>NC_048436.1:14926810-15278060 GCF_004353265.1 Vitis riparia
CTAACAGTATGAGGATGTCTTAAACAAACTGATGAAAGAGGAATGCCCTAAAAAAAATTGAAGGAAACGAGATGTCCTAAATAAACTTTGGGAAAAAAATGAAGTATGAATCTAAAATCAAAAACACCTAAAGCAAAAATAGGAAACAAGGAATATGGTTTGTAACAAAAAAAAAAAACACTGAAAAAAGAAAACCTAAAGAAGTGACTAGGATAATGAACTCAATGAGAAATGGGGCATGCCCTAGTGTAATGACTTGGAAATGGTCAACAAAAAGGGCAAATGACCATGAAGTCAATAAGAGATATGATAACCCTAAAAGGGGGTATGCCTCAGTAGAAGAGCGCTAAAGGAGTATGCCCCAGTATGACGATTCACAAGAATCAAGAAACATATCAAGTAATGAGAAAATCTACAAAAGAGTTGGTGAACTCAAAGATTGGAGTATGCCCTAGTGTAAGATAATGAGCAACAAAAGACACAGAATGTCACCATACAAGACACTGTATGATATGCTCAATGACAATGCAATGAAAACATATAGCCTCAATCAACAAATGCTCAAACATGACCATGCATCACAGAAACCAAAATAATAGTCCAAACAAATGTTGACCAAGACTCTAAGTCTAAAATGTAAGCAAGTCAAGACACGACATGTCAACTATCAACATGAAAACATTATCACAAATACATCAACAATCTAATAGGCTCTACCATCATGGAAGATGTTGAACCTAATGTTCAAAGGCATGTGAAAACCCGACTAAAAAAACTCAAGACTGATTTATATCCTTCTTTGATCAAAATAAGGACATAAAGTCATGTAGGATGATCAAATATGTGGGCTCAAAAGAAGACATGCAAGGGTCCGACAAGATAGATGCATGTATAATGGTATCAAAAATAGGATGTTTGGATGTCCAACAAAGGTAAGTAGGTAGCCAAATCAAACTAGGTGAGCTAAAAAGACTAATCTCAAAAATATCATAATCTTTATAATCCATCAAAAATAACAATCATAAACAGAAGGTCGAGTTTCAATGTCAAAAATTAGCAAAGTGGTTATGCCCTAGTATGAATACATCTTCTCAAAATGGGCATGCCTCAAATAGAACAAATACCTCCAAAATCAATCATCAATGAGTAAGGTATGCCCCAATATAAGCATATCAAATGAAATCTTTCTCCTATATCTCATGCTCCAATGTGAAAAAAAAAATGTTTGATCTCCTCTGATGAATGACATGACTCGAAATCCATCATCGATTAAGAGGAGTATGCCCTGACATAATGGTCATCTAAAAAATCAATCCCCAACCAAGAAAGGTTTGCCCTAATGCGATGTATCAAGCAGAATAGTTGCATATCCTATAAAAACTTTCTAAGATGGTTATGCCCTAGTGTAGGGTCATACCACAACTTCTGGTCTATCACAATCAAAATGCTCTTTGACCAATCTCAAATATCACCCATGTGAGAGCTATCAAACACAATACGTGATGTCATGGCCTCAGGATAGTCTTAAGACCTGGGACGTAACGTAGGCTAGGGTGATAGGATGAAAGAAACAAAAGAAAACTAGGCTCAAACACCCAATTATCAAATCCCATGTCATCGTGTATAAAATGCAATATGTACAGAAAATCTCATAAACCATAGATTTGAGGACGTCCAATATGAATATATTGGTGAGGAAGAAAGAATCTAAGATGAATATATCAATGATGAAAAAAAAGAAATAAAGAATATGAAACTGTTGATGAGATGTATAAGAATGATATGTGGAAAATATCAAACATGGAATTTAAATCAATATGAACGAAGAACAATGTAGACAAGGTGAATGAGATATCATGAGAAGAACAAATAGATCAAAGGAAAATGAATGAGCATTGATCTACTCAAATCAAGACATGAAGAATAGTCAAATAATCAACGTATAGACTGATGAAGGAGACAATAATTCGAAATCCCTAGGATGATGTCATTTGTCTTTCACACATAAGATACATAATGAGATAGGCACAAGAAGATGTGGGTCTCTGAAAGCTCACACATGAACTCTCATAAGAAACTGACTCAATGAAGCAAACCTTAATGACCAATATATACACTTAATGAAGAATGACATTGTATACATACATAAATACTTGCCCTTATTATTTATTTCTTTTTTTTTTCTTTTTTTTTTCTTTTACCCATGCATACTCGGAATATCAATAAAAGAGCTCATTTGAGAATACATAATGAAATGGATATACTCTCAAACAATGACGCATACAAACTCTTTTTGACAAAATGACCTTTTCAACTAAGGATTTCCAATCCAATGCCCATGAGATGGGAGTAGAAATGGATATGACCATCCTCCATGCACTAAAATGTGAAAAATCATTACTCAAAGCATGAAAAGAAACTTGATAACAAAGACAAAAAAATGGAATGAATGATATAAACAATGAGGTATGATGAAGAATGATGGTAGGACAATAAAAAAATAATGAAGAAGATGAGTCAATAAGTCCACGACTCATGAAACTCTCGAATAAAGCATATATACACAATAGGGCACCTATCCTGGTGCAAAAGGTGAGCAAGGCTATAAGAAAGAAAAGGCTATGATGCTCATGTGAGACTCAAAAGGCTTGCAACGATTCAGATGTCAATAAAAGTAATAGGGTGTGAGCTAAATAAAATAAAGGTCACCCATCCTACGACCACAGTCTCAAACATCTTTCTTTCAAGCCCTCAAATGATCAATACTAAGGATTGATGTCCATTTGATATAACTACATCAACCCTCTTAAATCATGCGTCAAACCCTACTCCAAATGCTTAATAATAATCTCAAAGATGATCTCCTCAAAGTAAAATAGACGATGATTTCATCTAACACAAGTGCTCATCGCAAACCAACTCTCATCATGCAAGATCAATCTTTATACTAATAGCGGAGTAAGTGACAATCCCATCAGACAATCGACCAATCCTCACATCATAAACCAACCAAAGGTCATAAGTCATTCATCGCCATACAATATCAATCTCGAGCTCAAACTCCTCACACTCTACTTGGTCAAATCAGAGATGGGATGTGCAAAGCTAGAACGATAGGGAATAGAAAGGTTGTGTAATGGTGTCAAGGGTGATACTATGTAGAGCTCATAATGGATGGATGACAAAACCAATGTGAGAGTGAGTAAGGCACTGCTCTGATCATAAGAAGATGGGTTATAGTCTCAAACTCCCTAAGTCAAATCTCTGGTCCTAGGCTAATGGGCTCAATATCCTCCATGATAGGTCAAACCTCAAGACCACAATGTGTAAGTGAATAGATGTCTCAAGTCAAAAGTACAACACATCATATGATGTATAGTTCTGTGATGACAATCTAAAACTAGATAAATGATAGAAACTCAAAGGTCATAAAGGTGTCTACTGTGAGATGACTACAAATATGACTAAAGAATTTTATCAATAATCTGGAAAATGAATAAAGTGTGAAAAGAACACTATAATGAGATTGATACTCCATCTATAACAAAATATCCATGATTCACTTTCAACCCAAGCTCCATAAAGAAAAATGATAAGGTGATAAATGTGAACCTCTAAAAAACATTGTGAATGTGAAAACATGTCTTTCACCTTTCTGGAATAAAAATATCAAGTTGAAAATATAATCAAGTGAGTCAACCAAAGAATGAAGTATCAAGCCCATGATAAGTGAAAAATGTAAAGGGGTGAACATAATCAATGAGCATATCCCAAAACGTCAAGCAGAAAGTGACAACAAACCGAAAGAATGTGTCAACTCAAGAAAAGAAGACTATCTAAAACCCTAAGGGAGAAAGTATTGTAGACACAAAAAAAAAAAAAAAAAAAAAACTAGGAGTCAACACTACAATGACAAAGGGTAGTCTAACTAATACTCAAACTCACACTAATCTCTGAGCATTCTCAACTAGAGACCAAAAAATGGAGTATTGGATCCAAGTTGTTACTAAAGTAGCCCCAAAAGTTCTCAGATGCACCCACGTGTAGGAAAAAAATCCTAATAAAAAGATCTAAGGATTAACCTACAAGGTCAAGACGACTCTAAAAAGAAAAAAAAATGGACTTTAAAGGATCCCTAGCAGAAGCAATTGTATCATGCCATGGTACGCAACCTCCTGCACACCTACGAAAAAACGGGAACATTTCCATGCAAGGTGGCCATCATTCCACACATGCACTATCTCACATCCTAAAGTGTTTTCTAATAGTGAAGGCTCTCACATCTCTCAGCACTCAGTGGTAATCTAAGGTGCACAGTGAATGGTGTGGGTGCATTCGAAAATCCTATCAAACTAAGCAAAAAGAAAACACATTGGTCACACAAATATCTTGAAATCTAGTTTTGGGCTATACAAGTCTTCAAATATCAAACTCCAATCAATATCAATGTGTCGACTTCCTCCAGAATGCTCCCAAACATAGATATAACCCATCACTAAACCCTACTCCGAATCACTAGCTTAGTCAAAGAGCAAACAAAGCAACAAGTCTCATATCAAATATGAGATCAAGGGAAACAAGATCAACCGAGACTAAAGAATTGGAGGTAATGGGATAGATGTGTGCATCACACAAACAAACAATACATGCATCATGCAAAAAAAGAGTAGTCATGCAACAGGTAGCCAAGTAAAGAACAGGTATATCATCCATAGCTACACACAAGCTAAGCAAGAAACAAGATAAGTATATAACAAGAATAAACAATATGTTGAGATAAACAAGATAATATATAATATAAATAAAAAATCAATCACGCCAATATGAACGAGATATACAAAAATGAGAATATACATGTCAAGGAGAGCAAGATAATCATACAACAAGAAGAGTCATATGTTAAAGCAAGCAATTGATGTAGTCAACATGTCATTATCACAAATGAATAATAATAACCAAACATGTATCATAGATAAACATATCAAAGCTCTGAACGTGTAATCAAAACCTGATTACTACTCAAAAAATGTTCTTTTATAGCTTGAAATTAATTGTTTTAAACACTTCTGAGTAGTAGTTAATATTTTTAACTCAATTGGCACATTAAGGAACCTAGCAAGGGTTACTAATTAGTTTTTGTCTAGTTTTGGTGTTTTTGGTAGCTTTTTTATCATTGAAACAAGCAAAGAATGAGGGAGAATTTTGTGCAATCCATGACAATGCAAGTTGAAGCTCAAATACATGAAGAATCCGAGTTTTGGAGCACTTCATAGCCCTTTTCCAAGCTTGGCAATAGGTTGTCAAGCCAATCAGAGATGCAAAAAAGAAAACCAAAGGAAGAAATCCAACATGTAGCAATTTCGCATGTCTATGCGAAGATTTCGCATAGCATGCGAAATCAAGAGGAGGAGCAGCTGTAGGACTGAGTGAAGGACAATTTCACACACCCTGCGAAACCACACCATACGAAATTTCGCATGGTCTGCGAAATCTTCTTGTGCACTGACTCCGTTAGATTTTTATCTCCAAATTTTTGTGTAAATTACTATTTTCTTCTTGTAATCATCCAATGATAGGATTTCTTGGTTAGGAACTATAAAGGGGGTTGGAAAGACCTCTCTATATGATATATCTTTTTGTATAATCTTTTGAAGATACGACACTTGTAATTCCCATAGGAAGAAATATATAAAGCCCTTGTTCTGCATTTTCTTCTCATTTTGTTTTCATTTTTATTTCTAGCCAAACAACCTTTGAGAATGATTTCTTAGAGAATGATGGCTAAGTTTTACATTTCTTGGAGTGATGGAAACTAGGTGAAGGACCCGGATGCAAATGTGGGAGTTTTTCTTGCTTTAAATGAAGGTAGTTGTTAACCATTAATGGTTTTTATTTCAAGGTTTAGCTTTAAATCCCTTAGAATCACCTTGAATGGCCAATACTTGGTAAGCTTTCCGGATTCTATGGATGCTTATTGCTAGATCCATGGATGTCCATTAGTTATCAAGTACGAGCCATTGGAAGGTGGTTCAAGGTGAGAATCACCTTGAATGGCCAATACTTGGTAAGCCTTCCGGATTCTATGGATGCTTATTGCTAGATCTATGGATGTTCATTAGTTATCAAGTACGAGCCATTGGAAGGTGGTTCAAGGTGAGGGTCTTTAGTGTTTGAAGCCAATAATGGGAATCAACTACCATTTTTCATGAACCCTTTGGATCAAATCGTAATTGCTAAATACAAAACCGGTTCGGGAGATAACCATTCTTTATGTTATTGTCCCCAATGCAAGGAGAAGATCCGGAATCTCCCCCTTTGCCTAAGGAACCCGATCCTAGTGACCTAAAGCTCCAAGAGACATTCTCTTTGTAGTTAACTTCAATTGCTATCTTTGCTTAATTTAAAATCAACTTTTTCAACCACAATTCCATTTTCTTTAAAAGCTATTTTTCATAAGGAAAAGCATTATTTCATTACCTTCACTAAAGTCACTTGCACTAAGAAAACCCATCCCTGTGGACAATCCTAGAGCCACTATACTATAGTAGCCATGCTACCCTAGTGTAAGGTGATTTAGGTTTTATAAATTTTGTTGATAACACCCGTCTGGCGCAAGAATCAAATGGCGCCACTGTCGGGGATGGTGCCAAAGTACATTGACATAAATTTTGGTGAACACTTGTGATCTTCATCACAAGTTTGGTGATTTTTCTTTTACTAATTCTTTTTCTTTGTCTCTATTTTAACTTATCTTTTATTTAGTTTTTAGCTAACCTTAATCTCTTCCTAGAATTGTATTTCTTTTATTTTCTTTGTTTTTGTTTCAGTGATCTCTAGTTGTGCATGCCCTATTGGATAAGAAATATTGAGGGAAGACTTGTGAAGATTGAAACTCCTCAAGAAACTGAGTTGGAAGTGTGCTTGAACATCATGGATGTTCCACCTGAAGACCATAATAGCCAACATGGTCAAGAGGATAATTTCAATGCATACCGATCCATGAGGGACCGCATGCATCCACTTCGTATGAGTGCACCTTCATGCATAGTGCCTCCCACTAAGCAGCTAGTAATCCGACCTCACATTGTGCCACTCCTACCTACTTTCCATGGGATGGAAAGTGAGAATCCCTACTCGCATATTAAGGAATTCGAGGAGGTTTGTAATACATTCCAAGAAGGAGGAGCTTCAATTAACTTGATGAGACTCAAGCTATTTCTTTTCACCTTGAAGGATAAGGCCAAGATTTGGCTCAATTCTCTAAGGCTAAGGAGTATCCGAACTTGGACTGATTTGCAAGTCGAGTTTCTCAAGAAGTTCTTCCCTACTCATAGGACCAATGGTTTGAAAAGGCAAATTTCGAACTTCTCAGCTAAAGAGAATGAGAAATTATATGAGTGCTGGGAGAGATAAATGGAAGCTATTAATGCTTGTCCTCACCATGGCTTTGACACATGGCTCTTAGTGAGAGATTTTTACGATGGTATGTCTTCTTCAATGAAGCAACTTCTAGAAACTATGTGTGGAGGAGACTTCATGAGTAAGAATCCAGAGGAAGCCATGGACTTTTTGAGTTATGTGACTGAAGTTTCAAGAGGATGGGATGAACCAAACGCTAGAGAGGTAGGAAGAATGAAGTCTCAACCTAATGCTAAAGATGGGATGTATGTTTTGAATGAAGACATTGACATGAAGCAAATGTTGCATCTATGGCAAGGAGATTGGAAGACCTAGAAATGAAGAAGGTACAAGAAGTGCAAGCCATTTCTGAGACATCAGTGCAAGCTATGCCTTGTTCCATTTGTCAGTCTTATGAGCACTTGGTGGAGGAGTGTCCTACCATTCCAGCAGTGAGAGAGATGTTTGGTGATCAAGCAAATGTTATTGGTCAATTCAAACCCAATAACAATGCCTCATATGGCAACACCTACAATTCAAATTAGAGGAACCATCTAAATCTCTCCTGAAAACCAAAGCCACCTCAGTACACACAACCTGCTCAAGCACCTCAGCAAGCCTCGAATCTTGAACAAGCTATTGTGAACCTTAGCAAGGTTGTGGGAGACTTTGTGGGAGATCAGAAGTCCATCAATGCTCAACTGAATCAGATAATTGACAGTGTGGAGAGTACATTGAACAAAATGATGGATGGGATGCAAAATGATATGTCTCAGAAGATAGACAATGTCCAGTATGCAATCTCAAGGCTTACCAACTTCAACACAGTACAAGAGAAAGGTGAGTTTCCTTCTCAACCTCATCAAAATCCTAAGAATATCCATGAAGTGGAGGCTCAAGAGGGAGAATCTTCAAAAGTGAGGGAAGTCAAAGCAGGTATCACCTTGAGGAGTGGTAAAGAGGTTGATCAGCCCACATCCAAGCCAAAGCATGATGAAGAGAGTGTAGTAGAAAAAGAAAAGAGTGAGGAAATTAAAGAAAAGAGAAAAGGGAAAAAAGTACAAAGAAAGATAACCATGATTCTAGTGTGGATGAAGAACCTGAGAGGAAAGTCATCAAGGAAGATATGATGAAGAAACACATGCCTCCATCTTTCCCCCCAAGCTTTGCATGGAAAAAAAAGAACCAATAATGCATCAGAAATTTTTGAAGTGTTGAGGCAAGTGAAGGTCAATATCCCTTTGCTAGACATGATCAAACAAGTGCCGACATATGCAAAATTCTTGAAGGACTTGTACATTGTAAAGAGAGGGTTGAATGTGAACAAGAAAGCCTTCTTAACTGAGCAAGTGAGTGCCATCATACAGTGCAAGTCTCTAGTGAAATACAAAGATCCGGGTTGCCCTACCATCTCAATGAGTATTGGAGGGACTTGTGTGAAGAAAGCTTTGTTGGACTTGGGAGCAAGTGTGAATTTGCTACCCTACTCTGTCTACAAGTAGTTCGGACTTGGAGAGTTAAAACCAACATCCATCACTCCATCTCTGGCAGATAGATCAGTGAAGATTCCAAGAGGGATTATCGAAGATGTCTTGGTTCAAGTTGACAAATTCTACTATCTAGTGGATTTTGTTGTTCTTAATACGGATCCAGTTGTCAAATGAACTAAGTATGTTCCCTATCATACTTGGAAGACCATTCCTAGCTACATCAAATGTAATCATCAATTATAGGAATGGAGTCATGCAACTCACATTTAGCAACATGACATTAGAGCTCAACATCTTCCATTTGTGCAAGAAGCATATCCATCCAAAAGAAGAAGAAGGTCCAGAGGAAGTATGCATAATTGACACTTTAGTGGAGGAGCATTGTGATAAGAGAATGCAGGAGGATTTGATTGAGAGTCTTGGGGATCTTGATGAAGGGTTACCTGAACCCTCAGATTTGCTTGCTACCCTGTCTCCTTGGAGGAGGAGAGAAGAAATTCTACCCTTATTCAATGAGGAGGAGATATAAAGAGCTGCTAAGGAGGAGCCCCCAAAGTTTATTCTTAAGCAGTGACCCACAGAGTTAAAGTATGCATACTTGGAAGAAGACAAACAGTGCTCTGTTGTTATATCTTTAGCTCTTACCATTCATCAGGAGGATTGTCTACTTGAAGTCCTTAGAAGATGTAAGAAGGCAATAGGGTGGCAAATTTCTAATTTGAAATGGATCAGCCCTTTAGTTTGCACCCATCATATTTACATGGAGGATGAAGCTAAGCCAGTTTGTCAACCTTAGAGAAGGTTGAACCCTCACATGCAAGAGGTGGCGCGAGCTGAAGTTCTTAAGTTGCTTCAGGCCGGTATTATCTACCCTCTATCAGATAACCTATGGATGAATCCTACTCAAGTTGTGCCAAATAAGTCTAGGATCACAGTGGTGCAAAATGATAAGGGAGAAGATCTCTCTACACGCCTCACTACAGGTTGGAGAGTATGTATCGATTATAGGATATTAAATGCAATGACAAGGAATGACCATTTCCCGTTGCCCTTTATTGATCAGGTGCTTAAGAGGGTCTCTGGGCATCCTTTTTATTGTTTCTTGGATGGCTACTCCAAGTACTTTCAGATAGAAATTGATGTTAAAGACTAGGAGAAGACTACTTTCACGTGCCCATTTGGCACCAATGCATACAGGAAAATGTCTTTCGGCTTATGCAATGCACCCACAACTTTCCAAAAATGCTTGTTAAGCATTTTCAGTGATATGGTGGAGCGTATTATGGAAGTCTTTATGGATGATATCACCATATATGGAAATGCATTGGATGAATGCTTGGTCAACTTAGAAGCTATTCTGAACCGATGCATTGAGAAAGACTTAGTGTTTAATTGGGAGAAATGACATTTCATGGTACAACAAGGGATTGTCCTTGGGCACATCATCTTCAAGCAAGGCATTGAAGTTGACAAAGCAAAGGTTGAACTCATTGTCAAGTTGCCATCCCCAACAAATGTCAAAGGAGTAAGGCAATTCCTTGGCCATGCCGGGTTCTATAGGAGGTTTATAAAGGATTTCTCTAAGCTTGCAAGGCCTTTTTGTGAACTATTGGTGAATGATGCTAAATTCATATGAGATGATAGATGCCAAAGGAATTTTGAAGAATTGAAGTTATTTCTGACAACCGCACCAATAGTGAGGGCTCCCAACTGGCAACTGCCCTTTGAGGTAATGTGTGATGCCAGTGACTTTGCCATAGGAGTTGTTCTTGGGCAAAGAGAAGATGGAAAACCCTATGTGATCTACTACACGAGCAAGACATTGAATGAGGCGCAAAGAAACTACACAACCATCGAGAAAGAATTGTTAGCTGTAGTTTTTGCCTTTAATAAGTTTCGTGCTTACTTGGTGGGGTCCTTCATTGTGGTTTTCACTGATCACTCTACTTTGAAGTATCTGTTGACTAAGAAAAATGCTAAAGCAAGGCTAATTAGATGAATCCTCTTGCTTCAAGAGTTCAATCTCCAGATCAAATACAAGAAATAAGTGGAGAATGTGGTAGCAGACCACCTTTCAAGGCTAGCTATCGCACATAATTCCCATGGTTTGCCCATTAATGATGATTTTCCAGAGGAGTCTCTCATGTTGATGGAAGTTGCTCCTTGGTATGCTCACATTGCTAACTACCTAGTCACAGGAGAAGTTCCAAGTGAGTGGAAAGCACAAGATAAGAAGTACTTCTTGCAAAAATTCATGCCTACTATTGGGAAGAGTCATTTCTATTCAAGTATTGTGCGAATCAGATAATAAGAAAGTGTGTTCCTAAAGAAGAACAACAAGGGATCCTCGGCCATTGCCATGAAAATGCATGTGGAGGCCACTTTGCTTCTCAAAAGACAACCATGAGAGTGTTGCAATCAGATTTCTATTGGCCATCAATTTTCAAAGATGCCCACACCATGTGCAAGAGTTGTGATTGATGCCAGAGGGTTGGGAAGTTGACATGCGGGAACATGATGCCTTTGAACCCCATTTTGATAGTTGATCTTTTTTATGCTTGGGGCATTGACTTCATGGAACCATTCCCTATGTCTTTTACCTACTCTTACATCTTGGTGTGAGTAGATTATGTTTCTAAGTGGGTTGAGGCAGTCCCATGCAAGCACAATGACCATAGAGTGGTTCTCAAGTTTCTCAAGGAGAACATCTTCTCAAGATTTGGGGTGCCCAAAGCCATAATTAGTGATGGGGGTACTCATTTTTACAACGAGCCTTTTGAAACTCTCCTAGCCAAGTATGGGGTAAAGCATAAGGTAGCTAAACCTTACCACCCTCAAACTAGTGGGCAAGTTGATTTAGCAAACCGGGAAATTAAAAACATAAAGATGAAAATGGTGAACACGAACAAAAAAGATTGGTCTGCCAAGCTCCTTGATTCACTATGGGCATATAGAACAACTTACAAGACCATTCTTGGGATGTCTCCTTATCGCCTAGTCTATGGCAAAGCATGTCATCTCCCTATGGAATTGGAATACAAGGCTTGGTGGGCAATCAAAAAGCTCAACATGGATTTGAGCAGAGTTGGGATGAAGAGGTTCTTATACCTCAATGAGTTGAAGGAATTGAGAAATGATGCCTACATCAATTCAAAAATTGCAAAAGAGAGATTGAAGAGGTGGCATGATCAGTTGGTTTCCCGTAAAGATTTTCAAAAGAGACAAAGAGTCTTGCTATATGACTCTAAGCTCCACATTTTTCTAGGCAAGCTGAAATCAAGGTGGATAGGTCCTTTTACCATTCACCAAGTGCATTCAAATGGAGTAATGGAACTACTCAACTCCAACAGCACCAGTAGCCTCTTTGTGGAGCCTTTTTCTCGTGACAAGGAGGAATTCATCCTCCTTGATCCACATCAAGCTTGACAAGACCAGTTTTTGGTTGAACTTAGTCTTTCTAAAGACTATCAAGTCCATATATTTTTGTTTTATTTTTTATTTGAGAGTTTTCTTGTATTGTAACTTGTTCTGATTTTGATTTCTCGCTTTAATTTCATTTTGGTATGATTTAACTTAGGTTTTTGATGATCAATTTCAGGGGGGACTTCAAAGCAGTTGGGTATGTCCTTAAAGATTCTTAGCAGAGGAAAAGCCCTGAAGAAAAAAATTCACCAAGGCATTTCGCACACCTTTGTGAAAATTTCGCAGGGTATGCGAAACCCTTCTCAAATAGTAAGGTCATCATCTACTGCCAGTTTTGAGCCCTTTAAATTCCATTTCGCACACCCAACACCAATTCGCACACTGTGCAGAAATCTAAGGGGTTTGCTAATTTTAAATTGACTGTGCGAAAATCTAAGGGGTCTGCGAACCCATTTCGCATGCCCAACGCTGTGCGAAACACCCTTGCGAATTTATTTTTAAATACCTCCCAAACCCTAACTCCCTCATGTTTCCCTCTTTTCGCAAGCACCCTCCCATCGTGAATCTGTCTACCACCTTGCAACCTCTTCATAGTGTCACCTCGTGCCTCTGTTCTGGTTCCACCCTCTGTTCACACACCCCTCCCCCCCTCGCATCTCACTCCTTCATCCCTCTCTCATTCAACACCTCTCTTCGAGCACGGACCTAAGGCTCATTTTTCCATTTCCATATGGCACGAACCCGAGAGGCCCTTGCTGCCCCTTCGTAGAGTTGCACTCCGAGGCAGAGAGCCTCCTCTGCTCGGGTTCCTTGTGATTCGCCACCACAGAGGCCCCACAGATTCCCTCTTTTGAGGATGGAATGCCCACTAGTTCCTCTTCTGCTCCTCAGCGCAGGTATGAGACTAAGAGACCAGCTACTACACAAGGGGCGACTACTTCGCGCCCTCAGAGTTCAGTACGGCGCCCTCCTGCCAAGAGGGCCAGGACTTCAGGCCCAGGCAAGTCATCCAGAGCTTCACAACCTGAGCCTCATGTTGCTACACATGTTTGAGCTCCTGCAAATTCTGAGCTTTCTTTCGATATGTCACCGGGGTCTATTATCAGACACCTGATGCTCACAGCACCGCCCATTGAGGGCAACTCAGATTGCAGATCGAGACCTTTCCACTCAGAGTTCTATTTTGATCAGGAGGCCTTCCAATAGAAGCTTGAGCTCCGAGACTTTTATGGCCTATTGCAGAGATACTATATTGAGCAGCTTATGACTCCTCGTGAGTTCTTTTATCCCAGAGTAGCATTAAACTTTTACCAGTCCATGACTACTCGTGGCATCCCGAGTCCTACCTCGATTCACTTCACCATTGATGGACGTCATGGTATCCTCGAGGCCAGAGATATTGCAGAGGCTCTACAGATTCCTTTCGAGCTAGTTGATCCATCTGCTTTTCACCAGTGGTCCCCAGTATTTCAGAGGGACATGGTCCGCATTTTATCCAGGGGGACCTCTACAGATTGGATCTTTCTTCAAAAAGAGCTTCCACCTGGGATGCTTCTCATAGATGTGGTGCTACGCTCCAACCTCTTTCCCCTACAGCATTTGGTATAGAGGCGATGAGCTATCTTAGATGCTTTATTCCGCATATCAAAGGGCTTCTATTTTGGCCAACACCACTTGATCATGGCCTCACTCGTCCAATTTGAGGAGAAGGTCCATAGGAAGAAGCTTCAGAGAGAGGACGCCATTACATTGCTATTCCCGAGGTTGCTTTGCCAGATCTTGGAGCATATGGGTTTTCCTACTGAGCCTCAGCACGAGCGCCGCCGCATTTGTTTAAAACGTTTCACTCTTGACAAATGGAATCAATTGGCGGGCTATTTTGCACCTCTAAGAGCCCATCCCATGGTAGCACCTCCACAGCCCCCACAGACGGAGCAGGCGCAATCTACTCTAGTACCTACAAAGCAGGGCGAGCTTCCGACAAAGACTATTCCACCTGCCTCTGCATCACCTACTTTAGTACCACCAGTACCCATGATTAAGGTTGTTTCTGCTGCTCCCCCTTTGACTCCTATTGTTCCATCTGTTGCTCCTACTACATTCGAGCCTTCCATCACCATCTCTGCTTCGAAGTTTTGCAGCCTTGTAGCTACTTTGCAAACATTGTCCACCACACACACCGCTCTCTTCCAGTAGATGATTGAGATGCATTCCCAGCAGAACCGGCAGACTGCTATACTTCGCCAAATCCAGCAGCACTTGGGTCTTCTGTCTCCACTTCAGCCTAACCTTCTTACATCATCAGAGCCTTTAGCTCCAGTTGAGCATACTATTCCAACTAAGGACACTACCACAGCAAAGATCCAGATCCCGCCACCTCATGAGGCCACCACAGATGCCATTGCTTCAGTTGATCCTCAGGATGAGCCTCAAACAATTGACACAGTCATAGCTACACCTAAGAATGCATCATCTCCACCTGAGGTTCCCACTACTTGATCATAGGACATATCTTTATCTTATTATATTTACATATTATATTAATGGAGATTGTTCCTTGTTTTGATGCTTTATATTTTGGGATTAGATGTATTACCTGATGATATCTCATATTGTACTTTCTCATATTAATATATAGACATCATTTTTTATTCTACTTGGCATTTTTCTATTTCCTCTACTCATTATTCTTTTGTTTTTTGACTCATGTGGTTTCTCCTATACGATTTAGACTCCATTTCACTCAGGAGGTACCACTTCCTCCCTTTATTTTCAATTGCTCTTGACACATTGAGGGCAATGTTGATCTTGGTTGGGGGGAGAGTTGAAGAAGGAAGTATTGTTAATAATGTTAGGTTAATTTGTTAATTTAGTTACTTTTTACTTAATTTTAAAAGTTTTTACTCTACTCTTGATGGTTATTAAGGAAAAATTCTCAAAATGAAATGGGAGAAATTGAGTTCTTGCCTTTTTACTTGAATCTTAGAGTTTGTATTATGCTTATTGAGGTTGATGAATTATTGAAACTCCTATTGAATTCAACCTTATTTCTTCCACTTTAATCTTACCACACACTATGCACATTAGGTTCCGGTTATAAGATGAAAAACTATCTCACCCCTTGAACTTAGGAAAATTTCGACTTGGTACCTTTGATCTCGTTTTAATAGTGTTGGGACACCTTATAAAAGGCCAATGAGCCTTCAAAAAAAAAGAACAAAGTGTTTCACTTGCCTTGAAACCCGAGCAAGGTTTGAGAGATATATGGTGAAAGTCTTTAAAACCCGATGCCCTATGCCTTTATTGGTTGGGAGTCACCGACCTCAATGCTCGTTACAAGGGTGAATAGGTGGAGTTTAACATATTGTAGGTGCTTGGGTATTGAATTTCAATCTCAAAAATCCGGGGTGAAATATGAGGAGTTAGTGGTTGAAAGATCCCTAAATCTTGATGCCCTAAACCTTGATTGGTTGGGAGTCATCGATGGATCCCCGTTACATGGACACTTTAGAAAACAATACCAGCATTGCACTCCTACAATGAAAAATAAAATGTGAAATAAAATAGGTGTGTTCTTAGCCTATTTGAGGTTGGTTAGTTTGCTAAGGTTTTAGAAATAACTAGGTTGGGGGGAGAGAATAGTTCGACATACTATAATCAGAAACTAATAAGCTTAACACTTAGATTTTTGTGGAAGAGTAAGGATTGGACCTTTGGGAGTGGAAATTCTTTTGATGCTTAAATTTGCATAATGCTTACTCTTTATAAATTGTGATTAAGCAAGATATTTGATGACTCTTGTTGAAGGTTGGGTTTTGCCTCTTTAATGTTCCATGAAAGAGTATGATCCACATCATGCCACTTGAAAATTTTTTGGAGTGATTAGCATGATTCTGTAAATTATTTTACTGTCTATTTTTCTTTATCTCTTCTTCATTACTAAGGGACTAGCAATGTGTCGGTTAGGGGAAGTGATTACAACTCAAAAAGTGTTCTTTTATAGCTTGAAATTAACTGTTTTAAACACTTTTGAGTAGTAGTTAATAATTTTTAACTCAATTGGCACATTAAGGAACCTAGCAAAGGTTACTAATCAGTTTTTGGCTAGTTTTGGTGTTTTTGGTAGCTTTTTTATCATTGAAACAAGCAAAGAATGAGGGAGAATTTTGTGCAATCCATGGCAATGCAAGTTGAAGCTCAAATACATGAAGAATCCGAGTTTTGGAGCACTTCATAGCCCTTTTCCAAGCTTGGCAATAGGTTGTCAAGCCAATCAAATATGCAAGGAAGAAAACCAGAGGAAGAAATCCAACATGTAGAAATTTCACATGTAATGCAAAGATTTCGCATAGCATGCGAAATCAAGAGAAGGAGTAGCTGCAGGACTGAGTGAAGGACAATTTCGCACACCCTGCGAAACCACACCATGCGAAATTTTGCATGGTCTGTGAAATCTTCCTGTGCACCGACTCCGTTAGATTTTTATCTCTAGATTTTTGTGTAAATTACTATTTTCTCATTGTAATCAACCAATGATAGGATTTCTTGGTTAAGAACTATAAAGGGAGGTTGGAAAGATCTCTCTATACAACATTTTTTTTGTATAATCTTTTGAAAATATGACACTTGTAATTCCCGTAGGAAGAAATATACAGAGCCCTTGTTCTGTCTTTCCTTCTCATTTTGTTTTCATTTTTCTTTCTAGCCAAACAACCTCTGAGAATGATTTTTCAGGGAATGAGTGGCTAAGTTTTATGTTTCTTGGAGTGATGGAAACTAGGTGAAGGACCCGAATGCAAAGGTGGGAGTTTTCCTTGCTTTAAATGAAGGTAGTTGTTAACCATTAATGGTTTTTATTTCAAGGTTTAGCTTTAAATCCCTTAGAATCACCTTGAATGGCCAATACTTGGTAAGTTTTCCGGATTTTATGGATGTTTATTACTAGATCCATGGATGTCCATTAGTTATCAAGTACGAGCCATTGGCAGGTGGTTCAAGGTGAGAATCACCTTGAATGGCCAATACTTGGTAAGCTTTCCGAATTCTATGGATACTTATTGCTAGATCTATGGATGTTCATTAGTTATCAAATACGAGCCATTGGAAGGTGGTTCAAGGTGAGGGTCTTTAGTGTTTGAAGCCATTAATGGGAAGCAACTACCATTTTTCATGAACCCTTTGGATCAAATTGTAATTGCTAAATACAAAACCGGTTCGGGAGATAACCATCCTTTATATTATTGTCCTCAATGCGAGGAAAAGATCCAGAATCTCCCCATTTGCCTAAGGAACCCGATCCTAGTGACCTAAAACTCCAAGAGACATTCTCTTTGTAGTTAACTTCAATTGCTATTTTTTCTTAACTTAAAATCAACTTTTTCAACCACAATTCTATTTTCTTTAAAAGCTAATTTTCATAAGGAAAAGCACTATTTCATTACCTTCACTAAAGTCACTTGTACGAAGAAAACCCATCCCTATGGACGATCCTAGAGCCAGTATACTATAGTAGTCATGCTACCCTAGTGTAAGGTGATTTAGGTTTTATAAATTTTGTTGATAACACTCATCTGGCGCAAGAATCAAATGGTGTCGTTGCTGGGGACGAATCAACACCCAATCATACAAAGACACATAGAGAAGGGTATCCACTGATCGACCAATCAAATGTCACATTTCCCTCAACTCGAGTTCAAGTTTGACCCTCTAAACATCCCTAATAGAGTCACCATTTTGTGGACCTGCATTTTTCACATGTGTTCCCACTCGACGACGAGACTCGCTTTTTATTTATTTATGAAATTTTTATTTTTAGAAAAAGACTTGGAGTTGCCACTTATTTTTGTTTTATTTTTAAATGGAAAACAAAATAAAAAAGAAAACTTTGTGTGACTCCTTATTTGGAAAAAACATATATGCAAAAATCAAGTCAGATTTCGGGGTCAGGTTACTTATTAAGAAGGTACGGTGATGAGTCGTAGCACCCTCTAAGCCTGTATGCATACCGTCTCTACTAAATTAATCAAAAGAATTATGACAATTAATTAAATAATTATGTATACCAAGAAAAATAATCACATAAATGAGTATGTACAAGTCATGGTGAAAATCAATATACATAAAAATAATGATAAAATCTTATTACAAGACTGCACAAAATAAATGACAAAAAAATTATACAAAATGATTTATTGAACCAAAAAAAAATATTTCAAAAGAATTAGCTTTCAAGAAATTTCAAAGAATTTTGTTTAAAATAATTTTGAAATAATGATTTCAATTTAATTATTTATAATAAAAAATTATAATATGTACTCATTTTCTCCCATGAAATTCCATACTCCATGTGTCATAAATTTGTACTCAGCTAGTAGAATTGCAAAATGGGCCCAAGTAAAATCAAAAATAATTTTTAACAATTAAAAGCTTATCCTTAAATCTAAATTTATGGATAAAAATACAAAAATATGAAATTTTATACAAATAAATGAAACCAAAATATTAAAAAGAACAAATCAAAACAATATGATATGATTGATTCCACATTGAAGGGTTTACTCTAAGGTGCTATATTCTTAATATTAATAACAAAATTTTGTGCACCATGTAATTTTATATTGAAGATGCTCAAAATCTTCGTGAATAAAAATGAGTTTATTTCTTTCAAGGCAAGATATAATGAGGGATTTTTTTTGAAGGAGAGGACTCCACTCTCTAGGTTTGGAAAAAAACTATTTATATTCTCTTTGATTAGGAAACTTCTCGGAAATCAAAACAATATGATATGATTGATTCCACATTGAAGGGTTTACTCTAAGGTGCTATATTCTTAATATTAATAACAAAATTTTGTGCACCATGTAATTTTATATTGAAGATGCTCAAAATCTTCGTGAATAAAAATGAGTTTATTTCTTTCAAGGCAAGATATAATGAGGGATTTTTTTTGAAGGAGAGGACTCCACTCTCTAGGTTTGGAAAAAAACTATTTATATTCTCTTTGATTAGGAAACTTCTCGGAAGTTACCTTTTTTTGTTTGTTTATTATCGGCAGGCTCTTGCACAAAGGTGGCGTTTGTTTTTTTGGCTTAATTCTAAATAGAACTTATATTTAACTTAATACTAAATAGTGATTAATAGTATTAAGTATTAAGTTGTTTGTTTTTTTAATATTTTATTTCTATTAAGTATTAAGTTGTTTGTTTTTTTATATACTAAAAATCAATATCTTAATATTTTAATGTATTAAAAAAATATAAATTTAACGTATTTCTAAAAAGTTCAAAATAATAAAATTGTTATAGTAAATAATTTATCATTATCATTCTTACAAAATATAATTAATATATTTATTTTTTATGTAATTAAAATAAAA
The DNA here is from genome assembly GCF_004353265.1 of Vitis riparia. Classification (NCBI taxonomy): domain Eukaryota; kingdom Viridiplantae; phylum Streptophyta; class Magnoliopsida; order Vitales; family Vitaceae; genus Vitis; species Vitis riparia. The sequence goes on from NC_048436.1 coordinate 14,946,497, forward strand.
TATTTAAACTTAATAATCTAAAAAATAATAGATTGATAAAACCTGAAAAATAAATTTTGGATAGAAAACAATTTATTAAGAATTTTTTTTGTAAATACGTAATTATTTAAAAACAATTAAGGTGTTTTAAAACTTTATTTGAGAGTGTTATTATCAACAATGGAAATAATAAATAATATTGAAAAAATAAATAATTTTTTTTTTAACTTTTACCTTCATGAAGAATAATAACAAAAAAAAAAAAAAACTATTTTGTATATTTGAGAATAATTAAAAACTGTTCTTAAAAATTATTTTAAAAAATTCCTATATTTTAAAACAATCTCAAATTAAACACCCTTCTATCCTTAACTACTAAACTAGGAATCTCCAATGTCTCTTTATTTTTTTCCCCTTTTTGGAGCCGTAATTATTGTTTTTCAATTTCTTTAGATTGGATTGCTAAGGTTACCATCTTCAATCTCAAATTAATTTAATAACTTCAAATTATTTCATCGCATCTTAGATTCTTAAACCAAGGCCTTCAAAATTTGGAAGAAACGTGACTAGGGCGAGCTATTTCCAAGATTACTTCCTATCCGAGCCAAGGTTGGGACTAGCACGGATTTGCAGCCAAATAAGGACCTTAAGGTTTTACAAGGGTTTCACTCACAGAATGCGCCATTGCTACTGTCGGTGACCTCTTCTGCCAAAAATCATGAATTTCAGGTTTCAAAACCTCCTGGGAGCTCCATACAGAGGTGGAAACGTCGCCTCTTTGAACAAAACTCTCCTCATCTCTTCCGTTGGCAACCGTATCTCCGTCATCGATCTCCTAAAATCCCAAACCCAAACTCTCCCTACATAGTCCTCCTCCAACATCGCTCGCATCGTCATCTCTCCTGACGGCAATTTCCTCCTCGCTGTTGCAGAGAGCTACAAGGGATGGGTGGGTAGGTTTGGGCATCGGGTTGCAATCGTATATGGTAAAGGTTTAAAAAATTGGCTTTTTCTAAATAGAAAAAGTCAAATATTTTAGCTTTTTCTATTTAGTTAAAAATTTTAAAAATTCAGTAATAAGTCATCAAAAATTTAAAAAACAAACAACCTAANTTCTAAAAGCAAATTGTTTTCAGCAAAAAGCAAAAAAAAAAAACAAACGCCACCAAAGTCAAAGTTTGAATGAGATGTGATACCAAGCAATTTGTTCACACTTTGTACATGATTTTTAGTGCCGCCCTTAACAGGTCATGGCACCAGCCGCCCCTCACCTGAGATATTGTCCAACCACCCTACAGTAACATTATTATAAGGGAATCAAAGCGGATAATCAGCACGTAACAATGTCATCAATCCTATATAAACCCTTCAAAAATTACGATATATGCACATTCATATGCTAATTCTCTCCCACAAATGGTTAAAACTATTCTTATTTGACTTAATTTTTGAAAAGATGTATCCGAACCACCCATTCGAATATTCTTTTGTATAGAAAGAAAATCTATTTGATTTCTAAATATAACTAAACAAATTCTTCAAGAGATACGAAATAAAGAATAAGTCTACCTAACTTCAATGAAACTAAACGGATTTGACTCCGATTAACTTAATATCTATAAATAGGAGGGTAGTGCTTTGGTATGATATGCTTTTTCTCGGCTTCATATTTCCCCCAAACATAATTAACGTTGGTAGGTATACCAAACTTGCCGGCCACCAACCTTTAGAAAGCATGGTATTTTTTATTTTGTTAGACTCCTAAACTCAGTCTTATTAATGGACTGTAGTTTTGATCAGGAATCGTATTCGTAATCAAGGATTTAATGGTTTGACCCGTTACTGGATGACAAGGTTAACCAGTGAAGGTTGAATTGTTCTATCGTACGGGCAATTTCTGCTAATGCTCCATTATATAAGCCCTTTTTAGCAAAATGATTACAGACTACATTACTAAACCGGAAACATGCCTTCCGACAACATGGGATGGTCCAGATCACCCCACGTGGTGGCCATGCCACACCCCGCAAGAGGCCACCTCAACCCCATGATGAACTTCTGCAAGTTGCTAGCTTCAAGAAGAGATGACGTACTCATCACCTTCGTCGTCACGGAGGAGTGGCTGGGGTTCATCGGCTCCGATATCAAGCCGGATAACATCCGCTTCGCACGATTCCCAACATCATCCCCTCTGAGCGAGTTCGCGCAGCTGATCTGTCCGGGTTTTACGAAGCTGTCATGACGAAGATGGAAGATCCGTTTGACAGCTCCTGAATCGGCTTGAGCCTCCGGTTACCACAATAGTAGCAGACACATTTTTATTCTGGGCGGTCGGCGTCGGGAATCGCAGGAATATCCCGGTAGCCTCGTTCTTTCCGATGTCGGCGACGTTGTTTTCCATGTTCCACCATGTGGATCTTCTTGCGCAAAACGGCCATCACCCGATTGATATATCAGGTGGGTAACCACGCATATTCTCCAAAGCAGTCCTTTAACACCAATTTTTATTTTATTTTTTTAAACATTGCACACTTTTTTACAATTTTAATTTAATTTTTAATATTTTTTAAAAAGAAAAACAATACTATATTTGATAAATTATTCTTTACTTTTTAAAATGACCACTTTACAACAAAAATTGTACTTTTAGGTGGGTATATGGTCACATCCCATGCCAAATAGGAAGATAGGAAAATAAAAACATTTAATTATTGTTTAGAATATTTATATAAAAAATAATGTAATTAATGCCTAAAATTTATTCTAAAATATAACATATTTTAAGAATAAATTCTTAAAAAATAAATTTCTGTCTAAACCTTGTTTGGTATCTCGAATTTGTTCTACTATTTTAAAGTTCAATTTTCAAACATCGCATAAGGGACAAATTTTACTTGTTTTAATTTGCATGTCATCTTGCTTGAAATTCAACGCTTGGAATATTATGATTTTTGAGAATTTAACTTTCAAACCTAATTATTTCCTACAAACAACGCAAAATTGCTGTAACTATTCCCCAAAACTGATTTTTTTTTTTAAAAAGAGGGTTTGAAAAATTGCCAAATAGCCCAAGTTTCTTATGGATCTGATACATTCTTCATTGCTGCATTGAGATAGAAAGGGGAGATGAGCGCGTGGACTACATCCCTGGACTTTCTTCAACCCTCATAGCAGATTTTCCACCATTACTCCACAACCACAACCCAGTCTTGGCTCGAATCGTACAAGCATTTTCATGCCTGCCCAGAGCTCACTGTCTTCTGCTCACTTCCGTCTATGAGCTAGAAGCCCAAGTCATCGACGCTTTGAAATCAATATTCTCATCCCCCATATACCCCATTGGCCCTGTAATACCTTATTTCAAACTCGGAGATAGTTCCTCTGTAACTACTGGTTCTGACAACCTCAACTACCTCCAATGGCTGGACTCCCAACCTTGTCACTCGGTGTTGTACATCTCCTTTGGAAGCGTTCTTTCGGTTTCGAGTGCACAGACGGATGAAATTGCAGCTGGGTTGCGCGACAGCGGTGTTAGGTTTCTGTGGGTGGCGCGTGGAGAAGCTTCTTGGCTCAGAGAGGTGTGTGGTGAGATGGGGTTGGTAGTGCCCTGGTGTGATCAATTGAAGGTGCTGTCACATTCTTCTGTAGGCGGATTCTGGACGCATTGTGGGTGGAACTCCACCGTGGAAGGCCTTTTTTCTGGGCTTCCTTTTCTGACTTTCCCGATAGCACTTGATCAATTTTCAAACAGTAGGGCAGCTGTGGAGGATTGGAAGATCGGGTGGAGGGTGAAGAGACAGGCGGGAGTGGAAACTTTGGTGCCGAGAGAAGAGATTGCCGAACTTTTGAAGAGATTCATGGATTTGGAAAGCCATGAGGGAAAAGAAATGAGGAGAAGAGCAAGAAAAGTTCAGAAGATCTGTGAAGAAGCAACTGCAAATGGTGGATCCTCGGAAACCAATATGGATGCTTTTACAAGAGAAATCACACAACTCCTCCTCCCCAGCCATGAAGAGATTTGAACTGCTTAATTATCAAAGCTTGCTTTATTACCTTGGAAATATTTCATGGCTGACTAATTCCCAACCATCTCTGCTCTTAAACATTTAAATGGCGGGATGTTTTCTTTTGTCCTATTATATTCACTTTCGAAATAATAATTAAGAAAATAATTTGATAGAATTTAATTACATTGTCTTCATGCCATTGTCCCATCCAAAATTTTTAATTTTTATGATTAATTTTAAAATTTTAAGTTAATAAGACACATTCTGGACCCATATTTTTCAAGTGCATCACCACTCGACAACGAGACTCATTTTTTATTTATTTGTGAAAAAATTGATTTTTAGAAAAAGATTTGGAGTTACTACCTATTTTTGTTTTATTTTAAAAGAAAAACAAAATAAGAAAGAAAACCCTGTGTGACTCTTTATTTAAAAAAGACATGTCCGTAAAAATCAAGTCTAACTTCGGGAGTCATGCTACTTATTGGAAAGATACGGTGGTGAGTCATACCACTTTCTAAGCTCGTATACATACGATCTCTATTAAACGAATCAAGAGAATTGTAACAATTAATTAATTAATTATGGATACTAAAAAAATAATCACACAAATGAGTATGTACAAGTCATAGTGAAAATCAATATATAAAAAAATAACGATAAAATCTGATTACAAGAATGCACAAAATAAATGACAAGAGAATTATATAAAATGATTTATTTAACTTAAAAAAATATTTTAAAAGAATTAGTTTTCAAAAAAATTCAAAGAATTTTGTTAAAAACAATTTTGAATTAATGATTTTAATTTATTTATTTAAAAAAATTAATTTATTTTTTCAATTTCATTTGTATTCAATTTTCAACAAAGTTATTTACACTTATTGTATTAAAAGAATTTATCACAAAATTTCAATTTGGGTACAAAAATTATTTTTACTTGCTTTTACCATAAAAGAATGAATTTTTATAATTTTATTTATAAAAATATTTCAATTTGTTTTCATTTAAGAAAGTGATTTATAAAAATAATTTTTTTCAAAAAAACTTTATTTGCAAAAGAATTTTTTAATTAAAAAAAAAAGACTTATAGCTTTATTTACAAAAAGGTTAAAATTAAATCCAATTTTATTAAAAAAAATAATTTCTATAACTTTAATTTGCAAAAATAATTCTCATCCTATTCTCATTAAAAATATATATATTTAAATAATCTGTTTCTAAAAATTACTTTTAATTACATTTTAATTAAGGAAAAAGAATTTATTTAAAAAAAAAAAATTGGACAATTTTATTAAAAATTAATTTTTGGGACAACTTTATTTATAAAACAATTTTCAAACAATTATTATTAGAAACAATTTTTTTTAATTTTATTAAAAATGATTTTCTAGATTTTCCTAAAAACACTTTTCTATATTTTTATTAAGAAAACTCCATTTACAGCTTTTTGAGTCTCACTTTCTCCCTTGAAATTTCATACTCCATGTGTCATAAATCCGTACTCAGTCAGCAGAATTGCAGAATGAACCTATGCAAAAATAAAAATAGCCTAAATGTAAATATCTAAAAATGTACAAAATTAAAAATAAATATTCAAGTCCAAATTTAAACCTCAAATTAGTCCAACACATTTCATTAATTAAAAATGGACCTAAATTAACAAATTTAACACAACATAAATATCTCACATGTCATAAGTCATAGCCCAAAATTGCATATTAATAGTCAATATATAAACAAAATCAAATAAGTCTAAAATATTACAAATTAAAACAAATTGCATTAGGCCTAAATTTAATATCCTATAATTCCAACTTAATTTAATATCCAAGCCTACATCCACAACAAAAAATCAACCCAATTTAATATGCAAACCCATATCCAAAATATACCACAATTCTCATGCCAAATCAAATAATTAAAATGAGCACAACCATATAAATTATCAACTAATCTAACCCAAATTAGAAAATTCTAAATTAATTCACCAACAATAAATTATCTCAAATTTCATATTAATTTACCAACAACAAATTAACTCAAATTCCATACTAATTAATAAAGCCCAAATTTTATATTAATTCCACAATCCAAATTTCATAAACAACAATTACTATTAAAATCAAAGAAACAGACAAAAAGGAAATATAAAATAAATTAAAACAAGACAAAGAAATGCATAAATAACTTTCCTATTTTTCTTTGGAGATAAAGGTGAGAAAGATTGATAGTGGAGTTGAAAGAGGAAAGCAAAATAAAAATAAAATAAAATAAAAAGGAAAAAGAATAAGAGGAAAAGAGAGAGAAATAGTAGTGAGATGAAAAATGGGTGGAAAGGAAGGTGGTCCTCGACTGCCAAGAATGGCATTGCCGGTGGCAACTCGCCAATGATGACTAGCCGGCCGTGGGTATGGAGATGGGTTTCACATTAAATAAAAAATAGAAAATGAAAAAGAAATGGGAGGAAGGAACAATCAGGATGGGTGTGTGGCAATGGGTGTGTTGAGGCCTCGTATTCCCAATGATCCACGTAGTTGCCAAATGGATGGACGTACGATCTCAACTGATATGAATTCCTGATTCAGCTGTTCCTGCAAAAGGCGTCCGGACAGGGTGTCCGGACACACCCTCCGATGGTTTTGTCAGCCATGAAAAGAGAGACAAGATAAGAGGGCACAGTTGGCCTTTTACTAGGTATTGAAAGGCTTCCCTTCTCCTTTGCGCGAAGGTTTGTATATATAGTATTTGGAAACTCTCTCTCCTCCATAAATGATGGAAGGCTTTTTGGTTTACCATGATGCCACTAGGTGGTGGCAGGGACATCCTCATCCTACGAACGGTTGTCAGAGATCGTGAGAAGTGACTTGCTGTCACTTCTGTCTTTTCACTCTGTAGGCACTGGGATATGATTTGTGATAGGATGTCAGAATGACGTAGTGAGGCATGCTTGGCTTGGCTAGTGATCCGGATGAGCATATCCGGGTAGAATATGAAAGGTCACCGGATGAGTAATGGCGGTGGTCCGGATAGGATGTTTTGCGATTTCCGGGTAGAATATGAAAGGTCGCCGGATGAGTAATGGCTGTGGTCCGGATAGGATGTTTCGCGAGTCCCGTGTGCTTCTTTATTTCAGGGGTCCGGGTAGGAAAGCGCGCCACGTGTACTTTTGGGGAAATCCGAATGTGGATACTTCGGATAGGGTCACGTGCCATGTGTCGTCAGGGGACGCGTGCCACGTGTCATCAGGGATGGGTCCCTACAATGCCCCCCTTTTTAACTTGTCGATTTTGCTTTTAGCAAAAATGGGCGGGTTAAAAAAGAATGATTGCCTTTTGAAACCGAAGTTTTGCTTTTTGCGCTCATTGGGCCACGTGGCGAGCGGGGGCGAAGAGACAGGAGAGCATTTATGGCGAGCCGCCGTCTCTGGGTATTCCCTAGGCAATGTGTCGGTTTAATGATAGCTTTTGCTAAACGTTTGGAATACCGAGGGGCTGTCTCTTATAAATAGCAGCCTGTGGCCTCCCTTTGCTTTTTCTTACTGCGTTTTCTCTGTTATTGCTTCATATGCCTTCTGTGTGTCTTCGTTTGTGAGTGTTCCGGCAGTATTCAGGTCGTGACGGTGACTGCATTTGCGATTTTCGACCCTGCTTTCCAGTTTACACTTGGTACGCATCTCCATCCTAGTTTCTCTCCTTCTTGTATCCTCTTTTCTTGGTTTGCTTTTGATTTGCTTAGGGAAGCTGTTTGGGCGACTGACTGTTGACGTTAGCTTCTAGGGCTTCTTTTTGCGTTTTGGTTGTATTCGGATTTTCTATTGCCCCTTTTCGCTTTTTGGTGGGGCATTGAATCTCTTGTGGGGTAGGTTTTGAGGGTCGATTCTGTTTATTTGACTTGTTGGATTCTTTCCATGCAGATTCTGCTTCATCTTTAGGCTAAAAAATGTCTGCTACCAAGGAAGTTACTTCACCTCGCCCGTCTGGTGATGCTCGGGCTGAGAAATATGTGGAAAAATTGAACGTGAAGGAATTTTGCGATCGTTTTTGTATTCCCAATGGTGTGTCTGTGGAACTTTTTGATGGAGAGGGCGTGTTACCTGAGAAACCGGAAGATAACGCAATCTTTTTTACCAAGGAGCAGTTCAATGCTGGACTCCGGTTCCCGCTCCCGTCTCTGGTCAAGGAATTTCTGCATTTCACCCAGATTCCTCCAGTGTATGCGCATCCCAACATGATTCGGGTGCTGATGGGGTGCAGCATCCTGAGTATGTTGTTTAATTTGGACCTCTCACTACTGGAGGTTCTCTTCGTTTATTCGATCAAGAAGGTGAAGAGTAATATCTTTAGCTTCGTCGCCAGCCTTCCATCTCTGCAACTGGTGACCAACCTACCGGACTCGAATAAAAAGGCCGCCAAGGGACAAGTGCTGGTCAAGGGCGTATGGGCAGGCTTGGCGGAGCATCCGGATAGGCCCTTTGTTCCCAACCGGTCGCTGCAGGTTCCAGGTATAACTTTAGGCTACTTCCTGTTTTTGCGTGGCTTGCAAGTCAGCATTGTTTAGGTGGTCTGACATATATTGCTTGCTTGGGTGTAGGTCAGAATAAAAGGGGAAAGCTGGTGGACTAGGGTGGAGAAGGCCTCGTTTGACCGTCTGAAGAGGCTCTTCGAAATCGCGTCGGCCGAGCGGAGTTGCGAGCTACTTCTTTCTGCACAGAACCTCCGCTTGGTCGTTCAGGGGCCTTAGGCGTATGTGGTGAACATACTCCCAAGGCGGCTGCCTGAAGAAGTGGTAGTTGGGGAGCATTTTACCCTTGAAGATCTTCCCTTCTACGAGGGGGTGCGGAAGGCAGACGCCCGGACACGCAAGGCCTGTCTCAGCAAGCGGGAGAGGAAAAGGCAAGAGGGGCTCTTGCGGAAGGCTCCGGGTGGGAAACGGTCCGCGCCCTCTCCACCTGCTGATGCTCCAGCGAAAAAGAAGAGGAAGCTGAGTAAGAAGAAAAAGGGAAAGGTAGTGAAAATCCCAACTCCTCCGAAGGAGTTTGTGCCGCCTCCCATCGGCTATGAAAAGGAATGTAATATACAAGAGCCGGAAATCTCTCCTGGCCTCTGTCTCAAGCACTTTTGAATTTATTAGGGGCCTTAATCTTTCGGGACCCTCAATGGCGCCGGACGCCCGGATGGCTCTGCTGACTGAGGAAGCGCTCTCAATAAATCAGCCTGGCTCTGCTCACCCGGATGAGGGTGCAGCCCGGGCCTCTGGTGTTGCCAACTTGCCTCCTGTGACACCCCCAACAGGAGAAATGGGGGCAGATCACCAGGAGTTGCCTTTGCGCGGGCCAAGCCCTCGTGCCGTTTGTGCTGTGAGGGGCCAACCAGAAGAAGTTGCGTCTGGTACGCGACTTGACGTCTGGCCTCGCTGGCGGCTTCAGGATCGGTTTTAGAAAGCATTGAAGTCAGCTGTTCATCCGTCCCGGAGGGTCATCCGGAGGGCAGTGTGGCGGAGATGGCGGAAGAGAACCCAGCTACTCCAGTGCTGGTGCCGGCTGAGGTTCCACCCAGAGAGGCCCAGCCGGTTGAGAATGTTGAAGGCGTGGTCCCGGAGGAGGAATCACTTTCCAATGCCACCTTGGAGGGGAGTCTTTTTTATGATGCCACTTTCAACTCTGCTAGCCCTTTTAGCTACGCGGAGATGGAAGAGAAGCTAAAACAGATTCCTTCCGGCTCTGAGGTTGGAGTGTCTTCAGCTAAGATGTTCGAGACAGTAGAGATGGTATAATTTGTGTCTTGATTTCTTTGTCGTGTTGATGCGTTTGCCACATGGTTTGTAACTTGGTCTTTCTTTGTTTTGAGTATTTTTCTGCAGCTGGTGAGTGGCCTTCGCGGCATGGCTCAACAACGTGATCTTCTTTCTGAGCTGCTGGAGACTGCTGATTACACAAAATCCTTCATGTCTCAGCGAAAGAGCGATGAAGAGAAGTTGCGTTTGAGACTGGAGCAGGCTGAAGCCAGTTCATCTACTGCTCGAGAGGAGAACGAGGTTCTTCGAGAGGACCTTGCTGAGGCAAAGAGCCGGGAGGATTTTATGGAAGCCCGCCTTTTTGAGACGGAGGATGAGATGGCTCTTTTGAGGAGGGAGGTAAGGCAACTCCGGACAGAGATGTCCATTGAGAAGAGGCAAAGAGAAGAGTTGCAGTTGCGTTTATCAGCGCAAAAAGAAGAACTGGAGGGTGAGTTTGCTGCGGAAAGGGAGGAACTTGAAGCGGAGTACCAGAAGCAAGTTGATGAAATGTACTTCTTTGGCTATCGCTGCTGTATGAAGAAGCATGGAATCAAACGGGATGTCCCTTCAATTCCTCCGGGTGAAAAGGAGAAGCTGTGCCGCAAACCTGCTCAATGAGGGTCCTTTCTTTTTGTAAAAGAATTTTACTGCTATCTTCTCTTTGTACTTTGTAGTCCGGAGACGTTTTGTATGGATTCTTTTTACGCAAGTATCAATAAAATATACTTCTTCACTTTGTCTCATCCTTTATTGGTAATACTGCTTTAGATTAGATACATTCCATGGTCGCTGCAACGGGGTTCCATCTAGTTTTTGTAGATGATAGGCTCCACTTTCACTTGCTTTAGACACCATGTAGGGGCCTTCCCAGTTGGCTTGGAATTTTCCCGCTCCTATGTCAACAGTGTTCTCAAAAACTTTTCTAAGGACCAGCGTACCATTTTTGAAGCTTCTGGGCCTTACTTTGCGATTGTAGTGGGTCGATGCCCTTGTTGATAATCTGCCATCCGGATGGCTGCAGTTTCTCCTTACTATCGTCCGCCCAGTCTAAGTTTCTTCCTAACTCTGTATCTGCATCAGTCTCCCTTCTACCTTGGTCCGGACAGTGGGTAAGCCTATTTCAGTAGGAATGATTGCGTCCATACCGTATGCGAGGCGAAGGGAGTGTTTCCTGTTGGACGTCCGGGTGTGGTTCGATAGGCCACAGGACGCCGGATAGCTCCTCCATCCACTTTCCTTTGGCTTGCTCGAGTCTTTTCTTTAAGCAGTGATTAGCGTTTTGTTTGTGGCCTCTGCTTGACCATTGCTTTGGGGATATCGTGGCGTAGAGTATGAGTTCCGGATGTTTAGTTCTGAACAAAAATTCCGAAATGCGATACTATCGAACTGCGGGCCATTGTCTCTATGATGGTCTGGGGGATTCCAAAGCGGCAGATGATGTTTTTCCATACAAACCTGGTGACATCTTTATCTTTGATGCTGCATAGGCTTCAGCTTCTACCCACTTAGTGAAGTAATCCGTGGCTACAAGCAGGAATTTTTCTGGCAGGTACGGCTGTAGAGGTCCTACTATGTCCATGCCCCATTGTGCGAAGGGCCAGGGTCCTGAGATTGTTTTCAGTTCTCCTGACAGTATGTGCGGAATGGGGCATGTCTTTGACATTTGTCGCATTTTTAACATATGCTGCCGCATCCTTTTTCATCGTGGGCCATAATAACCTTGTGAATGGGCCCTGTGCGCCAGAGACCGACCTCCGGCATGATTCCACATACTCCCTCGTGCAATTCGGCTAATACGTACAACACCTCTGAATGATTCAAACATCTGAGGTAGGGACCTGTAAAGGATCGCTTGTACAGATGCTCCCCTATTAGGGTGAAGCGGGCGGCTTGCACCCGGATCTTGTGTGCTTGCTTAGTGTCTTCGGGCAGGGTGCCTGTCCGGAGGTACTCAATGATGGCTTTCATCCAGCCTTTGTCGTCTATTTGCTTTCCTCAATGGTATGGCAAGTGGAGGTTTCAATGATGGAAGACTTGGCTTGCACATATATAGGCAATAGTATAGCTTCTTTGATGGGAAGAGAAGCGGCTATGCCTGCTAGGGCGTCGGGGCGCGAGTTTTCAGTCCGCCTGATTTTCTCAATCGTCCATTCGGTGAATCGTTGCAGGGTGTCCCTTACTTTGTTTAAGTATTGCGCCATGCGTGCATCCTTGGCTTCATATTCTTTCTGAACGTGTCTTACCACAAGTTGGGAATCGCTATAAATTCGGAGTTTTGAGACGGACAGAGCCAGCGCGAGGTCCAATCCGGCTAAGATGGCTTCATATTCTGCTTCATTGTTAGAGGCGGGGAATCCCAGCCGGATGGCTTGCTCCAAATATTCTCCGGTTGGGGATTGCAACAGGAGTCCTACCCCGGATCCGGACGACCGGGAGGCCCCATCAACCCGTAAAGTCCACCATTGCTTTTCGGTTGGCTCTTCGTGTTGGATGGGCCTTCGGGAGTATTCCAGCACGAAGTCAGCCATGACTTGGCCTTTTATGGACAATCTGGGTTGGAACTCGATTCCAAATTCACTCAGTTCTATGGCCCATTGAAGCATTCTCCCGGTTAGATCCGGCTTGTGTAAGATATTACGAAGGGGTTGGTCAGTTAACACGACCACCGGGTGTGCTTGGAAATAGGGGCGGAGTTTCTGGGCGGCACTTCGAAGAGCTAAGGTCGTTAATTCCATCTTTGAATATCTGGTTTCTACATCTGCTAACGCTCTGCTGATGTAGTAGATGGGTTTCTGTTCCTTGGGTGATGGGCAGCGGAATAAGACAGCGCTAACTGCCCACTCTGAGACGGCCAGGTACATATACAATTTTTCTTTGGGGATGGGGCTGCTTAGGATGGGTGGTTGCATGAGGCGCTGCTTGATTTTTTCAAAAGCGTTTTGACAGCTGTTTGTCCATCCGCTTGCTCCCGCTTTGCGGATTGCCAAGAAGAAGGGTTGTAATTCATCGGTAAAACGGGCTATGAAACGCCCTAGGGCGACAAGCTTGCCTGTGAGGCGCTGTAATTCCTTCTTGTTCCTGGGGGGTGGTGTTTCTATGACTGTCTTGACTTGATCTGGGCTGACCTCTATCCCCCTTTGACTGACCATGAATCCCAGGAATTTTCCAGCATTTACGCCAAAGGCACATTTAGAAGGATTTAGCTTCATGCCAAACTTCCTTAGGAGGTAAAAAACTTCTTGTAAGTGGAGAACGTGCTCTTCTCGGATTTTGCTTTTGACCACGATATCGTCGATATATACCTCTACTGTACGGCCGATTAGTGGTTTGAATATCTTTGTCATCAGTCTTTGATAAGTAGCGCCAGCATTTTTGAGGCCAAAAGGCATGACTTTGTAACAATAAAGTCCGTGTGGCGTTATGAAGGCTGTCTTCTCTTGATCATCCGGGGCCATGGGGATTTGGTGGTATCCGGAGAAAGCGTCCAGGAAGGAGAGCATCCCTTGCCCGGCAGTGGAATCCACAATTTGATCTATTCGTGGCAAGGGGAAACTGTCTTTCGGACATGCTTTATTGAGGTTGGTGTAGTCCACGCAAACCCGCCATTTGCCTTCTTTTTTAGGTACCACTACTACATTTGCCAACCAGTCCGGGTAATCCACTTCTTTGATGAATCCGGCTTCCAGTAGCTTGTCAATCTCATTCCGGATGATTTCTTGTCTGTCCGGGTGGAAACGTCTAACCCTCTGCCGGATGGGTTTTGCTGTTGGTAACACGTTGAGCTTATGAGAGACTATTGATGGATGAATCCCCTTCATATCAGAATGCGCCCATGCGAAAATATCATGGTTTTGTCGGATGGCGTTTTGGATGTTCTGGGTTTCCTCAGGTGTTAAGAGGGAACTGATATGAGTAAGGTGAGCATCCTCTTCCGAGATTTGGATTGTTTGCAAGGGATCTGCTACCGAGGGATCTCTGTCCGCCGAGCACAGTGATTGCTATTGGTCGAGTGCGTGTGTGGACTCAGGGAGAGGTTCGTTCCCTTGACTGGTCTCTGATTCTCTTGCTATCTGGTAGCATTGGCGAGCAGCTAGCTGACTGCCGTATAGGTTGATTTGCCCATCCTCAGTAAGAAAGCTTACCATCTGATGATACGTGGAGGGGATGGCTTTCATGCAATGTAGCCATGTGCGCCCCAAGATAATATTGAAGGGTGACAAATCTTGCACCACCGAAAATAGGACTTTGAGAGTGACTGGGCCAGCTTGGACTGGTAGTACAATATCTCCTAAGGAAATAGTTGACGCCTCGTTGAATCCGGACAGGATTCTCCCAGGGTTTTCGAGACCGACTAAATTATGTCTCATGTGGCTTACGACTGATGCTTGTATCAGGTCAGTTGAACTGCCTGGGTCAACTAAGATGCGTCTTACATCGAATTTGTCTATCCCTAAGGATAGAATGAGGGCGTCGCGGTGCGGACGTAATATCCGTGTGGGGTCTACTGGTGGGAAAGTGATTGTTCCGTCTATGGGGTGAGGGCTTCCTCCGGTTATCCCAGGTCGGATGGAGTTGATGCGCTCACGCACCATTGCCTCTCGTAATAATTTTTGCCTCTTTCGTTTGGAATTCATCTCTTCATCCGACGGACCTCCATTGATGTAGTTTATAACGGCTTTGGGGGTGGCTGGAACCGTGGGGGCTCCCGAGTCGCGGTTCCGGGAGGCGTCTCTGTCTCTGGCATCTGAGTGGAGGTATTGCCTTAAATGTCCCGCCTTTATAAGCCTTTCCACCAAATACTGGAGGCTCCTGCACGACTCCGTAGTATGGCCATGCTCCTTGTGGTAAGCGCATTTTTTGCTGTGATCTCTCCTGGATGGGTCCGATTCAAGGGGTCTGGGCCACCTGAAATCGGACATGCTTTGGATCATAGGGAGTAGCTTCTCATAAGTTATAGAGAGTAGTGTGAGGGGTGGCATTTCCGGGCGGCCTGGCCTTTCTTGCCTCTGATCGGATGGCCTTGGCCTGTCCGGAATTTTAACGCTTCCTTCTATACTCCCTTTGGACGGCTGCGCGGCAACCAATACTTGCTGGGTGGCTGCCCGTACGTCATCCTCAAGCATGGAATATTTGTTCGCACGTCGAAACAAATCGTCCATCGTCACGGGAGGTTTCTTAGCTAGTGATTCAAAAAATGGAGTGCCTGGACAGATGCTTCGCTTGAAGATCTGCAGGACAGCGTCCATGCTGCAAGCTTCCACCTGTAGGACGGCTTGGCCAAATCGTTTCACGAATTCCCTCAAGGATTCATTATCCTTCATTTTTATATTTTGCAAGGTGCTGATGTTCTGTTTATGCCGAGCGGAGCATAGGTATTGTCCTACGAAAGCTTCTGAAAGGTCTCTGAAGTTGTCCACCGAGTTAGGAGGTAGACGATGAAACCATGAGAGGGCCTGTCTTTGTAGACTGGCGGGGAATACCTTGCACAGCAGCGGGTCGTTGCCTATATCGAGGATCATGAGCTGTCGATAATGCATGATATGGTCGAAAGGGTCACTGCACCCATCGTACGTGGAGAACTTTGGTACGAGGAACCCCCTTGGGGGCTCGTAATGAATGATATGAGAGCAGAAAGGCGTGGAGAGCATGTCATCCAACCTTTTGCTAATGGAGCCGATGGGTGGCTCGTTCGGGGGATTTTTCCCAATGGATCGTACCGCTTGGTGCGGTGGAACGTTCTGCACCATGGGAGTGACCAAGGGGTCACGGTGCGAGAGAACGTTTTGTGGTATGGGGGTGACCGTAGGGTCATGGTGCACTCCCCTTGTGATGTTTGCTGGTGGCTTGGGCCTGCCAGGCTGCTGGGGTCCTAGTCTCGCGCGCATAGCGCCCGATAACTGGGATCTTCTGTCACGCCATCTCTTTGACGAGAAATGGGTGGAATCTGAGCTTTCTTCACGGGGAGCTCGAGGCATGGGTGTGTGTGGCTCCTGCGGCCTAGCGTTGTGTGCTTCAGGGATCGCTTCCGCTGTTCCGGGGTAGATCGACTCCAGGTGAGGCCTTGAGTTGGCTACTTGGCCTCCAGAGTGTTGACGACGGGGTGGCCCCGTCGATGATGCCTGGATTCGCAATATTGTATTTTCCTCTCTTAACCTTGCCGTCTCCTGGAGGAGAGTTTGCAGTTGTCGCTCGCTTGCTAACTGCCTTCTTTCGATGGCTTGGCGCCATTCAGAATTGTCTTCTTCTCCTCTACCAGATGAGCGACTTTGGGAAGGCGCGGCCATCTTTGCTAGTTACTGAATCAGCGAAAAAAGTGTTCCCACAGACGGCGCCAATGTTGAGGCCTCGTATTCCCAATGATCCACGTAGTTGCCAAATGGATGGACGTACGATCTCAACTGATATGAATTCCTGATTCAGCTGTTCCTGCAAAAGGCGTCCGGACAGGGTGTCCGGACACACCCTCCGATGGTTTTGTCAGCCATGAAAAGAGAGACAAGATAAGAGGGCACAGTTGGCCTTTTACTAGGTATTGAAAGGCTTCCCTTCTCCTTTGCGCGAAGGTTTGTATATATAGTATTTGGAAACTCTCTCTCCTCCATAAATGATGGAAGGCTTTTTGGTTTACCATGATGCCACTAGATGGTGGCAGGGACATCCTCATCCTACGAACGGCTGTCAGAGATCGTGAGAAGTGACTTGCTGTCACTTCTGTCTTTTCACTCTGTAGGCACTGGGATATGATTTGTGATAGGATGTCAGAATGACGTAGTGAGGCATGCTTGGCTTGGCTAGTGATCCGGATGAGCATATCCGGGTAGAATATGAAAGGTCACCGGATGAGTAATGGCGGTGGTCCGGATAGGATGTTTTGCGATTTCCGGGTAGAATATGAAAGGTCGCCGGATGAGTAATGGCGGTGGTCCGGATAGGATGTTTCGCGAGTCCCGTGTGCTTCTTTATTTCAGGGGTCCGGGTAGGAAAGCGCGCCACGTGTACTTTTGGGGAAATCCGGATGTGGATACTTCGGATAGGGTCACGTGCCATGTGTCGTCA
Organism: Vitis riparia; assembly: GCF_004353265.1. Classification (NCBI taxonomy): domain Eukaryota; kingdom Viridiplantae; phylum Streptophyta; class Magnoliopsida; order Vitales; family Vitaceae; genus Vitis; species Vitis riparia. The sequence continues at coordinate 14,963,317 of NC_048436.1, forward strand.
GGGGACGCGTGCCACGTGTCATCAGGGATGGGTCCCTACAGGGTGGAGGAATAAGAGAAAGTAGAGAGAAAGATAGAGAGAAAATGGGGTCAGCCAGTGTTTCTACAAGTGGGTGGATGAAAAATGGAAGATAAATGCAAAAAAAAAATAGGGGAAAATTAGAAGCAAAGTGGGTAGGAAAAGAAGAAAAAAAAAAGTATGAGGAATGGCGTGGTTGTAGGTTTGTGGTCTTGGGAATTGGGAATTGGGAATTGGGAATTGGGGGAGGTACGGGAGGAGAGCGAGTGAGGGAGTCGGTGGGGGGTAAGTGGGAAGAGAGAGGAGAGAGAAAAGAAAGAGGGAAAAAATAAAAATAAAATAAATAATAATAATAATAATAATAAAATATATAAAATAATAAAAACTAATAAATAAATGGTGAGTGAGCCAAAAATATCATATGTAATCAAGATTTAAATTTAAGAATAAAAGTGAGCTCAAAATAATAAAATTGGGACAATTTTTGGGGTATACACCCTCTTTATTAACATTCCCTTCATGGGTTTGAACTTTGAACTTCCCATTGGTCATGTTTGTTAATCTACTTGTAGTTTGAAAATTTTACATTTTTTTCATTAAAAAAAATAAGATTTAAAAGAAATAGAATAAAATATTTTTAATACCTTTTTTTATTAAAAAAAAAAACATCATGTTCAAAATTTTAATTATAAAAACAAAAATTAAAATCAAAAGATATCCTAGATTTTTAATTTTTTTTTTTTACAAATTCCAAGAGGAAAATAATTATAAAAATAAAATAAAAAGATCTTATTTGACGTACTAAATTCATAAATTTTACAAAATATAATTCTACAAAGGAAAATTTTTTATATGAAAAAAATTATCATGCATACAAAAATATGCAAAACAAATAATATTTAAGATTCTTAAAATCATAATGAAGAGTTATTATTTTTAAAAAATAATAATAAATAAATAAAAAGTATATCCTAACAAGCAAATGTATTTTATTTTCGGTAGTAAGTGAAGTGTCTATTATTTATAGAATTATAAGATTTTTTTTTAAATGACATGTGATTTTTTCTTATCAAATGTCTTTAATAAGTGGGATTTAATTTAAAAAAAATATTTTTAGGACTTAATTTAATTTTCGTGAATTTACATGTAATTAATTAAATAACTTATTTAAAAATTTCCTTATTCTATTAACATAATATTAAGCCAATTCACTCATCTAAAGTTTCTTTATTTGAAAATAAGAGTAATTATAAGTAAAAAGCACATATTTTAATTTTAATAAAAAAATTATTTTATTTTTACTTCAATATGTTAAAATTAATTTTTTATATATATAAACATTTAGAATCGAAATAAGTTTAAAAATAAAATATATATCTAACCTATAATTAGGGTTGCAAATTGAATGGGTTGACCCAATCCAACCCTCTTTTGGACGGGTTTGGACAATAATTTTCAAATTTCAAGTTGGATTTGAGTTAGGGTTTTTCAACGTAAGTTCAATTTGGATGGAACTTTAATCAAGATTCAAGTAAACCAAACTTAAGTCAAACTCAATTTAATATTTTTATGATATTTATGATATATATATATATATATATATATATATATATATATATATCATCATATATAATCACATTCATTTTCTTTTAAAATTTTTGAAAAAAGAGTATCAAATTATATTATATATGTTGTAAAATAAAGTGAGAGAAGAAGAAAAGTAAGAAAGAGATAATCGAATGCACAGATATAAAAATTAGAATGTAGGAAAAGAACCAAATGAATTTTCATTAGAGGTATCTACCTTTTATGGGGAGTCACAAAGAAATATACATCAATATGGATGATCATCCACAAGTTCCCATAATTCGATAAATTCTCATATTTTATAGCACTCCCTCTTGGATGATCATAAGAATATGTCTCATTAAAACCTTATTAGGAAAAACCCTATGGAAAAAACCCTAGTGAAGGAAAATAGTACAATATTCTTTTGGATTACTATAATCGCCTCATTAAAAACCTTGCCAGTAAAACCCAATAGGACAAAACATGGACGAAGAAAAAAATAGTGCAATGTAGTGATATTCTTATCAATTAGCTCTCTCTCATGTTGACATGATTATATTTTCTCTAATAACACAATATGAAGATTTTTTTAGTCAATGTATTCCAATGAGTTTCTTGAGTATTGCAGTTGACAATACCTTTGTGAATAGATCTATTAAATTGCCACTTGATCTTATTCGTCGAATAGAAATTTCATCACTCTTCTAGAGTTAATGAAAGTAAAATACTTGGGTGATATATGCTTGATTTTATCACCCTTAATGTATCATTCTTTAATATGTGCAATGCATGCAACATTATTAATTTGGTAGCATTACCTCTGATGGAGGGCAGTCCACATGTTTCCTTTATTTGCTTGATTGATCACCACGATATTGTCGTACCATCATAGATAAATACATACCTTATTTAAGATAGAACTTTGTGGGGGTCTGAAAGATAGTCAACATCTACATATTCAAACAATTAGGATTCTGATCCTTTGGAATAACATAGACCCATGTTATTGTAGTACATGATTGATTTTATTCCAATGTATCTAAGTTGGTGCAAAACTATATCTCGCAAGTTAATAAGGAATGTAATATCTGATCGTGTATAATTTGCAAGATACATCAGTGCACCAATAACACTATAATATGGTACTTCTAGACCAAGTAGTTCTTCATTATCTTCTTTAGGACAGAATAGGTTCTTTTTCACTTCAAGTGAATGAACTATCATCAAAGAACTTAATAGATGTGATTTATCTATATGAAAGTGCTTTAAGACTTTCTTTGTATATGTTGACTAATAAACTAATATTTCGTTTGAAAAGTACTCAATCTGTAGGCCGATGAATTTTTTTTTGTTTTCCAAGATCTTTCATTTCAAATTTACTTTTCAAATAGTCAACTATTTTAGTAAGCTCTTCAAAATTTCCAACAAAATTCAATATTCCACATATACTATAATAATTGCAAATATTCAACATAATGAATATGCATAAACAAATAAGGTAATACATACATACTTCTCACTTCAAATATTCATTGAAGTGATCGTACCACATGTCTTTGGATTGTTTAATCGATACAAGGATCTTTGTAGTTAATTGAGTATATGTTATAATGTTTTGAACTACTTGCTTTAGGCATTTGAAATCCTTCAGGGATTTTCATATATATATATATATATGCAGTAACGACATCCATGAGATGCAAATCCATTCATTCTAAGACTATTAAACAAATTAGATATTTAAATATGGTTGCGTTCATCATAGGATAATATGTTTCCTCGTAGTCAATATTAGGTTTCTATGGGAAACCTTGAGCTATGAGTCACGTTTTATATCTCGTGATTTCATTTATATCCAACAAGTTTGACAACTTCAAGCGTCTGGACTAAGTAAATAAATAGATAGAAATAAGAAATCAAGTACATGCAAGCGTTAAAAATGAAAATCATGCAAATTATGCAAGACACGTTGGAATTACCTAAAAGGTAACATAGGTGGACCAGAATGCCTAAGTGGACCTAGCGAACCAAAGTGGGTCTAGATGGGCTTAAATGAATCTAGGTGAATTTAAGTGGGTCAAGGTGGACCTAAGTGGGCTAGGTGTCCCTCGATGGGCCTAAGTGAACCTAAAAGTGCACCTAAAAGCTATCCTAAAAAGGAAGGAAAACCTAAGTCTAAATTAGGGCTGCCAAGAATTACAATGGGGTTAGATAAATCCCTCAACCAGAGTCTCCGAGGTGGCTCAAAAAAAGTAAATAGTATGAGTAGTAATGGGCCACCAAGGAACTGCCATAAAGTACCGAACAAATACTTAATAGAACATGTACTAGGAGGACAAAATTGAGGGTCTACATTAGGATTTTCCATTTTTGTAGGGTTTTAGAGCCTTTTTGTTCTTGTTTTAGTTTAAAAGAGCTTGTGTCATACTGGAACAAATTTTGTGGTCTTTCTTGTTCTTCAGCAAAGTTCACTTTGTTTCGCTTGTATATACATTCACTTTACTCATGAACTCTACCGAAAATGGGCATATTTGTATACCTTAAAATTTGTATTAATTTTATTTTTACATTAATTTTGAGCTCAATTTTATTCTTAGATTTAAATTTCGATTACATATGATATTTTTTGCCCGCTCACCATTTAATTATTAGTTTTTATTATTTTGTATTTTATTTTATTATTATTACTATTATTATTATTATTATTATTATTATTATTATTATTATTATTATTATTATTATTATTATTATTTATTTTTTATTTCTCTTTATTTTCTTTCTCATCTCTCTTCTCTCTTCCCACTTACTCCCATCTACTCCCTTATTCTCTTTCTTTCCATACCTTTTCCCAATTCCCAAGACCACACACCACTCCTTACAGCCACAACACCCCCTATACTTTTTTTTTTTTTTGTTCTTCTTTTCCTACCCATTTTGCTTCCAATTTTGTTCCTTTTTTTTTTTTTCCTTTTTCATCCACCCACTCGTAGAGAAACCGACCGACTCCATTTTTTTTCCCTATTTTCTCCCTCTCCACTTCCTCTTCTTTCTCCACACAATGTCACACATCCCCCTGATTTTTTCTTCATTTCATTTCTTTTTCTTTTTCATTTTTTTATTTTCTATTTTTTTATTTCCCGTGAAACCATCTCCATACCCATGACTAGCTAGTCATCACTGGCAAGTTGTCGTCAACAGCCAATGACCACCTCCCCTTCCATCCATTTTTCATCTCACTACTAGTTCTTTCTTCTTTCCTCTCATTCTCATTCTTTTTCAATTTATTTTATTTTATTTTATTTTATTTTGCTTTCCTCTTTCAACTCCACTGCCAATTTTTCTCACTTTTATCTCCAAAGAAAAATAGGAAAGTTATTTATGCATTTCTTTATCTTGTTTTATTTTATTTTATATTTCCTTTTTGTTTATTGCTTTGATTTTAATAGTAATTGTTGTTTGTGAAATTTGGATTGTGGAATTAATATGAAATTTGGGCTTTGTTAATTAGTATGGAATTTGGGTTAATTTGTTGTTGGTAAATTAATATGAAATTTGGGATAATTTATTGTTGGTGAATTAATTTAGAATTTGCTAATTTGAGTTAAATTAGTTGATAATTTATATGGTTGTGCTCATTTTAATTATTTGATTTGGCATGAGAATTGTGGTATATTTTGGATATGGGTTTGCATATTAAATTGGGTGGATTTTTTGTTGTGGATGTAGGCTTGGATATTAAATTAAGTTGGAATTATGGGATATTAAATTTAGGCCTAATGCAATTTGTTTTAATTTGTAATATTTTAGACTTATTTGATTATGTTTATATATTGACTATTAATATGCAATTTTGGGCTATGACTTATGACATGTGAGATATTTATGTTGGGTTAAATTTGTTAATTTAGGTCCATTTTTAATTAATGAAATGTGTTGGACTAATTTGAGGTTTAAATTTGGACTTGAATATTTATTTTTAATTTTGTACATTTTTAGATATTTACATTTAGGCTATTTTTATTTTTGCATAGGTTCATTCTGCAATTCTGCTGACTGAGTACGGATTTATGACACATGGAGTATGAAATTTCAAGGGAGAAAGTGAGACTCAAAAAGCTGTAAATGGAGTTTTCTTAATAAAAATATAGAAAAGTGTTTTTAGGAAAATCTAGAAAATCATTTTTAATAAAATTAAAAAAAAATTGTTTCTAATAATAATTGTTTGAAAATTGTTTTATAAATAAAGTTGTCCCAAAAATTAATTTTTAATAAAATTGTCCAAATTTTTTTTTAAAATAAATTCTTTTTCCTTAATTAAAATGTAATTAAAAGTAATTTTTAGAAACAGATTATTTAAATATATATATTTTTAATGAGAATAGGATGAGAATTATTTTTGCAAATTAAAGTTATAGAAATTATTTTTTTTTAATAAAATTGGATTTAATTTTAACCTTTTTGTAAATAAAGCTATAAGTCTTTTTTTTTTAATTAAAAAATTCTTTTGCAAATAAAGTTTTTTTGAAAAAAAATTATTTTTATAAATCACTTTCTTAAATGAAAACAAATTGAAATATTTTTATAAATAAAATTATAAAAATTCATTCTTTTATGGTAAAAGCAAGTAAAAATAATTTTTGTACCCAAATTGAAATTTTGTGATAAATTCTTTTAATACAATAAGTGTAAATAACTTTGTTGAAAATTGAATACAAATGAAATTGAAAAATAAATTAATTTTTTTAAATAAATAAATTAAAATCATTAATTCAAAATTGTTTTTAACAAAATTCTTTGAATTTTTTTGAAAACTAATTCTTTTAAAATATTTTTTAAGTTAAATAAATCATTTTATATAATTCTCTTGTCATTTATTTTGTGCATTCTTGTAATCAGATTTTATCGTTATTTTTTTATATATTGATTTTCACTATGACTTGTACATACTCATTTGTGTTATTATTTTTTTAGTATCCATAATTAATTAATTAATTGTTACAATTCTCTTGATTCGTTTAATAGAGATCGTATGTATACGAGCTTAGAAAGTGGTATGACTCACCACCGTATCTTTCCAATAAGTAGCATGACTCCCGAAGTTAGACTTGATTTTTACGGACATGTCTTTTTTAAATAAAGAGTCACACAGGGTTTTCTTTCTTATTTTGTTTTTCTTTTAAAATAAAACAAAAATAGGTAGTAACTCCAAATCTTTTTCTAAAAATCAATTTTTTCACAAATAAATAAAAAATGAGTCTCGTTGTCGAGTGGTGATGCACTTGAAAAATATGGGTCCAGAATGTGTCTTATTAACTTAAAATTTTAAAATTAATCATAAAAATTAAAAATTTTGGATGGGACAATGGAATGAAGACAATGTAATTAAATTCTATCAAATTATTTTCTTAATTATTATTTCGAAAGTGAATATAATAGGACAAAAGAAAACATCCCGCCATTTAAATGTTTAAGAGCAGAGATGGTTGGGAATTAGTCAGCCATGAAATATTTCCAAGGTAATAAATCAAGCTTTGATAATTAAGCAGTTCAAATCTCTTCATGGCTGGGGAGGAGGAGTTGTGTGATTTCTCTTGTAAAAGCATCCATATTGGTTTCCGAGGATCCACCATTTGCAGTTGCTTCTTCACAGATCTTCTGAACTTTTCTTGCTCTTCTCCTCATTTCTTTTCCCTCATGGCTTTCCAAATCCATGAATCTCTTCAAAAGTTCGGCAATCTCTTCTCTCGGCACCAAAGTTTCCACTCCCGCCTGTCTCTTCACCCTCCACCCGATCTTCCAATCCTCCACAGCTGCCCTACTGTTTGAAAATTGATCAAGTGATATCGGGAAAGTCAGAAAAGGAAGCCCAGAAAAAAGGCCTTCCACGGTGGAGTTCCACCCACAATGCGTCCAGAATCCGCCTACAGAAGAATGTGACAGCACCTTCAATTGATCACACCAGGGCACTACCAACCCCATCTCACCACACACCTCTCTGAGCCGAGAAGCTTCTCCACGCGCCACCCACAGAAACCTAACACCGCTGTCGCGCAACCCAGCTGCAATTTCATCCGTCTGTGCACTCGAAACCGAAAGAACGCTTCCAAAGGAGATGTACAATACCGAGTGACAAGGTTGGGAGTCCAGCCATTGGAGGTAGTTGAGGTTGTCAGAACCAGTAGTTACAGAGGAACTATCTCCGAGTTTGAAATAAGGTATTACAGGGCCAATGGGGTATATGGGGGATGAGAATATTGATTTCAAAGCGTCGATGACTTGGGCTTCTAGCTCATAGACGGAAGTGAGCAGAAGACAGTGAGCTCTGGGCAGGCATGAAAATGCTTGTACGATTCGAGCCAAGACTGGGTTGTGGTTGTGGAGTAATGGTGGAAAATCTGATATGAGGGTTGAAGAAAGTCCAGGGATGTAGTCCACGCGCTCATCTCCCCTTTCTATCTCAATGCAGCAACGAAGAATGTATCAGATCCATAAGAAACTTGGGCTATTTGGCAATTTTTCAAACCCTCTTTTTTAAAAAAAAAAATCAGTTTTTGGGAATACTTACAGCAATTTTGCGTTGTTTGTAGGAAATAATTAGGTTTGAAATTAAATTCTCAAAAATCATAATATTCCAAGCGTTGAATTTCAAGCAAGATGACATGCAAATTAAAACAAGTAAAATTTGTCCCTTATGCGATGTTTGAAAATTGAACTTTAAAATAGTAGAACAAATTCGAGATACCAAACAAGGTTTAGACAGAAAATTATTTTTTAAGAATTTATTCTTAAAATATATTATATTTAAGAATAAATTTTAGGCATTTAAATTATTTTTTATATACTATTCTAAACAATAATTAAATGTTTTTATTTTCCTATCTTCCTATTTGGCATGGGATGTGACCATATACCCACCTAAAAGTACAATTTTTGTTGTAAAGTGGTCATTTTAAAAAGTAAAGAATAATTTATCAAATATAGTATTGTTTTTCTTTTTAAAAAATATTGAAAATTAAATTAAAATTGTAAAAAAATGTGCAATGTTTAAAAAAATAAAATAAAAATTGGTGTTAAAGGACTGCTTTGGAGAATATGCGTGGTTACCCACCTGATATATCAATCGGGTGATGGCCGTTTTGCGCAAGAAGATCCACATGGTGGAACATGGAAAACAACGTCGCCGACATCGGAAAGAACGAGGCTACCGGGATATTCCTGCGATTCCCGACGCCGACCGCCCAGAATAAAAATGTGTCTGCTACTATTGTGGTAACCGGAGGCTCAAGCCGATTCAGGAGCTGCTCAAACGGATCTTCCATCTTCGTCATGACAGCTTCGTAAAACCCGGACAGATCAGCTGCGCGAACTCGCTCAGAGGGGATGATGTTGGGAATCGTGCCGAAGCGGATGTTATCCGGCTTGATATCGGAGCCGATGAACCCCAGCCACTCCTCCGTGACGACGAAGGTGATGAGTACGTCATCTCTTCTTGAAGCTAGTAACTTGCAGAAGTTCATCATGGGGTTGAGGTGGCCTCTTCCGGGGAGTGGCATGGCCACCACGTGGGGTGATCTGGACCATCCCATGTTGTCGGAAGGCATGTTTCCCGGTTTAGTAATGTAGTCTGTAATCATTTTGCTAAAAAGGGCTTATATAATGGAGCATTAGCAGAAATTGCCCGTACGATAGAACAATTCAATCTTCACTGGTTAACCTTGTCATCCAGTAACGGGTCAAACCATTAAATCCTTGATTACGAATACGATTCCTGATCAAAACTACAGTCCATTAATAAGACTGAGTTTAGGAGTCTAACAAAATAAAAAATACCATGCTTTCTAAAGGTTGGTGGCCGGCAAGTTTGGTATACCTACCAACGTTAATTATGTTTGGGGGAAATATGAAGCCGAGAAAAAGCATATCATACCAAAGCACTACCCTCCTATTTATAGATATTAAGTTAATCGGAGTCAAATCCGTTTAGTTTCATTGAAGTTAGGTAAACTTATTCTTTATTTCGTATCTCTTGAAGAATTTGTTTAGTTATATTTAGAAATCAAATAGGTTTTCTTTCTATACAAAAGAATATTCAAATGGGTGGTTCGGGTACATCTTTTCAAAAATTAAGCCAAATAAGAATAGTTTTAACCATTTGTGGGAGATAATTAGCATATGAATGTGCATATACTAATTTTTGAAGGGTTTATATAGGATTGATGACATTGTTACGTGCTGATTATCCGCTTTGATTCCCTTATAATAATGTTACTGTAGGGTGGTTGGACAATATCTCAGGTGTGGGGCGGCTGGTGCCATGACCTGTTAAGGGCGGCACTAAAAATCATGTATAAAGTGTGAACAAATTGCTTGGTATCACATCTCATTCAAACTTTGACTTTGTGCAAGAGCCTGCCGATAATAAACAAACAAAAAAAAGTAACTTCCGAGAAGTTTCCTAATCAAAGAGAATATAAATAGTTTTTTTCCAAACCTAGAGAGTGGAGTCCTCTCCTTCAAAAAAAATCCCTCATTGTATCTTGCCTAGAAAGAAATAAACTCATTTTAATTCACGAAGATTTTGAGCATCTTCAATATAAAATTGCATGGTGCACAAATTTTTGTTATTAATATTAAGAATATAGCACCTTAGAGTAAACCCTTCAATGTGGAATCAATCATATCATATTGTTTTGATTTGTTCTTTTTAATATTTTGGTTTCATTTATTTGTATAAAATTTCATATTTTTGTATTTTTATCCATAAATTTAGATTTAAGGATAAGCTTTTAATTGTTAAAAATTATGGTTCTAACTTCTAAGGAAAAGAAATAAAAAAATATAACAAAACCTATAAATTTCATGAAGAGGAGGTCGAACCATCATATGCATTCAAACATCCTATGTAGGAAGTTTGAACGTTACGTGACAACCATTATTAGCTCAAGTACTGTACCATCTTTTACATTTAAAATGAACTTATTTAAGCTTATAACAACTATGGCTTTACTATAAAAACCTAAGAGTCATTCAGCGGACCTTATTAAAATTATGGATCAAGAAGATGGACTCATGTCCAAACCATTCAAATGTCAAGGCAAACGTCTTTTCATCAACAAGATATATGAAATTGTCATCCATGAAATATTTTCAGGGTAATAGGCAAGCTTCGATACGCAGTCGGAATCTGTTTAATGGCTGAGAAGTTGTGTGATATATCTGATAAAAGCATCCACGTTAGTTTCCGAGGATCCGCCTTTTGCAGCTGCTTCTTGACAAATCTTCTGAAGTTTTCTTGCTCTGCTCCTAATTTCTTTCCCTTCATTGCTTTCCAAATTCATAAACCTCTTCACAATCCCACATATTTCTTCTCTCTTCACCAAAGTTTCGACTCCCGCCTGCCCCTTCACCCTCCACCCGATCTTCCAATCCTCCACAGCTGCCTTACTGTTTGAAACTTGATCAATCCCAAGCGGAAAAGTCAGAAAAGGAAGCCCAGAAAAAAGGCCTTCGACGGTGGAGTTCCATCCACAATGCGTCCAGAATCCGCCTATAGAAGAATGTGACAGCACCTTCAATTGATTACACCAAGGCACCACCAACCCCATCTCACCACACACCTCTCTCACCCGAGAAGCTTCCCCACGAGCCACCCACAAAAACCTAACACCGCTGTCGCGCAACCCAGCTGCAATTTCATCCACCTGTGCACTCGCAACCGAATAAACGCTTCCGAAGGAGACGTACAGCACCGAGTTGCAAGGTTGGGAGTCCAGCCATTCGAAGTAGTTGAGGTTATCAGAACCAGTAGTCACAGACGAACTATCTCTGATGTTGAAATAAGGTAATACAGGGCCAACGGGATAGATGGGGAATGAGAACATTGATTTCAAAGAGTCGATGACTTGGGGTTCTAGCTCAGAGACGGAAGTGAGGAGAAGACATTGAGCTCTGGGCAGCCATGAATATGCTTGTACGAACCGAGTCAAAGTTGGGTTTTGCATGTGGAGCAATGATGGAAAATCTGCGATGCGGGTTGCAGAAAGTCCAGGGATGTAGTCCACGCGCTCATCTCCCCTTTCTGCCATAAGAATGTATCAGCTGCATGAGAAACTTTGGACTAGCTGTTTGGCCATTTTTCAAACCCATTCTAAAAAATTAGATTTTTGTGAAGAAGAAAATTTAAAACTATTTCTTCATATTTGAGTTCTAATCATTTTGTTTTTTAAAATAATTAACTTTCTTTTTTTTTTTTAAAGAATTATTATCAATTTGAATTTGAAAGCGGCTACAAATGAGAACTTATTTTCTTTGTTTCCTAGTAAGTTATCTTAAGAACATGGAAAATAAGGATTTCTAAATATTCAATCAAATTTATTGGCTTAAATTTTTTATTTTTTCAATTAATTTTTTATCTTAAATTTATTTTTAAAAATCATTTTTCTCTTAATAATTTTTTAATGAATTATATTTAGTAAAATAATAATAATTAAACAATTGCCAAACACCTCCTTTTGACTGTTATGTATTCCTGGGTGGTAGGCGGTTGAAAGTTGAAACTTAAGACAACATTGAAAAAAAAACGTTGTACGGCTGTGATTTATCATACACAAAAATATTCAATAAGTTTGTTCGTTATTATTTAGAAAATCTTTCAAAAAGTAAATTAAAATTATCATGTGTGTGTAATTTTAAAAATAAATAAATAAAAATAAAAAGGGAAAAAAAAGTGTGGAAAGGAATGCTTTGGAGACTGTAGTTACCCACCTGAGATATCAATCGGGTGATGGCCGTTCTGCACAAGGAGATCGAAATGGTGGAACATGGAAAACACCGATGCCGACATCGGAAAGAACGAGGCTACCGGAATACTCATTCGATTCCCGACGCTGACCGCCCAGAATAGAAAGGTATCAGCTAGTATTGTAGTAACCGGCGGTTCAAGCCGCTCCAGGAGCTGCTCAAACGGATCTTCCATCTTCGTCATAACAGCTTCCAAGAACCCAAGAAGGTTGGCGGCGCGAACTCTCTCCGAGGGGGTCACGTTGGGAATAGTGCCGAAGCGGATGTTATCCGGTTTACTGTCGGAGCCGATTAGCCCCAGCCACTCCTCCGTGACGACGAAGGTGATGAGTACGTCATCTCTTCTTGAAGCCAGCAACTTGCAGAAGTTCATCATGGGGTTGATGTGGCCTCTTCCGGGGACGGCCATGGCCACGACGTGGCATGATCTGGACCGTGAGACGTTGTTGGAAGGCATGTTTTCCGGTTTCGTAACGTAGTCCCTAGAGCAGATGCCAAAATAGAGGAAGTAGTAGAGGAAGATCGTGACTGACCAATTTGCTAATAAGGGCTTATTTAATAGAGAATTCACAGGAATTACCCCAGCTGTAGTACAATACATTAATTCAACTTTCACCTTGCAATTGAGCAATGTGTCAAATTATTAAATATTTTATTACCATTATTCTTTAAAATCACAGCCTTTTGATAAGACTAGTATTAGGGGTGTGACGAACTCAAATGGAATATAGACTTTTGGGCCAAAATGGGCTTTTGCTGAAACTTAATATTAAAAATAGGTTTCTTCTCAAAGTAACGTTCAAAATAGCCCTTGGATCCACCTCAGCATAAAACTCAATTTATTATACTATTTTTTTTCACTTTACCAACTTCATCCCTTCTCTCTTCCCATCCCGTGCTGTATTTTTTCCTTCAAAACCCTAGCCCGAGCAGCTCTTGGTTCTCTCCTCCCAAATCTCTCCATTACCTTAAAGACAGATGTTCACTTCTCGCATATAAAGCTCCGTCCTTTGCAACACTCTCTTCAACACTCCTTTCTCTCTCCAGGCTCTCCCTATCTCTGTCTCTCTCCAAATCTCCATTTTTAGCATGGTAGAACCCAGGAAAATCCTTGTCTACTATTCTCATTTGATGAGGTATTGCTGGTTCTGAAGCCACGTTGAGGTTTCTGCAATGGGAAGTGGTTTTGACTACTCAATCTCAAGCTTTCTTTGCTCAGAAACCCATTGTGTGCTTTGATGATCTTAATTGTAACGCCATTGATGAGTTTTTTCTTTCTTGGAATTTTCAAAACCATTATCAAAACCCGATTTTTAGAAACAGTAGATCGGATTCCTGGATTGAGTTCCCAATGCTTAGCGAAGAGTGTCTTAGAGAAATGGTTGAGAGAGAGGGGGAGTATATGCCTAGAGATGATTATCTAGGGAGGTTGAGAAGTGGGGACTGGACCTGGGTGTGAGGAGAGAGGCTGTCGATTGGATTTTGAAGGTCTGTTCATTGATTTTATCAAATGGGGTTTTGTAGATGTTTGGCTTTTTTTCTTTTTCTTTGTTTTACTATTTCTCCCTGGATCAGTTTCGATTTTTTTTAGTTGTTTTTGCAACAATAGTTAAGATTTTCGTTTTTCCCCCTCGTTTGGCTGTTCATCCCATTTTGATCAAATTTTTTATTTTCTTCAACACCTATTTTTCTTATCTAGGAAGTTTTCTGGTTGATGTTTACATTCTCATTGAGGCCCAATTAATTCCCGCAATGGGTCTTCTCGTTTTGTGTTTCCAAGTTTCTCTGAATTTGGATTTGGGTTTTTCTTCACTCTCTTCATATTTATTTCATCATTTTTTTTTTCTGGGTTTTTGATTGATAGGCTTTTGAAAATGGTCACCTGAAATTGCCTTTTTCACTGTCTTCAACAGGCTCATGCTTGTCATGGCTTTGGTCCACCGAGTCTTTATTTATCTATAAACTTTCTGGATCGAGTCCTATCGGTCTACCAACTTCTGTAAGTTAAGAAGGTTATCAAGTATGATTTTCAGGATCTTTAAAATAACATCAAATAGAATATCAAAGTTTTTAATTGAATGTTCCGTATATAAAACAATATAATAATGATATGGTTTTTATTTATGAGATATTAAAAATTATTTTTTTATAATGTTCAGTAAAAAATCTCATTTTAAAATTTACTTTTTACTATAAAAATATTAATTTCATTTTATCAATAAAATATTAAAAGTTAATTTCATCCTCATTATCAAATTAGAAAAATAAATTACACGTGTTTGTAGTCCAAACACATGTAAAACATTTTATTGGACCATCAAATAAAATAAAATATATCAAATTATGCAATAATAGACATAGTAGTAAGCTCAACAGTTTCTCAATTTATTTTCCACTATATTAATGTTTATTGGATTTTTTTGTGACTTTGATTAAACTATTAAAAATTATATTTTGTAATATATTTTTTGTATTTAATTTCATTAACTACTTTTGTCAAAAAATCTATATATGACAACTATTAAAAATCTATAATAGACATTTTTTGTATTTAATTTCATTAAAAATTATATTTTGTATACTATTATTTCAATAAAAATAAATTTATCATAATACAAATAAATTAATATCTTAAAAAATAATAAATTAAATATCTTAAATTAATAAATTATACAATTTTATATATTATTTATATGTTATATAAGTTTATTATTTTAAGATTATTAATTTATTAATAAATAAAATATTCATTTATAATATCTTCTTTGATGTTTAAATTTAAATATAAATAATTTATTATTTAAATATATTTTTTAAATTTCAGTCATAAATTGTAATTTAATAGTTTTTAATTAAATTTGAAAGTAAAAAAAATATTATAATTGAAATCTCAGTTATTAACTACTATACTATTATTTCGATAAAGATAAATTTATCATAATATAAATAAATTAATATCTTAAAAATTAACAAATTAAATATCTTAAATTAATAAATTATACAATTTTATATATTATTTATATGTTATATAAATTTATTATTTTAAGATTATTAATTTATTAATAAATAAAACATTCATTTATAATATCTTCTATTTATCAATTTATGTTTGTTGAAGTAATACTAGAATTTTAAATTTAAATATATAAATAATTTATTATTTAAGTATATTTTTAAATTTCATTCATAAATTGTAATTTAATAATTTTTAATTAAATTTTAAATTTAAATAAAAATGAATTAAAGCCGCAGTTGCCAACCGCGGCTTTAGTTAAAAAATGAATCCGCGTTTGGCAAATGCGGCTTTAGTACAAAAATGAAGTCGCATTTGCCAACTGCGGTTTTAGTGCAAAAATGAAGCCGCATTTCCCAACTGCGGCTTTAGTGCAAAAATGAAGCCGCGTTTCCCAACTGCGGCTTTCACTATAATGACGAAAAAAAATATTTTTTAATGATATGGCGCCTACGTGGCATCAAAGAAGCCATTTTGAACAATAGTTTCAAAATGTGCCCGTTTTCAACATTAAGTTTCAAAAATGGGCCATTTTGACCCAAAACTCTGGAATATAGGCCGCCTTATAGAAGATAATGGCCTCCGGGGACCCACTTAAGGTAATACATAATTGCACGAGACTAATAATAATAATAATAATGGAACAACACTAGGCTTAACGTTGTGAAATGTGGGAGATAAAGGTATCAAGATTAGTGTGGGAAGAACCACCTTTTGCAATTGCTCCTCTACACATCTCCTGAAGTTCCTTTGCTCTTTTCCTCATCTCTTTCCCCTCGTCGCTTTCCAAATCCATAAACCTCTGCACTAGTCCAGCAATTTCCTCTCTGCTCACCAAATTTTCCCATCCTACCTCCCTCTTCACCCTCCATCCGATCTTCCAATCCTCCACAATGTTCTTACTGTTGGGGACTTGGTCCCAAAATATAGGAAGTGTCAGCATTGGAACGCCTGCAAAAACAGCTTCTAGAGTAGAATTCCACCCGCAATGGGTCCAAAAACCCCCTACAGAAGAATGGCACAGCACCTTCAATTGGTCACACCAAGGCACCACCAAGCCTCTATCCCCACAACTCTCCTGCAACTGAGCAGCTTTCTCGCGCGCCACCCACAAGAACCCTATGCCACTACTTCGCAACCCAGCAGCAATTTCATCCATTTGGGCGCTCGAGACTGAAAGAAAACTTCCCAGTGAGATGTACAAGACAGAGGCTTCAGGCTGGGAATCTAGCCATTTCATGCAGTCAAGGTCACTGTGGGTGGTGGGGCTTGTGGACTCGTCTCTCAGACGTAAGTAAGGTATGGTAGGGCCAACCGTGTAGATGGGGCATGGAAATTTTGACTTCAAAGCGTCCACAACTTGGTGTTCAAGCTCGTATACAGAAGTGAACAGAAGATACTGTGCTTTAAGCACCCAAGAGCAGATCTCCAAAGCCCGATGCAGAACTCGTCGGCCATTGCCGTTGAAGATTGACGGAAGGTCTAATATGCGCGTTGAGGAAATTCCCGGGATGTATTCCACTCGCTCCTCTCCCCTTTCTGCCATAGAGCCGCATGCACAAGCAAAGCAAAGTTCATTGATATTGGGCATTTGAAATCTATATGCCCTACCAAACTGAAGTTTTATTCTTTTATCACGGTAATTATCATTTCTCCGATAAATTAAATAGAAAATTACTTAATATGCATATTAAGAAAGATTAAAAATAAAATTAGTTTTCAAACATAAAAAATAAAAAATAAAAATTATTTTTTTTAAAAAATTCTTAAGTGGATTTTTGTTCTCAAAAATATTAGAAAATATTTTCAAAAATTGCTTTCAAAAAGATAGTTTTTCAAAATTGTTTTCTAAAGGGTTTTTCAAACAAATCTAAACTATTATTTATATTTAAATTCTCCAATAAATTTTAGTCATGATAAAAAAATTATTCTTTAAAGCTATCTTTTAAGAATTATTTTTGAAAATATTGTTTCCTCTTAAACTTTTCATAGTTTTTTTATTATTAAAAATCCAATTCATAATAATTTTACATGCTAATTTCTCTTTTTAAATAATTTATTACTTAATAACCTTTTTAAAAATCATTAAAAAGTTGTAATATTTAAACAAGAAATTTTGAATAATTATAAAAAATCAAACCTAAGCCAACTGTCTAGAAAGTTTCTTTACCAAATCGTACTTTAAGAATCTTCTTTTTGGCTCATATGAAATGTTTCTTTCAGTATAGATGTCGCCTAACGTACCCGACAGATCAATTGGGAAGTGTTGGTTTTGAACAAGGAGATCAAAATGATGGAACACCGAAAACACCGCCGCCGACATCGGCCACAACGACGCTACCGGAATATTCTTCCGCTGTCCAACTCCCACGACCCACAGCAGGTTACTATCGGCGATAATAATAGTCACCTGCGGCTCCAGCCGATCCAGGAGCTGCTCGAAAGGGGCTTCCATCTTCGTTGACACGGCTTCGATGAAGCCAGGGAAGTCAGCTGAGCGAACTCGCTCCGAAGGGATCACATTAGGGATTGTTGAGAACCGCACCTGATCCGGCTTATCATCGGAACCGAGCAAGCCGAGCCACTCCTCAGTGAGAACGAAGGTGATGAGGATATCGTCCTTTTTTGAAGCTAGTAGCTTACAGAGGTTCATCATGGGGTTGACGTGGCCTCTACCTGGGTATGGCATGGCCACCACGTGGCATGAAGTGGTTGCTTCGCCGTCGCCGGAGTCCATACCAGGCTTCTTCTGTGGAAGACACTGAAATAAGAAAAGTCCCCGCAGCCACCACCTTGATGGCTCTTTCTTTTTCCCTTTTTTCCTGAGTTTCCACGCAGTTCAATTTCAGATAGAATTCCTTCATTTGATGGCTACTTGTGCGGCACAGACCAGCCGAAAAAGGTTTCAGACTGCTGTTTCACCACGTCTCTTAATGTGTGGAGTGTTGGGCTGAATAACCGAATGACATATCTAGCCCAACAAAGCCCACATCCCGAATGTGGGCCCAGTAAACAATGAAGGTGATGACGGTTCTTGGCACTCCAACCAAACTTAAAAGGGTGAATCATGTAATGGTAACGGTACGTTATCCAAAAATATAGATGTTTAAGAATTTTTATAAAATAATTCAATAAACATATAACATCATTCAAATTTTAAAATTCTCCTCCTACTTTTCTCTCTGTTACCCGACTATTCCATATGTTTTTATTTTTTTAAAACCTTAAAATAATAAGTCAAAAAAAACTCCATCATACATACTTGTTTCACACATTACTAACCATGTGACATTATTTTTCCTCTTTCTTCATTTTACCTAGAAAATAATATTTTTTTAAAAATTTTATTTTCTTTTACCATTTGATCTTTTCATATTTATTGATTTTAATTATTAATATACACTTTAAATATAAAATAATAATAATAATAAATAAATAAATAAATAAATAAATAAACATTAATATATAATAAACAAATTTAGAAATTTAAAACATAAGATTTTATATATTCATATTAAATAAAATATTTATCATGATTAAATAAAAATATATTTATTATATTATTTTATTGCTTATATTTTTTATAAAAAATTTCATGTGAAAATTAAAATCAATTATCCTGATTTTTAAACTTTTTACTTATGATTACTTTATTGTAATTTTAATTTTTAAAAATTAAAATTTTTAATATTTTTAATTTAAAAATAAAAATAAAAACTTGGTTGTGATTCTAATATTTTACTTTATTAAAACTTTTAATTTTGTATTTATATAAAATAAAAATAAAATACATTTTTTATTAAAAAATTATATTTAATCATTTATATTAATTTTCTCTTAATTTAATTGAAAATTAAAATTTTTGCAAGTTGCTCATTAATAAACTCAACTTATGGAAAAGATGGTATCGCTTATTTTGTTCGACTGTCGCCTAAAGTGACGAGAAGAGAGCTTTACAGCACATGAGAAATACCCTAACTCATCAGCGTAATAGCTTTGGGCTAGACCGAGCCCACAAGTTGGGGGCCAATTTGTAAACGTGGGGCTTGATATCACCACCAAAACAATGAGATGAGAAATTCAGGTCCAACAAAGCCCAATTCATGTGGGTTGGGGCCTGCCAATAGTTAAAGTCAATTTTTTCACAGGCTAAAGATGTAACATGGACCAAAAGAAAATGCTTCTGCTCCCTATAGGTGATATACAGAACTTCATGATCCAAGTACAGATTTGAATATAGGCTAAGGTACAATGATTGGTGACTACTTTTCAGTATGACACCCAAAAACATTCATTCACATGGCCACTAAATATTGCCAGTCAATATAATAACAGTCCAGTGGGGCCACATGGGACAACCAACTTGGCCCAATAGAGTACAGCATGCATAGTCAGCTTTTCCCCAATTGAATTGGGCCTTACCCATCAGAGAAAGCCATCAATATCCATCATTTTTGGTAGCCCCACAGAAAGTTTCCAAGTCTATCGTCCAAACCCTTGCGTAAGAGTTAAGACTACTTTGGAAGGGTCCAAAATGGCAAAATTAGTTGTCACATAAAATTATCTCCAACTCACCACAGGGTTGGGGTTCCTAAGGTGGGGTTTGCCTATTTCCCCTTTTTCGAGAATATAAAAAAATTTCCTCAACATAATCCATAATACCATGCCAATTTTATTTTAATTCCAAGAGGAAACCAAGAGAAAATCCACAAAGAAATCAAATTTTTGTGTGGCCTTCAACGTGAAAACAAAATTTCACCTCCGAAGTGAAGGCCAAATTCAGAGCTGTGTGATCAGCGGCGGCGGGATTGTGAAATGTGCGAGAGAAAGGCATCAAGATTAGTATGAGTTGAACCACCTTTTGCTATTGCTCCTCTACATACCTCCTCAAGGTCTTTTGCTCTTTTCCTCATCTCTTTCACCTCATTGCTTTCCAAATCCATAAACCTCTTCACAAGCCCACTAATCTCTTCTCTGGTCACCAAATTTTGCCATCCCACCTCCCCCTTCACCCTCCACCCAATCTTCCAATCCTCCACAATTTTCTTACTGTTGGGGACTTGGTCCCAAAATATAGGAAATGTCAGCATTGGGACGCCGGCAAAAACAGCTTCCAGAGTTGAATTCCAGCCGCAATGACTCCAAAACCCCCCTACAGAAGAATGGGACAGCACCTTCAGTTGGTCACACCAAGGCACCACCAATCCTCCATCCCCACAACCCTCCTGCAACTGGGAAGCTTTATCACGCCCCACCCACAAGAACCGTACGCCACTGCTTCGCAACCCGGCTGCAATCTCATCCATTTCGGCACTCGAAACAGAAAGAAAACTTCCCAGTGAGATGTACAAGACGGAAGCTTTCGGCTGAGAATCCAGCCATTTCATGTAGTTAAGGTCACTGTGAGTGGTGGCAACTTTGGACTCGTCTCCCAGATTGAAGTAAGGTATAGTAGGACCAAGTGTGTAGACGGGAAACGAAAACTTTCGCTTCAAAGCATCCAACGCCTCGTGTTCAAGCTCGTACACAGAAGTGAACACAAGATACTGCGCTTTAGGCACCCAAGAGCACATTTCCAGAACCCGA
This sequence comes from Vitis riparia, assembly GCF_004353265.1. Classification (NCBI taxonomy): domain Eukaryota; kingdom Viridiplantae; phylum Streptophyta; class Magnoliopsida; order Vitales; family Vitaceae; genus Vitis; species Vitis riparia. Next base: position 14,984,303 of record NC_048436.1, read on the forward strand.
TTCAAGACTCTCTGGCCGTCGCCGGAGAAGACTGTCGGAAGATCAGATATGCGCGTCGAAGAAATTCCAGGAATGTAGCCCACTCGCTCCTCGCCCCTTTCTGTCACATCCACACTTGTTCATCAGTAAATGGAGAATCTATATAACGAGATTTGAGATTTGAGACCTTCTCGTTTTGTAATACCTGACAAATCAACTGGGTAATGTTGGTTTTGAATGAGCAGATCAAAATGGTGGAACACCGAAAACATCGTCGCCGACATCGGCCACAACGACGCCGCTGGGATATTCCTCCGGTTCCCGACGACGAAGGCGCACATTACATGAGTATCAGCTATGAGAGCAGTAACCGGCGGCTCAAGCCGATCCAGGAGCTGCTCGAAAGGAGCTTCCATTTTCGTCGAGACATCTTCGATGAAGCCGGGGAAGTCCGCCCCGCGAACTTGCTCCGAAGGAATCACATTGGGGATCGTTGCGAAGCGTACGTTTTCCGGCTTATCCTCGGAGCTGATCAAATCGAGCCATTCTTCAGTGAGAACGAAGGTGATAAGGATATCATCTTGTCTTGAAGCTAGTAACTTGCAGAGGTTCATCATGGGGTTGACGTGGCCTCTACCTGGGTAAGGCATGGCCACCACATGGCAACCTGTGGTCCGTTCGCCGTCGCCGGAATCCATATCCGCCACTGTCTGACCGTTGTTACCGATTGCGATAGGAGAACCACACGCTACAATGATGTTGCAGAGGATGATTTATGATTTATGAAGGTACCACCCCCTTTTTTTTTCACAAATCTCCCTCAGGCCACGACAGTCAAACCGGCTTGGTCTTTGGGCTGGGCCCATGGCCCCTTTAAGTTTGGGAGTTTTGGGTCAAAATGGCCCATTTTTGAAAAAAATTGTAACATCTAACCACTTTTTTAAACTTATGTTCAAATTGGCCTCTTTGATGTCACGTAGGCGTCACATCATTAAAAAATATTTTTTTTCGTCATTATAGTGAAAGTCGTAGTTAGGAAACGCGGCTTCATTTTTGTACTAAAACCGCAGTTGGGAAACGCGGCTTCATATCTGTACTAAAGCCGCAGTTGGCACATGCGGCTTCATTTTTATACTAAAATCGCAGTTGCCAAACGCGGCTTCATTTTTTAACTAAAGCCGGCGGTTGGCAACTCCGACTTTAGTTAATTTTTATTTAAATTTAAATTTTAATTAAAAATTATTATATTACAATTTATGAATGAAATTTAAAAATATAATTAAATAATAAATTATTTATATTTAAATTTAAAATTCTAATATTACTTCAACAAACATAAATTGATAAATAAAAGATATTTTAAGATTATTAATTTATTAATAAATAAAACGTTCATTTGTAATATCTTCTATTAAATTGATAAATAGAAGATATTTTAAGATTATTAATTTATTAATAAATAAAACGTTCATTTATAATATCTTCTATTTATTAATTTATGTTTATTGAAGTAATGCTAGATTTTTAAGTTTAAATATAAATAATTTATTCTTTAAGTATATTTTTTAAATTTCAATCATAAATTATAATTTAATCGTTTTTAATTAAATTTGAAAGTAAAAAAAAATATATTATAATTGAAATCTCAGTTATCAACTGCTATATTATTATTTCGATAAAGATAAATTTATCATAATACAAATAAATTAATATCTTAAAAATTAACAAATTAAATATTTTAAATTAATAAATTATATAATTTTATATATTATTTATATGTTATATAAGTTTATTATTTTAAGATTATTCATTTATTAATAAATAAAATATTCATTCATAATATCTTCTATTTATCAATTTATGTTTGTCGAAGTAATACTAGAATTTTAAATTTAAATATAAATGATTTATTATTTAAGTATATTTTTAAATTTCATTCCTAAATTGTAATTTAATAATTTTTAATTAAATTTTAAATTTAAATAAAAATTAACTAAAGCCGCAATTGCCAACCGCGGCTTTAGTTAAAAAATGAAGCTGCGTTTGCCAACTGCGGCTTTAGTACAAAAATGAAGCCGCGTTTGCCAACTGCGGTTTTAATACAAATATGAAGTCGCGTTTGTCAATTGCGGTTTTAGTACAAAAATAAAGTCGTATTTTCCAACTGCGGCTTTCACTATAATGATGAAAAAAAAAATAATTAATGACGTGGTGTCTACGTGGCATCAAAGAGGCCAATTTGAACATAAGTTTAAAAAAGTGGTTAGATGTTACAATTTTTTTCAAAAATGGGTCATTTTGACCCAAAACTCTAAGTTTGGTCCCTTTCTTGGTGGGTGAGAGAATTAAATTTTGAATGGAAATCCCTTGTCTCTCTTTTTTTTTTTGTGCGCTTTGTCTGGTTCTCGAACTGCTATTTGGGCCAGGCCACGTGTAGCTCCACAGTGGACCGTCTGCTGCTGAATTAGGTGCATTCAAGATCTGGGCCCATCGAAGCCCACTTCTCGAAATTTGGCCCAAATGGATTACTCCCGAAAGTTTAACCATAAGGAACCTGTGTTTTTAGGCGTTTTTTTTATTTATAATAACTTTTAGCAGAGAATCCGAAAATAGAGAGTATGCTTTTTAACAGATTTTTATTCAGACGGAGAAAATTTAAAATAATAAAAAAAGTGTATTAAAAAAATTCAAATATCTTGTCTCCATTTTTCAAGCATTAAATTGAATAATAATAATCAAATCTTAATCATTAAATTTATATTGATTAAATTAAAAATGATTTTAATTAAATTAATTTACAATATAAGTAATTTGCCTAATCATACTAAATTCTTTTCGAAACAGGCCTAGATTTTTTGTATGATGTTACTGATAGTGAAATAATTAAAGTGGGATAATTATGATTTTTGAAGGTGGGATGATGTAGCATATTCTAGGGTATCCCTTTAGTTTCTGACACAGCATATAAGGGAGACTTACCATTTTGTACCTTAAATTTCTGACACACACCTGTATGAATTGATTATAGGTTGTCTGCTCTTCCATTTTGCAACAGTGTTTCAATTCTATCTCACATGGCCTGGCCTGAGTGGTCAAGTCCATGAAGACCACCTTGATGTGGTTGGCCCAACAAACCAAATAGACTATTCATTAAGAAAAATAATTGATCCTAAGACACAGCCAACCAACTCAAATAATTTTTATTTTCAATCAGTCTCAGCATTTATTTTTCCAGTACATCTCATTAATTTTTTGACTTTGGATCCAACTTCTTTAAATTATTTCCTTTATATTACTTTTGACAACATGAAAAGTATTCAATATTGTCTCTTAAAAAAAATTAAAAAAAAATATATATATTTGAAGAACTTAGTATTGTTGATGATCAAACTATTTTGTCTAATTAAGGAATATTCATGTCATTGATTATTAAAACTTAAAAAGAAAATTTCTATCGCATTAGAAAAGTACCAATATTTATATCATCTTACTATCAGTATTTGGAAAATCGGACTGGACCATCGGTCCAATCGCCGACCGGTGACCTTTCCGGTCGGGTTCGGTCCAACTGTTAGAATGTCGCCTCCTAGATGCCCCCGTCCCTTTTGAGTTTTGATCATTAAATGGGCCCTGACAACCCACAGCTGCCCTCTCCCTTTTTATCATTAAAAGGCCCAAGGCCCAATTAAACAATTTCCATTTGATTTAATGTTTAATGTTTTTAACTCAAAATCTCACCTAAAAGATGTGAACTCTAGATCTCAAATTCGTAAAATGAGTTGAAACACCACTCGGCTACATCCAATTTATTGTATCATATAGCAAACAAAAGAAATATATTTTTTGTTAAATAAAAATAAAAATAGTATAATATTTTTTAAAATTATAAAATTGGTTAAAATTAAATAACTAAATTTTATTTTATTTTCAATATATTCACATTTAAATATTATACATATTTCATTTAATAAAATTTAAAATATTAATATATTTGTAATTATGCATAAGATAAAAATTAAATATTATTGATTTTTAATTTATTTATATATATATTTTAAAATTTTATAATTAATTTTAATTTTTATAATACATTTATGATGTCACAGTTATACTACAATTTAACCATCGATTTGACTAATAAACTATAAATCAATAATTTTTTCAATTCAATAATGATTGAATTTTGAAAACATTATTTACTATTTATACTATTTGTCATTTATTATTTATTTTTTATATGTTATATTTTATCTTATATTTTGAAATAATGGATTTAATGGACATTTAGAAATCATATCTTGAAATTATGGGTTTCTAATTTCTATAAAAAAAATTCATATTTTTAAAAAATAATTTGAATACATGCCTATAGGTAAAGGACCAACTGGACCCAAAATTCCATGGAATGGGAGGCATGTCCATTCAGCAATTTTGGTAGTCCCTTTGTGCTGGGCCCAAATTACCCAACCAGAGGAAGGCATCAATATCAGTCCTTCTCAAAATGCCCACAAAAAGTTCTAGTCTACACCCCATAATTGCATACTGTGTCTCCTCCCATCCCTTTTGTAGGACCACCTTGAAAAGGTCCAAAATTAGTTAGAAAGTGTCTCCCAAAAATATCTACCAATCCACCAAAAGGTTGGAAATTTTTAAAGTGGGGTTCCCTCTATTTGGCTTCTATGGAATATAAATCCCGTTTTCTCTCAAGTCTCAACCAATGCGTGACATACTTTCAATGCCATGCCCAGTACGTTACTGACCCCCCAAAAAATAAAAACAAAATCTAAGTACTAACTACTAAATTTTCTTTGAAAAAGTTGGTTAGAAACTGATTTTGAAATTTTTTTTTGTTTTTTAATAATTTTTTGACAAAAAAAAACATATTTTTAAAAATTTGTTGTGAAAAATGTTGTTTTTTAGAATATATTCAAGGTGTTTTTATTTATATTTTTCATATCATATTTTGAATAATAATAAAAAAATATGAAGTATAATTTAGAAACTTCTATGTTATTTGTTCTGAACTATCTGACCATCTATCTCATCAAATGAAAGGAAAATTAAAGAAAGTGAACAAGATTCATACAAAATAATTTACATAGCGAGTGAAAGAAAATTTTCCTCAGAAAATATTTTACCATGCAAAATAAAATTAACAATGACAATTCTCAGGAAGAAGCTGGAGGCTAAGGAAAAAAAGACACTATAGCCATTAAACCTCATAAAAGGGAAAAGAAAAAAACAGAGTTGTATGAAAACGGTGGTGGATAGACATGAATGAGGACCACCACCACCACCGGCCACCACCATCACCATCACCATCAATGGACCACAGCCAAGCTCATCACTGCTGGTTAAACTCTTTGGGGGGCATCACAATAGAGCAAAGAGAGAGGATAGACCCATGTCAGAGTATGCACGGTAGGGTCAATTGACCCATGATACACCTCACTTGCACCATGTAAAGCTCCACAAAAAGGCGCCATAGAAAAAACTTCGAGAGAGAATGAGAGATATTTTCATTGAGAGACAAAGCACAAATATTAGCAAAAGTCCACAGCTAGTTGAGATATTTTTGTGAGATATTTCACAAGTTTGAGAGTTCTGATCATGTTTTCAGCATCTTCTCTGGAACCCTCTTCACAAATCGACCCTGCAACCAAAGGAATATTAATCTGTCAGTTTAATAGCAAGTAATAATATTATTAAGCATGTGATGTTGTCTGTCAGAGAATGATTTTCTTTGGACATATAAATGTATGGATTGAGAAAGTCAGAGAGAGGACAAGAAAACCTTGAGTCTGGGTCTTTTATCTGCATTGAGTTTGCGCACTTGATATCTTATCTTCTTGGAGAACAATCTGGTTTGGCGCTTCTCTTTGTATCTGAGAACACTGGCTTCTCTTCTGGTTTTCTCTTCTTCCATTACCGGCACCTCTCCCATCTATAAATCAATAAGTAAATGATCTTAAATTCAAAGAAAGAATCCACATAGCTAAAAGTAAAACCACACCTCTATAACTACAGTACTGTTTGTTTCTCAAGAAAGTTCAGTGGCTCACCCTCCCAATATTGATGTTGTTCACAAGTGGAAACAACTCTTTTCAACAAGACTTAGGTAAATCTAAATGGAGAGAATTTGAGAGACTGAGCAGAAGTGGGGGAGAACGAAAATTGAAGAGAAGAACAAAGGAGTAGGAATTGAATACTAACATAGCTAGTGTTTTTGAAGGAAAGAGAGCAATCATCAGCCCAAAGAGACCCACGATCGGACCAGGCTTCTAAGACCTCTTGATAGTTCAAGTTTAAGTTCAGAGACATCATCTTCTCATCACCATCCCCAGACCCAAAATCCTCTCTTTTTATGACTTTCCCATAATGGTTTTCTTCGTTGAACTTCTGCTCTCCTAGTTGCTCATCTTCTTCTTCTCCAACTGGGAATTCTTCTTCCCAGTCCATGAAGTCCCAATTAAGGTGACCAGCACCGCACATACTTTTTCCTGGAATCTTTTCTTCGTCTTCTTCTTCAATGCCCAGAAAGCCCTCCAGTTCCATAATATCCATGCCTTCATGGCCGTAAACCTGTTTGGCATCAGAGAATTTGGTGAGGATGGTGTCTGGCACTTGCTGCTCTTCCATCTTTGGGCTAATTAACAAAGAGTTGTACCTCATCATCTTTTCTCCCTACCTTTGTCTCTCTATGCATGGCAATTTGAATATAACAAATGAGCAGCTGAAAATCATAAAATAAATCTTTTTCTTTTTTCTTTTTCTTTTTTTCATTTTTTGCTTTTGCTGTCATCTGACGTGGTACCTTATCCTCCCCCCATTGGTTGGTTCATGGCCTACTTCTCCTCATAGGCTGAAAGACTCCAGCTAGGAGGGGCCCAAGTTTCCTTGTTGAAATGTTTGTATCAAGAGGCACGTGATTGGAAAATATCGATAAAAATCATAAAGGTAAGTCTTTTTGGTATGTGGGTGGGGCATGAAAATGGGTGGGTGCCGATCAGCATCAAACAATTTGAAAGGTATAAGCGCAGGCAAGTTCTCCACTTCCCCCCCCCCCCCCCCCCCCCCCCTCTCTAGATTCTTTGCGTAGGACATGAAGAATAGAATTGCTACAGAGGCCAGTACTATTAAAGGCAAGAAATTAAAAGGACAAATTTTTTAGAAAGCATTACACTTAGTGACAATTTTTGTGATTACCCACTTAATTTCAAGGTTGCATCCAGATTCATTATACTTTGTGGCATATTATTGTTTGATCCGACAATTTTGAGTTCATTCACCGACAAAACAGCACTCTCATGGTGCATTTTTGGTTCATCATGGGTGTCAAGCTGATTGGGATATCAATAATATGGCGCACCACATAAAGGTATGTGTCTTTATGTTAATGGGTTCATGTACCACGTTCTTCTTTGTTGTTACTAGTGGGGATACATATCAAAGAACAAGATAAACCATATCGTACGATGTGCACGCTTTATGGTCATGTTTTTCTTTGTTATGTGAGCAGTGGTAATTATGGTATAAGTCCATTACAATATCAATTAGGTACCTATAAATCATATCGTATCATATGTATACTTTCGGCCTCGTTATTTTGTGTACCCAAATTAGATGTCATAATTTTGTAATTTGATCTCATCCTTTTATGTTATAAATCTAGTTTATTTTATCTTCTAATCTTGAATACTTGTGTCATCATCTGACAATTTAGATTTTATCATACATTTAGCTGACGGACACTTAGATACCAGAGAATTTTTCTTCACTATATCAACTAAAAGGAATATTTAATTAGTCCTTATGATCTTTTCATTAGTATGTTAGAAGAGCCGACATTGGAAGTCACCTCACCAATGCTATGATAGGCCTCTTTCATGGATTCTCTAGTCAAGATGGAAGAAGCAATACCGCGGGGTAGACTAGTCAGGTGATCGTATTTTCCACTCTTGCCACGGGTTTTTGAATAAATGATCCATCGATCTGCCCAAGTCAACAAATGACTCCAAAGGAGCACATGTCAAAAGAGAAAAGCTTGTTTTAGGGAAGTGGCTTAATAGATTGTTTGTTTGAAAATTTGTATTCCAAATGAACTTTTGATTAAACCTAGATCAAGAGCTAAAGGCTAGTTTGGAAATGTTTTCAGAAAAAGACAGTCCTTAATTATTTTTAGTGATAAAAAATTCCCTTTAGAAACTCAAATCTATAAAGAATCCATGTTTCTTGCTGAAATAGATTGTTAATTTGTTCGAAAATTTGTAAACCAATTTATAGTGAGATTGATCTTATATCAAGAATTAAGACCTGCTTGAAAATGTTTTTGAAAATAATTTTTAAGGACTATTCATAAAACCAACTTTCCATTGTTTTCGGTAATAAAATTCTATTTATAAACTCGAATATGAAAAACAATTTTCATGATTACATTTTGTAAAGATACCCATATAAATGTTTTTAAAATATTTTTATATTTTCAATTATTACTCAAAACACTTTATAAAAAGTAACCGAAAAAAATACCTAAGATATGTTTTAAATTGCCAAAAAATTTCTCAAAACTGTTTTCTGAGTTAAAAACCCTTTTGAAAACAATTTGCAACTAGAACGGAAGCACCAAGGCGATTTGACTTCCATCTAACTTTTAGATATGTGAATCAATATACACGTGTGGTACGTACTTTCAGCTCTTAATTCATGCTGGTGCAACTCTTACGTGATCTGAGACAAAAAATCACGGACAGACTAATTGAATGAAAGTAGAAATTAGAGTGATCATTGTGATATTATTGAGTATTAACTTAGATTCTTTCCATGAACCAAGCACCTTCCTGAACAGTTCCCACCACATGACAAGACCAAGGATTTGTTGGGCAGACCTGAATATCATAATCCATAGCTATGATTCTAAATTAGGTCATAAATTAGTTGGCTTCCAGTAACCTGAATTTAAAACGTAGAGGCCAAGATTCCAAAATTTTAAAAGAAAAAGAAAAATACTAAAACCATGTAGGACAGGGTGTCTCTTTAGGGTTGGATGGTTTCTCCCGCAAAGGCATTGTTTGACATTATCCCAGTATATTATTTAAGGTACTTAACTGCTACTCCACTCTTAATTTGGGATATTAATATAATTGTATAGACAAACTCTACTCAAAGAATAGCCCTTCCTGTCAAGCTCCCTCTACAAAGAATTCAAATTGGAATGCCAATGCCTTTTAAATTAGAGCTAGGCTTGTAATCCAATGAGTACCCCCACTGGTTTGGGGTAAGAATTCCATCTGCTTAATGGATCCCATCTGCCACACAGCACCAGGAATAAGATTATAGATCGATCCGAAGATTTTTATCACAGTCGATGGTGGATTCATATTGCAGGTTTTCAATAAACTCTTAAGATAGCTTCTAATAAATAGACAGCTCATAAGTAGTCTTAATTTTAGAAACAGTTAAGAAAGATATGGCTATGTCGGTGTATCTTTGAAAAAGCAGACCTGAGTCTAGTTGACAAATTTTGTCATTTTCAAAATCATAACAGCAGGAACAAGACGGCTCTTCTAGTTTTGGAAAATGGTGTGTATATCTAAACCAAGGATCATCTCCCAGTCTCTATGGTACACACCAAATTCAAACACTATATATAGATTAAGAAACAAGAGGAGTCAAGACAAGCAATTCTTTAGAAATATATGTAAGCAAGTTAGCTAGGTCCAAAGAGACTCTCTCTTTAGAGGATCTTGGATTACATTGCTGGAAGAAGCAAAGCTGAGGTAGTGTTGAAGGTTGTTGAAGCTGTTATTGGATAGAAGAAGCGATTTCTCATCTTGATCCATCTGAGTTGGTAAGGCAGGCTCCTCTTGCTGCATCTGGATGCAAAGTATCTCGGTTTGAGCCACTGCCAGCTGCATTTGTAGCTGAGATACTTGATTCTGCAAGTAAGAAATCGCCCCAACACATCCATAAACCGGGTCTCGCACTCTTGCATTTGCTTCATAAACTAAACTGCTCACTGCATCTACCCTCTGGTGAACGGGAAGCTCCTGTATATGTAACAAACAACAAGAAAAGGAAATAAGAAAATCTAGTTTACACTGAGGTTCCATTTAAGCTATCAAGCCAGTGGAGGAACTGAAGATGGATTGGACGAAGAGAAGATGGGTACCTGCAACATTTTGCTGACATTGCTAGCACCGAAAACCTTGTGAACAATGGCAAATTTGTGAGGGTCATCGGAAGGGAAGTAAGGAGCAAAGATGCAGTCCTTGGCGCAGCGGCGTCTCAACAACTTGCAGGAAGCGCAGGGAGAAGATCCGCCCATTTTGTGTTGAAAACCACCTGGAAAAAGAGGGATTCTCTTCTATGCAGGAGGAAGAAGAAGAAAGAGAAGAAGATATAGGGAAATATAACTGGGAACACAAGCGTAGTGTTGAAGGAAATGAGCTTGGGACGCATATTTATAATGGTAAAGAAGGTGCTAGCCTAGTGAAGAATGGATCTATATATTATATATGATATAGGGAAAAAAAGTCATTTAGGTTATCATAATCAAACAATATGAACCGGGTTGTCTGTGTGCCAAACTTAGATATTCGTGGAATTTGGAAAAGGCAAGTAGCCAATATTGCTGAGAGGGTTGACCACCGCCTCGGCGCGTGATAGGTTGTCAATATATTCATGCAGGTCTAGTTTCCACGTTGCCTTTTGACTATTTTTTGTTTTCGTTTTTGTGGTACCACATACACTCTTTGATTTCCATGTTCTACACTGGTAAGGGTAGTATTATTTAAATGCTGGGTAGAGTAAGGCAATTAATTTCAAAGCCAGGAGCAAATAGGGTTAGGGTTTTATTAATATAGCGGAGATCGATGTGGAACCCTAACCCGGACCAAGAGGTGGAGTGGACATGAATGTTGGTTGGCGAAACATTCACGTGGAAATATACATCTCCTGCCAATAAACATTGCATTATGAACCCAATACCATGAAGCACAAGCCATCTTTGATGAACTCATTGTTTGATAATCACAACCAGGAGTTTGATTAAATACACTTGGCTATTATTAGTTCGAGATTTCATCAAATATCATTTTTATCTTTTTTATTTTTACTCAACTTTTTTTTCAAAATCGTGATGAAAGAATTAGAATAGATAATAAAAAATAAAACAAAATAAGAATACAACAATTTACATAAAAATCCTACAGACCCCTAAAAAATCTCATAATTTTTCTTCACCACATATATCACACTACGAGCTTTTTAAGTCGAATCAAATAGAATTTGAGTCATCAAGTTTTAACAAAAGTTAAATAGATTTTTTATGAAATTTTAAACTAATGGAAGTATATTTTCCAAATTTCAAGAGTGAAATTTAGAGTACGTTTGACAGTGATTGTAATAAGTATTATTAACATTTATAATACTTGAGAAGATAAAAAATTTCAAGTATTAAAAAAATTAAAAATATTTCCTTAAATCACAACCAAAATTTTAACCTTTATTTACCACATAAACCATAAAAAACCACAAAACATGAAAAGGGAAATACTAGATTTGATGCTTTTAGTTCTAGCTTTCATTTTTTATGTATAATTATCATGAATTGGCTAATGATCTATAGTCTTAACATGCCTGAGTCTCTATGTCTATGTCTATGATCACTGATTCATACAATTAATTAGGAAATAAAATAAAAAACATGCAAGTACCCATCTAGAGACTAGCATGTTAATAGTGTAGAATAGGGAAATACATTATACATGTTCCCAGACATGGATGCATTCACACATGCATCCGCTGGTCAATGAAGTAATCCTCACTCATTCACGAAAACCAAACACGGATATGACCATCTGCTCATATTTTCAACCGTCCGCCGTTGGTAAACTGTGAAAATGAAGATTAAGGCAGAAATCTAAATCCTCCATCTCATTAAATTATGATTAAAGACTTTGTTAATAACATAAAACCGATTTTTTTTTTTTTTTTTTTTGCTTTGATTTTTGCTAATCAGCGTATGGTGGGGGCATGTTAGGTAAATTGCATCCAAATCAATAACGTCTGCAAAGCTGGAAATGTGTTAACATGATTATTGCTTTAAAGGCATACAATGAGTTTGTGACAACCAAGATTTTGAGGAATGTAGGAGTTTTGAATGAGTTTGGTTTATCACGTGTAGAACTCAAACTGTACCAAAAAGTTTTGCTTTACTAGAGAATTTCATTTTTGTTAGATTTCGGTATCTAAAAATCTAAATTCCATTCCAAATCCTTTGGTATATAAAACAAACCAAGAAATTGGAAGTGAAGGATCCGTTTGAAAGCTGTTTTTAAAAACGCTTTTCATTCTTTGGAAGAAAACACTTTTCAAATTTAGAAATCATGTTTGATAATAGTAAACATTTTAAAATTTGTTTAGAGCAACTTTTTAAAATGTTTTCAACTGTTTTTAATATAATACTTTAAAAAAATTATTTTCATATTTGAATTCCTAAATGGAATTCCATTTCTAAAAAATCATTACTAAACTGGACGAAAGATTCCAATCCCAACTTCAGAACTTCCATTTCTATTCAATCAAACACATAACCCCAGGTTTCTAGCTATAGGAATTACCCATGATGTTTTTTTTCCCATTTTTTTATCTGGATCAATGGACCAAAGATGCTGCCAAACTTGTAAATTGTCGTCTCATGATCTCTACCTAGCTATTATTATAATAGTAGCAGTAACCCACCAAGAAATTAATGTGAACCAGTTAATAGATCCGACATGAAGCAAGAGTCTAAAGACTATTAAAAGGAAACCAATTTGAAACTAAAATTGTAGGAGTGGGGAACCCTATGACTTATTCCCACTCTCCTCATTTAATGTTCTCCACATGATTCCAAGCTTCTAATCTTCGATTCCGAGGAGAACAGCTCTCTTTCCCTAGTTGTCATCCCATTTCTATATATCCATTTTTGTATGCACTGGTCTTATAAACCAAGTCTATGTTTTCTGTTAAGAACCTAATCTTATTTGCTAATTAATAAAAAAATAGAGCCTCTGGTTGAATTTTCTTAGGTGTATTACCTCACAAACCGCGTAGCTGCAGTTTCAAACCTCTATACTCTAGGAATTAGAGACGGTGTAGACAGGAAAGGAACCTTGTAAACTTTGTTTTGCTGTGTTGGTTTAAATTAATGAATAAAATAAAAGAAAAAACAGACATCTTTCATCATCCTAGAGAAAATAAAAACATGCAAGCTCCAATGCAAGCATTGAATGCACTTGGTAATATGGAAGATTCGATCGGGTTTTGAGATGTGCATGGTTTTCAAATCAAAAGCGGTGGAGACTAGGAAGTAATGTTTGACAAAGCCAACCAACCTGTCTAGTAGGGGAAAACTGAAAAGGGTTGATGTGGCAACTGACCTGAAATTCAATTGCTTGAAGAGAACAGCGTTGGATTTCCAATGCAGGGGCAATTTCTATTTGGGTTGCAAGTCATCGTTATCGTCTCAGTGCAGAGAAGGTTGGGGTAGGAGAGAGTCCAGGCACGTGATCAGAGCACAGCCCCATGTTAATTTGTTGTTGCAGAAGTACTTTTCTTTATGAAATATAAATTAGAGAATCTCTCATTGCAGAGGATCATGTCAGGTGCTCATATATTAAAAGAAATGCAGTGTACACCCGCCTGCACATTGGATAGGTTTGGCAGTGTCACATTGGCACCAATGCAAGGGCTTATAAACTCTACAAATTCAAGCCCATCCAGCTTGGTAATGCTAAATTTTATAATTAATTACCTCATACTATAATCACCATTATTCATTAATAAATATTTATATATACACACAGATATAATCTTATACCTCAAGAGATGCTTGGCCCAGCTTTGCTATGCTCATCGACACAATTCTTTGGGCCGCTCTCAGGCACTCCTATGCAAAAGAAATTAACATTAGCAGAAGCAGACAATCATGATCCATGACCATTCATGATACAACTACCCTCTTTTGATTAGCCGGTGTTTAGATTCAAAACAGTGACAAATCACGTGGGAGTCAAAAAACAGTAACAAAATGGAGCGGATTGTTTTTGGGTAGGAGGAGATAAAGGTGTGACCCATCTCTGAGAAAAAGTGTCCCAGTCATGGTACAATAGGGTATAGTAATGCCAGCCATCCATGTGGGAAAATTGCTATCTTCTTTGGTTAGGTAAGTGTTTTGAAATATATACAAAAGGATGTCCACAATTCCAGCATCACAGACTTGCATCTAGGGATAGCCCGCAATTTTTTTGTCAGATAAGCTCCCATGTGCAAAAGGAGAACCGGCAAGGACGTCAAGATTGATAAGTAAACGGCTGCAGCCTTTGGTGTTCAAGCAATTTTCGAGCATTCTGCTTCTTAATTCCACTTGTGAACAGTGTGCTTGCTAAACAGTGTGCTCCTTTATTGAACAAAAAGTTCTTTTTGCTCTTCTGATTTTTCTTCTTCAAATGCTCTGTTGCCTGTGCCTGAACTGATAACATCAGCAAAGAGAATTTGCAATAATCAGAAACGCACATTGGCCATATATCCCATCTAAAACATTCCGAAACAAATCTTCAATATGAACAATATTTGCAAAGAGAAAAAGAAATGCCAACACATATCTTAACCAAATGAATATGGATCTGCAAAAATCCAGATTACCTAATTATTGACCACTACCAATAAAACTCATCCTAATGAGGTCTGAAACTGGTTTATTAATAAATAATTTAAAGTCCTTTTTACAGAATGCTTTCAGTTGCTTCAGTGTTTTCCTAACAAATACAACTGCAATGTCATCTCATACAACTTGGATCAAAGATGAATTCAAGGAAATATCATAACAGGACTGAAAAAAAGCATTATGCCAAAGGGGATTCATTCATTTGATTTGCAAATCCATCTAGTTGTGCCATTTACTTAGTGTACAGTTATTCCTTTATAAAACATTAAAGTACAGAATCCAAAGGTAGTGTCAAATTAACAGCATAACTACTACTGTAAAAAAATAAACCTTGGTGATTTCAACCTTGATGCAATACCAAGAATCAGGTTTGCATGTTTTTACCTCATTGAGAATGAACCTGATCTCAGGTCAAATAGCCTATACTGCATGGCTTCTAAAATGAATATTACAGTATAAGAAGGTGTTTCAGAAGCCATGGAGTTTGAGAAATAACATGAGATGCCCTCTTTTTCCCCCATATGAAGTTCCATGCTAATACGCTTAAGCTTATCATATCGCAACTATAATCTTTGGAAATTTTACTTCTGTTTCTCCTATCACCACCAAAATCTAAGCCATTAAGGTCCAAACTTCAACCTCTAAACCAAGAAAGGTACAGGAAGTTGTTAAGCTTGTTATATTTTCTTCCTTCTTCCTTTTTCTTTTTGCACATACATGAGGAAGTTCATAAGCAGTAGTTATTTAACTAAAAAATCCAATAAACTTGATTCCCTACATGCCAGAATGGGATTGGCGATGGTATGAGTTAGTTGGGAGAATAGAAGATGCCCAGTTTCAGGAGAAATGAAATATAAATCATTACAATAGGTGCGGATTCTACATTAATTTAATTTCCAATTGAGAGATTAAGCATTTGATTCATGGACAAGGGGAGTCTTAAAGGGGGTGACACTAATAAGTAATGCCATTAATGATCTGAACAACGCATAGGTGTCTTCAAGAGATCGCACCATAGTAATTCAGCATAAATCCTGGGTTTGTCTAATGGATAGATGAATACCAGTTAATGCAAGACTACTAATGCATCATTAGGTCATGTGGTTCAAATCATGTTTTGCAAGCATAGGCTAATAAGTAGATGGACAATGATGACACAGGAATTATGTTTTCATGAAATTATTTTCCACCATTAGAAGTTAAACCTTTACTCACTGCAAACCATGTGAGATCTGGAAATTGGGATCTCTCACTCCCCCAAATGATTTACAGCTGACTAATGCACTAAATAGGACATACCAGAAAGTGAAACAACTGAAGCCAGAGCTACATCCTTGAGTCTCTTAATTTTTTCAATAATTTGCACATTTCCAGATAACTCGTCAGCTCTGTGCTCAGCAATATCATTCATCTGCAGGGATAAAAGTGCATTTTCACATGCCTACAAAATCAATAGGTAGAGAGTAAGATTGGGTCACAAAAGCACTAGGCCACATTAATTTGCATTAGAATATCTAAGACATGAAGATCCATTACGGAAGAAGTATGAACCATGCATACAAAAATAATTCAAAATGAAAAGAAAAATAACTTTTAGGAAAGGATTAAGAGACAGCATAAATTAGCTTTTATTTTTTCATACTCTTATTCAAATTCTAGAGTTTTCTAAAGTCAATAAATAAAGCTAATTGAGGTAAACAGGATGAGGTATTGATGATCAATGATATTATGTTTCTTTTGCATACCTTGCAATTCTCAATGTGAGATTCTATTAATTTTCTTCTAGGTGATATTCCTAAAAGGTTTTAGTGAGATTCTAAATTTCTATCTCTTCTTATTATTTTTCTTTCCTTATATTTTATTTTACTTTTTTTTACTACCATAAATTTTTATTCCTTGTTCCTTTCCTAAAACCCTAAAAGATTCAGACCCTAGCCCACCTAGTTGATTGTAGACAACCATTCTAAGGTTGTTCTACATCAATTTTGGTATTAGAGCAAAAGTTCTTGGCTTGAAGGTGCATGCAACTAAGGAGTGGAGTAATTTATTCAAGCATGAGTTCCAAGAGTCCTAGTAATCAAGATGTTACTCTAACATGTTTAGAGAAAATTTTTGCTACACAACAATCCCAACAAGAGGCCATCATAAAACTCAATAATCAACTAGATGAGATAGTAGGGCAATTGACAAAAAGTCAAGAAAAACAATCCATTGAAGAATGAAGTGAAAGCCATCAATATGACCAATCACCTAATAATAGAGCACATGAAGAGCAAGGTAATTTTATGATTGCCAAGTGCATAATAGGAGACATTCATCTTAATACGGGTATGAAGAAACTCAAAAACTTCAAGCAAGATCATGATGCGATCAAAGAGGTATGCATTGAAGTCGTTGAATTTTCAAGAAAATTGAATCCAATAGCTTTTCTTAATTGACTTATGTCTATGGAGGATTGCTTTGAATGGTATGCTATGCCCAAGAATATCAAGGTTCATTTTGTGAAGGCAAAATTAAAAGTCACAATGTGTTTTTTTCTTTTTTTTTGTGGCATAACATTGAATAAACTCGATAGAACTAACCAACTGCCTACAAACACATGGAATGAGATGAGGTCACAAAGTGGATGGTCTTTCTCTAATCGAACTACAAACAAACCCTTAAATACAATAAACAATAACACTCCTCATTGTGTGAATGGTGGAGGCCGCAATCAACAATGGTCGAATGTGGCTAAGGGAATAAGGGGAAAGCTCCTATAAGGGTTGGTACAACTCCATTATGCTTCTAGTGTGGGGGACATGGTCATTATGCTATTGTTTGTCTAAGTACAGGGCTACACTTTTGTATTCAATCTTCACAACTTGAGTCCAAAGTTGATCCAAAGGAAACTAAGAGCCACAACAAAGAGCAACTCGGAGAAGAAGGTGATTATTATAATGCTTTAACTAAAGGTCATAGCCTTGTAATGTGGCATCTATCAATTGTTCTAATAGCAAAAAGGAAAAAGATTGGTGATGAACTAACTTCTTCTACACTCGTGTTTGTTACTAAGGATGACTATGCACCTTAATTATTAATGGAAGAAGCACTTCAAACTATCTCTTCACAAGAACTTGTTCAAAAGCTTAATCTAAAATGAAATGCATCCAAATTCATATCGACTAGCATGGGTGAATGATACATTTGTTCCAGTAAGATCTCATTGTTTGGTTATTTTCCTCATTGGTAATAATTTTGAACAAACAGTATGGCGCGATGTTCCATTCATGAAAGTTGTTATCTTGCTTGGAAGACCATAGCTTTTTTTTATCAAAGAGTGCAACTTGATGACTACCAAAAGATTTAACGCACTTGTACAGAAGAGGTGTAAGAAAATTCTCTGTCCAAGGAAAGAAGTTCCACGATTTAAGAAGTTAAAGGAGGAACAATAAAAAAAAGGTTTACCAAGTGTCAATTTGAAAAGGAAGACTTATATCATTTTCACTTTACTGACTTGGGCAATGGATGAGCCTAAATAAATAAATAAAAGAATTTTTGGACAAAGTAAAAACCAACCTTGTTGATTTTTCAAACTTAAGTCTTTGCCTAATGAACTTCCTCCGCTGCATGATATACAACATGCTACTGATCTGGTTCCTGACATATCATTACCAAATTTACCATCTTACCGAATGACCCCAACAAAGCATATAGAGTTGAAAAGTTAGATTGATGAGTTACTAACTCCTAAGAAGGATGGATCATAAAAAATGTGTGTGGATAGTCGTGCAATTAATAAAATTACAATTGAGTATAGATTTCCTATTCTAAGGCTTGACGATATACTAGATATGTTGGTGGGATTTATGATCTTCTTAAGATTGATTTTAAAAATGGGTATCACCAAATACGTAATTGGTGGGGTGACAAATGAAAGAAAGCATTTAAAACCAAGGATGGACAATATGAATGGTTTCTCATGCCCTTTGGATTTAACCAATTACACCAAGCACTTTCATGTGATTTATGAATGAGGTACAATGTCATTTTATTGGGAAATTTGTTGTTATTTATTTATTTTGATGACATTCTTTTTTATAGTCAATCACACGAAGAACATGAAGAACACTTGAGGCAATCAAGAAAAGTTCTTGCATTCAATTTCCCTGAAAATTCAGCAACTTCAATGCTTACCTTTTTTTGTCACGATTTTACTTGAAGTTTGCAAGTCTCTCTATATCCATATTACGATGGATATATCCCAGTGTACCCCTAGGTCAATTACCCATCATAAAACTACTTCGCTATTCACGTCCTCTATTGGGTGATTGGTCCCAATGATGACTCCCACCTTCATCTTTAATGGATGGTTTTTCTTGACTTCTTTCCAATAATCTCACAATCTCATCTAATTGGTTGTTGATTCTTATGACGGCCTCTTGTTGAGAATGTTGTGTAGCATAAATTTCCTCTAAACGTGTTGCAATAGCATTTTAATTAGTTAGACTCTTAGAACTTATGTTCGAATAATTTGTCCCACTCCTTAGTTACATGCACCTTCAAGTCAAGAACTTTCAGTCTGATACCAAAACTAATATAAGAAAACACCTTAGAATATTGGTCTACAATGAAACAAATGAACTAGGGTTTCAATATTTTAGGGTTTAAGGAGAGAAACGAGAGAATCTTACTAAAACCTTTTAGGAATCTTAGCTAGAAGAAAATCAATAGAGTCTCACCATTAAGAATTATAAGATATGCAAAAAATAATAAGCATATTAATAATATTTATCATCAATACTTAATCTCTTATGCATCAATTAGTCTTATTTATAGGCTTTAGAAGACACTATAGTTTGAATAAAACTATGAAAAATTAAATCTAACCTATGTAGTAACAAATTAGGACTCTTATTCATTTACTAAAAGGCTAAAACTATTAAATATTTTTAAAAAATCAGAAAATTTCTTTGTAGAATTAAAAACTTACTTTCTATAAACTTTTAATAATAAAATTTCTAAGAAAAAAGACTTCTAGATCCTAGAGATTCAAAATAATAACTTTAAGATAATATATATATATATATATATATATATATATATATATTAGGAAATTAAGATTTTTTTCACATTTTTTAGGGAGAATTCTAAAACTTCCCAAATTATAAAACTTTCTTCTTTTTTTTTTTTTCATTTCATTTCCTTCTTTTTTCTTGAATACATCTTGAAAGGTACTAATCCCTATCAAAAATGTTCTATGCCATCCTATTTCTAGGGACTGTGGCACCTTGGCAGATTAGCCCACTCCTTGGTGATGCCACCTTCCAAGGCTTCTTATTGCTCATGCTAGTGGATGCCACCTTGGTAATGGCTGCCTAGGAAGGGCCCTCTTCTCAAGGATCCTAGAAGGTGCCAAAGGGAACAATGGTCAAACATTAAGTTGCCCTCCTAAGTCCTCCAAATTGAATTTGCAGTAACTTTGGAAGTACAGACCTTGACAGTGAGCTCGGAATGGATAGTCATTCAAGGCTCAAGGATCTCAAAAGGGCTTGAAGAGAGGAGAACTAATCTAGAGAATAAGCTACAGGTGTATCGGCAAAGGGTTGGTCAAACCTACAACAAGTGTATAATCTATCGGATTCACAAAGCACTCATAGTTTTTTATACTGTAAACAACATAATATCAACAAATTCATTCACATAATAGGAATACTTTTCTTTTTCAACTTTGAGCATCCCACAATAAGAAATTACCTTTGCAGCAACTGAATAAAAACCATTATCTAGTGCCTGCTCTGCAAAGGTCAGCCATTCTATATGTGAAACTTGCAGCCATTGGTAACTTGTGGACTTGAGCTCCCGCAAAACTAAGGCCTCATATCTCAAAGCCAGGCAACTCTAAAATCAAGTAAAACACAAACCTCTTAGCAATAAATATTAGTGTAAAACTCTACACATTTAGATTTAATGGCACAAAAATTTTACGATGGCATAGTAATTTGCAATACAATACATGCATAACCAAAAATTATTATAGAGAAGAAAATGCAAACTCCCAAATCTGCAAACAAGAAAGTAGTTTTTTATAATTTTAATGAGTTTGGAATTATTTATACCATCATTATTTGAAGAATTAACCTTCAAAATAATGACAGTAACAATAAGAAATCATCATAGCACAATCAACGGTTAACAGACCACTGTCACTTAACCAATAAATTCCAGGGCCACAATGGAGTTTTATTTCAGAACACATACACTATTCACAATGAACGCTCGTAAATCTGCTCCTCTATAACCATCTGATCAAGCAAACACCTAATTAGAGAGAATCTGCTATTTATACTGCCGAAATTATTTTTCCAAGAAAGAAAAAGAAACTGACAAGATCAATTTCTAAAATTATATAATCTGTTATAAAAGTGCAGAGTAGAAATTTCTTGCCTCAACATCGCCAGCAAGAGCAAAAGCACGAACGAAAAAATCAAGAATCAAAATCTTGTGCTCAACGTTTTTCTCTGCAATTTCACGAATAACAGAGAGAGATTCAGATCTCATGAACTCTCGCAAGCTCGATCGTACTTCAAGGAACGATCTCACGTCCTTGGAAACCAAAACGGATTCAAGAATTCGTAGAGTTCCATCGTCGAATCTGCAAACATAAAAAGTTATTTTGGTTCCAAAAGGAGATGAAAAACTTGAAAGATAGAAATTCATAGAAAATAAACCTTCTGCTCTTGATCTGGGAGCGAAAGAGAGAGAATTGCTGCGAGACGCTCTCTGACATTCGCGAGGGAATTGGCGGTTGAGATTTTGGATTTGGGTGCATTTAAATGGAGATCTAATTGGGCCCTGCCCGGTAGGCTTGGTGTCTTGTGGGCATGGAGTTCGAACTTGAAAAACGAGTTAGTTGGTCCAAGGCCCAATTTGGCTGTCTTGTAAAGTTGATTAGTTGAGAATATGTAATTCAATGGGGCGGCACCACGGCAGTAAATTAAGTATGTTTGATCAAATATTTTAATTATATGAATTAAAGTAAAAAATAATTTTAAATAATAAATAAAAATAATTAATTTATTCTTAAATTTATATTTTTATTTTACTTTTTTATTCTTATTTGTCATAATTACCTTCACGATCTCTTTTACTATTCCATAAATTCCATTATTATTTGATCTTCTTTGTCCAAATTTTAATTTATAAGGATAAATATATCAATTTGATGATTTAAAAGAAAATTTAAGTTAATTTTATCAAACAATTTTAATACTTAAAAATAAAAATTAAATAATAAATTTTAAATTAATAATTTAACTTAAAATCAACTTAAATTATTAAATAATAAATATTAAGTTCTACCTAACACCGCTTAATCATGTCAAATTAATCCTATTTTGGCTTAACTCATTTTTTATTGATTTAACTCTTACAAATTTATTAATTTTATATATTAAATTTTTTTAAAATATATTTTTAAATTATAAATATGTTTAAAAAATTAAATAACTATGTAAAATGTTATATATTTCATTGTAAATGTATAAAATATTTTATAATTAAAACATTAAATAAAATAATAAATACATAGAAAATTAAAATTTTAATTTACTCTTTATATTATAAAGATATTATAATTAATTAATTAATTAAAGTTTTAAAAAATTAAACTTGAAAGTTGAAACAAATAAAAAGCAATTTAAATCCCTCTCCTCCTCTCATTTTTGTGCACGTATTCAGAAGGTTTCGATGGTTCATCGGAGACAAAGATCCCATACGGGTATTGATTGTTGGACGAAACGAGTTTTTGACACCCATGACCAAAAGCTGTATATGAATTTTTGACAGTGAAAAAGGAAAAAGTCTATCAAGGGAAATAGAAACAAGAAGCCTTTCCATCCTGAAAATATGCAAATTAATTTTCTTTAAAAGAAAGGATGAATTATTATTGTTACCGAAGAACAGGCACATAAGATGTAAGAAGTGCTCTTCATATTGCAGCACTAGTCCCTACTGGTGACAGACACATTGGATATTCAAAGTGCTCTCTCCATCTCAAAAAGAAGAACAATTTGAGCAAGAAAGGAGCCATGGACCTTAAGATCATCCCTGAAGTTCTAGAATTAAGCCCAGTTGTTATTCCTGCTTTGGCAATGGATATGGTTTGCTGCTCCATGGCTTCATGAATGGCAACTCTGAACAACATAAAGATGAACTTGTCAGAACTAGATGATGTAAAAGGAAAAGAGTGGTATCAAGATCCAATCTAGTTTAAATTATCTGTCGAGACGACTCATTTTGTCAAACTCATCAATGCAGACAACACCTCCATCCCCCAAAACCATTGCTCCTCCTCAAGATAAAATTCACACTAATTCATGTACAATTCGAATTTGAAGTTAGATAAACTAATCATTTTTAAGGAAATTATATAAACTCATCCACTGACAATCTTAAATTTGAAAATGAATTTATTCTCCTTTTTTTTTTTTAAGTCTATATGACATGGTCTGGATCGAATTAACAACTCACAGCAGAAACAGGGTTGAAAAGGCAACAATTTAGTTCGAGTTGGAAGAAATAAAAAATCAATTTCGTAAATCAGAAAGGCAACAATTGCATCTTGAAACAACCTAAGCCATTGCCACAGTAAAAAATAAATATGAAAACTATTTCCAACTTGGACATGTAATCATGCACACAGTAACTCACATACAAATTTACCTGAATGATGAACAAGAGAGCATAATTATTTACGACAAGTTCAGAAAATCCAAGTAAGTTCTACCACAACTATTTGAGATAAATTCCAATAAAAAAAAAAACTAAATTCAAATTTATAATAAATATCATGAACTTGTTGAACAAAATAAATGAACAAAGATAGAGAGATACCTGATGACTTTCAATAGCAAACTTGGACCAGCGAGATTCAAATAAGCTCTGTGAAAAAGGAATGATTATTTTTATGATCATGTTTTTGTAACTGTGGGGCGGACTCCTCATCCTTCTCATGTTCCTTTTAACCATAATAAACAAATATTTTGTTTCTGATAAAAAAAAAAAACACGATTATTTTTAAGGCATAGGTGATTCCTACAACAAAGTTAGTATGTTCTTATATTATTTAAATGTGCTATTACGTTCAACAGGATTGATGTAATCAAATCTTACAAATACAGGCTTTCTAGTCAGATTGAGGAAGAGTGCTTCTGTTTACAAATAAAGCACCAGAATGCTTCTGTTTCATCAGAAAATAAAAGGTCAACACAATATCCTAAAGACCGACTTATCAAGTATCAAATAGTCAGAACATGCCAAAAGGCATTATTTATGCATGTAAGGGATTTACTTCCCAAAATGATTTGACAAAACCAAGGTGGTTGCTCTTCAGAGATGGTGTCAATGCTTTTTGTCATTGTACATGATTCTCATCCTCTAAATTTGAGAATATTTCCTCCAAACTGTAATCAGAGAATGATTATAAGAAGGCTCAACTTTATTGGAAAAAACTGGCCCACGAATTGAATAAACATATTTGAAATAGAATAACTAGAGTGAATACATCAATATCAAGAAATAGTTAAAAAGTGCAATAGAGCAGTGAGTGCACTTTCCCAGTGTAAGATCGGCCGTAGCTTACTGGTTGAGTCAGAGGAGGACTTGCCAATGGGAGTTGAATATGGATATCAAGTACCGAGTGTTGGGACTACATGGCCTGAATGTGGGGACTGTTTGTATTTTCTTGTAATTTGGAAGTAAAGGTATTTCTAAAATAAAAAGAAGGTGGTGCTTTTGAAGTGTGAAAAAGGTTAAGCCTCTCCTACAACAAAGCTTACAGAAGCACAATTATTTAAAATTCATTGTACAGTAACACTTCGAAAAACGCCCTTATTTAAAAAGCATCATTGTTTCTCCCTACAAAGTGCCAAGGACGTGCTTGTGCCAATAATAGCCATTTTGAGGAATAAATAATGACACTATTTAGAAGCACCATTAATTTAATTTTTTTGTATGAGTGGAGTGAGATGAATTTAGTAGACTTTGAAGTTCAAATCAAGAAAGACCAGAATGAAGGGTTGTTCTTCAAGAACCTGAGGCAAAGAACACCTAAAGAAAAAGCAGAAACTAAGGAGGAAATCGAGAAGATTAGACAGCTTACCAAAGAAAATTCTATATCAAAAATCAGAAGTAACATTTACCTTGCATTAGTTGTCATGCTAGTCATCGGGATTGCTGACACTTGATCTCTTGTCCATCTGATTGGCTGAAAGTTGCAGTTCAGGGGACAATTTTAGTGGCTTTGAGACTCATCTATGAGCTGAGGATATCATCAGAGACAGAAAAAACAGAAAAGGAAAAGATTGGAAGAGAAAAAGTAAAGTCCTTTATTGACTCTACTGTAAATTAATTTCTAATAAATCATTTTTCACCATCTTGGATCAATATAGCATGAGTTAATAAACCCAACCAAAATCTCACTTCTTGGGTTTGATACATCAGGCCACTTAGCTTTTGCATCATCAAGATTTGATCTTGGTGATATCTCTACAATCACCAAAACCCAGGTAATTGGGTTACCACATTATGATGCTTAATGATGAATTCCGCTTCATCGTTATATTGAAAAAAAAGGGGAGAAATAACTTAAGCTTATATATCAGTTTTCAGTGGGCAGAACAATCTAGAGATTGATGCAAAGAGATTTAAATACATATTTATATTCTTCTGACACCTTTTTTTAGTGTGGACAAGCTACATGATTGCATGTAGATTTTCTGCATCTCATCCAAATACCAAATAAAAGCATAATGCTTTCTACCTGAGATATCCAAGTTGACAAGCTATTTCAAGCTACCCCAAAAATACACCCCTGTTTGGTGAAATTAGTCGAGTTTTAGGGACCTCCCTCAATTATAAAAAGAGCACTCTCCCCTTCCTTGAGGCTTAGTTACAGTTGCAGCAATCTCCCCTTCATCAACTGTCACTTAAATTAACGGAAATTGTTGATGCCATGCTTTATTTTCAATTAATAACCCTTTTACCTCTGGATAAATCATTCATATGAGAGAACAAACAATATAAAGTTATGAAAAAGGTATATGAGATAGTTGCACTTCATTTCTAGATTACTTAATGTATTTTTTAAAAAATAAGGAGGTCTCTGTCATGAAACTAAAACCTCAGAATGAGGTATATCTCCCACACCCACTCCTACCACCAAGTCCTTCCTCCCCACCCAAACATAACACTGTTCATGTTAGAGATCCATGCAGTTTATAAGACCAGGTAGATGCCCCTAATCTTTACCTGGCTTCTGGACGGAGAATGCACAACTGCAGGCAAGTACACATACCACTCTATTTGTCATTCCAATTCATTTAAGCAAAGAATGATTTTCCATTGAGCTTCTGGTGATACCTAGACTTACATGAATGACATTCAATGAGAGCCAAGTACTAGTCTTGTTTTGGCAGACCGACTATCTCACCTGACTGATCATTTCATCGACTGGATGAATTGGAGTATCAACTCTTAATATTTGACAAAAATGTCCAAAATATCAAATTCAACCTGCAATAATGCACATAAAATTAGGAAATGGCTTCCGTAGAGTCTCCGAAACTAAATATAAGCAGAGAACAGGCTGTTGAACATCAAGGGGACTTGAGAGCTTGTCACAAACCTTAAAAATGAAAAACATAAGCTTTCAAGTCCAAATATCCCCACCAGTTATTCTTTGGGATGGATGCAGGCGTGAAAACTTGTGAAAAGAGGAACATAAACTTACAAACCCAAAATATCTCATTTGCATACCCGGATTTCCTTTCATGGATGCAGGTACAAAGACTGGTTCCATATATCCCTTTAGGGCAAGGTCTTGTCACATCAAATCTAACCCCAAACAGAATCTGAAAAGAGAATGAAAGCCTATATTATGGTCATTAATAGGTTTTTCATTCTATGCAGAATATAACCAGAAGCAGCAATGTTGGCATATATATGTGAAAAGAAAAAACACAAGAAGCTAAAAACTTACTCCCAAGATATTTCATGCCCAAATAATCATGTCAAAGCCCCATTATCAAGTACAGCCCTGACAAGTATGTTCCATGTAATAGCAGTTGGAAGAACTCCACGATCTACTGCGTCATTCAAGAATCCAACAGCATCTGATATTCTGTGGCAAGAACAAAGGCCCTTGAGGGTAATATTATAGGAGATGATATCTGGCTGTAGTCCATACTGTAAAATGTGATCCCAAATCTTTGATGCCCTTTCAAAATCTCTTACTTTATAGAACCCCTCCATGAGAGTATTGTGGGTTACAAGATTTGGAACACAGTTCCGTTGCTTCATTTCTGAATATAGCTGCAAAGCATCTTCAACTTTTCCTGAAGAGCAAAGTCCATGAATTATAATGTTGTGCATCTTCACATCCGGCTTGAACCCCTTTTCAAGGGCTTGGCACCACAAGTTGAGGGCCATGTCAAGCTTCTTGCCTTGACAAAGGCCATTCATCAACAAGCTATATGTGATCATGTTTGGCTTCCATCCTTTTTGCAGCATTTCCTTCACAAGGGCATAGGCCTCACTAAATCTTTCTGCTTTGGATAAGCCATTTATGAGTGTGTTATAGGTGACAACAGTAGGAAAGCAACCCTTGCTGACCATATTCCCAAAAAACCGAAGTGCATCCTCAAGTTTTGAAGCTCGGACAAAGCCATTAATGACTGCATTACAAACATGAGGATTTGGTTTACAGCCATGTTTAGTCATCTGATCAAGGACACCAGCCACTTCATCTAATCTTCCTTCTCTGCATAATCCATTAATCATCGATGAATATGCAAATGTATCCAAATCACCTCTACCATTTTCTGCCTCTTCTAAGATTGATAAAGCCTTATTCAAGTAGCCATTCTTACACAATCCATGAACCAAGACCCCATAAGTCGTGGAATCTGCACAGCAATCTTTCTCTGGCAAAAGCTCCCAAATTGAAATTGCTTCATCCACCTTCGCATTCTCAAACAACCCTCTGATTAGTATGTTGTAACTGACAACAGTACGGCAACCCTCCTTCTCCATTACCTTCCACAACTCCAAACATTCCTCAATCCTCCCTGCTTGCAAATACCCATTAAGCATTGTATTATATACAACCACATCAGGAGACACCCCATTCTCAGCCATTTCTTTATACACTCTTGTAGCCCCATCTAGGTTCCCTGACCCACATAATCCATGTATCAAAGTACTGTACGTATATAAATCCTGTCCTCGCTCATTTTTCTTCATCCTATGCCAAATCTCGAAACTTTCATCAAACTTCCCACACTTACAAAGACCATTAATCATAACATTATAAGAAGGAATATTCGGGTAAACAGAAGGCCCCTTCAACAACCTCTCCCAAATCTCGCTAGCATTCAAAATATCACCTTTCTTAAAAAACCCATCAATCAAAATGTTATAACACGCCACATCAGGGGTCACCCCTCTTTCAGGCATTTCATCGAACAACTTCAACGCATCTGACATATAACCATTCTTGGCAAGAGAATTGATCAAAGTACCATAGCTAAAAACATCAGGACTAAAACCCTGCTCCCACATCCAATTCAACAGCTCCTTGGCCTTATCAAATTGCTTCTTCCTACAAGAAATCTTGATTAAAATATTATAGGTTTGCAAATTTGGAGACAAACCCATCGTTTCAAAGTAGAGAAAAAATGACTCGGCTTCGTCCCACTTATTCGACTCAATTAAGGCATTGAGAAGTGAATTGTAAGATCTTATTCCTGGTTGACACCCGAAAATCTCGTGCATTCGTTGGAAAATATCCAACGCCTGGTCAGGCATTGAGTTCTTCGCGTAGGCCTTAATCACCGTTAATGCAACATCTTCCGGACACTTACACTTCTGGGTGCGAATGAGTTCCACAATTCGACTTACGTGAGCGACCAGTTTGGGGTCGAAGAGCCGCTTGAGGATGTGGTGGAAGACGTAAGGCGTGTGGGAATAACCCGGGAAGCGAGTCACTGAATCGAATATAGAGAGAGCTGAGTGAGGGTTTTTCTCCGATTTGAGGAGCTTTATAACTCGCTTTGGAGAGAGCGATTTTGGGGCTGAGGCCATGAGGTAGAAAATAGCAATTTAAATCCCTCTCTCCTTCTCCAATAGTTATGGCATGTTTTGTAGGATTCCGGCGGCTGGATTTAGATCAGAGATAAAGACCCGATTCCCCGGCTAAAGGGAGTTCTGATGGCTTTGAAAATAAAATGTCAGAGAAAGGAATGTGTTTTCTTTTTAAAACCAATTCCTTGTACCAAAAATTTGAAATCGATAGCCAACCTACCCGCCCATGAAAATTTCTTCGATGACAAATGACTCTCTCTCCCTAAAAAATATTACACGAAGTATCATATTTCATATTATAGAAGATAAAAACGTGGGGATTGCAATGAGGCGTGTTCGGGCGCAACCTCCCACAGCTAATTCCAACACCGTCCCGTTTGAAATATCAGAATTTCTCATGTTTGTCCCATTCCACCCTATTTATTTATTTATTTTATTACATTAAAAATAAATACTATAATTTTCTATGACCATTTTGTCAAAAATTATCTTCTTTTATATTATTTTATATGTATTAAAAATTAAAAAAAAATAAAACTCTAAATTAAACTTTTTTTATTTAATTATATATACATAATAAATAATCAAATGAGTTTGCAATGAGGCCAAGCAATACTTAAACATGTCTTAAACTTGCTTAAATTTAAAAAAAAAATATCTCAAACTTACTTCTAACCGGCCTTAAACTTGAATTTCTAAAAAAAAAGAAAAAAATCTCAAACTCACTTTTAATTGAATTATTTTAATATCAAACTTGTCTCATTAAGAGCGAGGTGGGTCCTTGATAAAACTTGTCTCATTACCATCGCAAGTAAATTATAGGAAACTATTCTAAGTTTGATTACATGAAATTACTTTTCACTTAATATATAGTGTAATAGGGCACTTAATCAAATTTAAGAATTAATATTTAAAGATTTTTAATGATTTTTAGCTAAATTATTCTTAAGTTGATATAAAGAAAAACTAATTTAAACCTAATTATACGCCTAAGAAGGGAATGAATTGGGTGTTGATCATTTTTTAAATAACTCAATTAAGAAAAAGTAGAGAAAAAAGATGATACAAGATAACGAGCAAAAATAAGAGATCGAAAAAATGAACTACAATTTCTTTTAGGGGAATTTATGTAACCATACACCAAGGGGCAAAATTTTGTCTTTTGGAAACTTTACTTTTTACTTTTCAAATTTAGTGGATTTTGTGGAAAATAAACGATCTTTCATACATTGTAATAGTGATATTGAGGCCCTTCTAAAAATACCCTCATGCACTTTGACATAATCAATTGCTCAGAAAAGCCATGTTCCACTTAAGCCAATGACATGGCTCATTTACATGTCATCAGCCATCTAGACACTCCACGTGGCAATATTTAAAAAAATATATTTACTAAAATATAACGGTGAGATTTACCCTAAATCCCTTCTTCTGTGTTGAATCAAAACCCTAAATCTCTTCTTCTCTCTTTGAACCAAACCCCCCAAATCCCTTTTTCTCTCTTGAACCGAACCAAACCCCCAAATCCCTTCTTCTATCTTGAAACAAGCCCCAAATCCCTTTTTCTCTCTTGAACCAAACCCTAAATCCCTTCTTCTCTCTTGAACCAAACCCTAAATCCCTTCTTCTCTCTTGAACCAAACCCTTAATAAAAAAACCCATATTTTTTCACAACCACAATTCACGAGGGGAGCTTGTAGTGAAAACAGAGAGAGGTGGCCCGAGCTAAGAGGAGCTTTCCCAGGTACGAATCTAATGGATTTATGAGTTAATTTGGGTTGTTATCGTTGCTTGTTGAGATCTTTGACAGAAATTTGGGTAATTTTTTAAAAATATTGCCTAGATTTTGGTATTAATGGGTATTTTTACCCATTTTTCGGAAATTTCCCAATATTTCCTACCGGTCCAGCCCGCACACAGGATACAAAATCCTGGAAAATTTATCGATGTTAGTTGGTAATTTGAACATGATTTGCAGGCAAAGGTTGTGTTTTTCAGCCTAGCTCAAAAATCCTAGATTTAGGGTTTGTAAAATTTAAATCCAATGGCACAAAAGCAAATAGAACCCTAGAACAGATCCAGAAAACACAGGGAGCAAGAAAAATGAAAGCATTTTTTTTGTTTTCCTTGGGAGTTTTGCATGGATTTTCGCGAAAATCAAACGAGAATGAATTTCCCCGGAAATCGAATGGATGATGGATTTTCTTGGGAAGCAAACAGGGGTTGAAAATAAATAATAATAACATGATTAGATTAGTACCTGCGAGGATTGAGAGTGGCAAAGGAAAATAGGGCATTTTTCCGGATGCTCTCCTGGAGAGCAAATTCAGCAAAAGGGCTTCTTGATGCCCAAGTGAGAGAAGTGGTGGCCGTTTTGTTTTTTGCAACCTATGCGCATGAAAATGTCGATAGACAAACAAACAACATCCTTTTTTCGCGTAGGTCAACTAAAAGTTCTCATCTTGGGGATATTTACGCAATGTGTAAATCAATGAGCAATCAATTGAAGATTGTGCGTCAATAATGCGATCGTTCCATTGCAGCATGGAAAACATTGCACCCTGATGCTCTACCTCCTACGCCATCACAGACAGATGATGAGGAAGATGGTGATGATGATGGTGGAGATGAAAAAAACGAAGATGTACCAATTGATGGAGATGAGTAACCTTAGTTTATGACCGTCTTACAACCGAATGCGTATGTGTGCGCAAAACATTTTCATGGATTCTATAATAAGTTTATAAATTCTTGTTCTCAAACAACTTCTTAACTCTTTTTACTTTAACGCTTTCAAATGCTTATCTATATGCATGCTTTCATTAATCATCAATAAACTTTATACTCTCTTGCACTAATTGTCAACACTCTATGGAATATTTATGTGTAAATGTGATGCTAGTTATGATGTTGGTTTAAGTTATTTTGAATGTCTGAATGACATTTTGCCCATTTTCCAATCTTAGTATGTATTGACTCTATATTTTAGGCTTCAACACATATGAAGCAATTGTCCATACATTTTATTTCAATGTGAACGTGTAGGGTCAGCCCTTCATGTGTTAGGCCAGCCCTTCATGCGTTGGGCCAGCCCTTCATGCGTTGGGCCTGCCTCCCATGACCATACTATCCAATCAACAGGTAAGATAAAACCACTATGAAGGCATGTTGCCTGCACAAGGGGCATGCCTATCTTTTTTATATTGCACAAATAATAACTACGATTAGGTTTTCACCCATTTGCATGCATGTCAAATGAAAGGTGTGCCCTTAATTTGCCTACTGCACATGGCATCTTCGACACATAGGCATGCCTGTGAAATAAAGGGTGGGCCCTTATTTTGTGTATTGCATATAACATAAGATTCCAAAGTTTAGCATACCATTGGGGATGTGTATGACATGAAGGCAGTGGCCTTAGTTTTCCTTCATGTCGATTCCTACAAAAAACGTTGTTATTATCTAATACTTTGTCATCGATTGGTTTCTATTATCAGTATTATTCCCAATCATGTATACATGATTAATCACCCTAGTTTTAACTTCAATTTTTACAATTGTGATAAAGATGACGTACCACATATTGAACTTTTTTTGGCAAATCACTTTTATTTTGCAGTACATGTATATTACATGAAGGACCTAAAATCAATTTTTATTTTTCAAAATTTTGATATTATCCACATAAAAACAATTGTGCAAACACAACCCATAATGAAAGGAGTTATGAAAGGTTGATGTTTTGCCCAATGCATTCCCTTATCCCCTTTTTGTTCCATCAGAGTTGGGAGATTCACCTCCTCTCCAAGGTTTGGCATAGATGTGTTTTTCGTACAGTTCACCCTTACTTCATAGAACACCCAAGCCCGTCTAGCCTCTTCGAATGTTTTGTACTACTTATACACATTTCCTTTGTACCCAACCACTTGTTCTTGACATTTTGGCCTCGAATTGTAAATACCTCTTTTTCGACCAATGAAAACTACATAATATACATCATTAGCCATCCGTAATAACTGCAAAATAAGAATAATTCATTTCAAATTATGGTTTTGGCATGAACAAAGTGGATTGACATGATTGCAAGAGCTACGAATCATATGTTATAATATTGACACAAAACAAACATTCGAACACAATTTTTAAACACATTCAACCACCACCTACCCTACCAAACCGAACTATTTTCCGGTGTGGAGTTCTTCAAGCAAGGCTCCAAATTTTGCCTCCAAATGTGTGCTGCTCTGTAAATGTTTCACATATGGAATGAATTATTTGTTGCATCACCCATTTTATACACTTTTATCATGCATATAATTGATTACCCATCTGGTATTATTTAGTCGTGACAAAGTCATTGCAAGCCGTATCTTCCACTCACTCCTTTCACATCCATATGTACGTCCACAACCTTCTCCTTCCTACTAATGAGACAATGGCTTGTTATCTTACAAATAGGGAGAATATATTCCTTTCAAATAGGTTTCCATGCACAACTGTTTGGTACATAAGACCTACATAGTGTAGGTTAGGAATATATTCCTGCCCAGATTCCCACAATATATGGAACCCTATGTACATATACCTGATGTAATGTTGTAGGAGGAATATATTCCAACCATCATTAATTTTGAAATATTTACATGTCATGTTATGTAAGAAGAATATATTAGGACAATCATTCTTACCATAATGTAACACAATCTTAACATATATTAAATTATGGGTCATCCATGTTGAAATGGGGGTCCTGGAAGCTGTCGAATCGAATGTACCAAATTTAATGAAGGATGTACCAAATTTTGTGAAGGATGTACCAATGGTCCAAAAATGCGTTCTAAAGTAGGGATCGACCCCAAATCACTTTGTTATGGGTTTCTAATTGAAATTATGACCCATCCTTGCTCAAATGGGGGTCCCGGAATCACTAGGCTCGGATGTACCAAATTTAATGAAGGATGTACCAAGGATCCGAAAGTGCGTTCCGAGGTGGAGATCGGCACCCAATCACTTACTTATGGGGTTCTAAATGAAATTGTGGACCATCTATGTTGAAATGGGGGTCTCGGAATCTGTCGGATCGAATGTACCAAATTTAATGAAGAATGTACGATATTTTAATGAAAGATGTACCAAATTTTGTGAAGGATGTACCAAGAGTCCGAAAGTGCGTTCCGAAGTGGGGATCGGCACCCAATCACTTACTTATGGGTTTGTAAATGAAATTGTGAACTTTCCATGTTGAAATGGGGGTTCCGAAATCTATCGGATCGGATGTACCAAATTTAATGAAAGATGTACCAAATTTTGTGAATGATGTACCAAGGGTTCCAAAGTGCGATCCGAAGTGGGGATCGACCCCAAATCACTTTGTTATGGATTTCTAAATAAAATTATGACTCATCCATGCTCAGATGGGGATCCTGAAAGCACTAGGTTCGGATGTACCAAATTAATGAAGGATGTACTAAATTTTGTTAAGGATGTACCAAGGATTCGAAAATGCGTACCAAAGTGGGGATCGGCCCCAAATCACTTTGTTATGGGTTTCTAAATGAAATTATGGTCCATCCATGTGAAGATGGGGGTCCCAGAATCACTAGGCTCGGATGTACCAAATTTAATGAAGGATGTACCAAATTTAATGAATGATGTACCAAATTTTGTGAATGATGTACTAAGGGTCCGAAAATGGGTTCCGAAGTGGAGATCGGTCCCAAATCACTTCCTTATGGGTTTATAACTTAAATTACAGCCCATTCATGCTTAGATGAGGGTCCCGGAATCAGTAGGCTCGGATGTACCAAATTTAATGAAGGATGTACCAAATTTTGAGAAGGATATACCAAGGGTCCGAAAGTGCGTTCCGAGGTGGGGATCGACACCCAATCACTTCGTTATGGGTTTCTAAATGAAATTATGGACCATCCATGTTGAAATGGGGGTCCCGGAAGCAATCGGATCAGATGTACCAAATTTAATGAAGGATGTACCAAATTTTGTAAAGGGTGTACCAAGGGTCTGAAAATGCGATCCAAAGTTGGGATCGGCCCCAAATCACTTTGTTATGGGTTTCTAAATGAAATTATGACCCATCTATGCTCAAATGGGGGTCCCAGAAGTACTAGGCTCGGATGTACCAAATTTAATGATGGATGTACCAAGGGTTCAAAAGTGCATTCCGAGGTGGGAATCGGAATCCAATCACATACTTATGGGTTTCTAAATGAAATTATGGACCATCCGTGTTGAAATGGGGGTCCCGAAAGCAGTTAGATCGGATGTACCAAATTTAATGAAGGATGTACCAAGGGTTCCAAAGTGCGATACGAAGTGGGGATCGGCCCCAAATCACTTTGTTATGGGTTTCTAAATGAAATTATGACCCATCCATGCTTAGATGGTACATCCTTCATTAAATTTAGTACATCCGATTCGATAGATTCCGGGACCCCCATTTTAACATGGAAGGTCCATAATTTCATTTAGAAACCCAAAAGTAAGTGATTGGGGGTCGATCCCCACTTTGGAATGCACTTTCGGACCCTTGGTATATCCTTAACAAAATTTGGTACATCCTTCATTAAATTTGGTACATCCGAGCCTAGTGATTGCGGGACCCCCATCTGAGCATGGATGGGTCATAATTTCATTTAGAAACCCATAACAAAGTGATTTGGGTTTGATCCCCACTTCGGAACGCATTTTCGGACCCTTGGTACATTCTTAACAAAATTTGGTACATCCTTCATTAAATTTGGTACATCTTTTATTAAATTTGGTACATTCAATCTAACAGATTCTGAGACCCCCATTTCAACATGGATGATCCACAATTTCATTTACAAACCCATAAGTAAGTGATTGGGTGTCAATCCCCACCTCAGAACGCACTTTCAGACCCTTCGTACATCCTTCACAAAATTTGGTACATCCGTCATTAAATTTGGTACATCCGAGCCTAGTGATTCCGGGACCCCCATTTGAGTATGGATGGGCCATAATTTCATTTAGAAACCCATAACAAAGTGATTTGGGGCTGATCCCCACTTCAAAACACATTTTTGGACCCTTGGTACATCTTTAACAAAATTTGGTACATCCGAGCCTAGTGCTTCCGGGACCCCCATCTGAGAATGGATGGGTCATAATTTCATTTAGAAACCCATAACAAAGTGATTTGAGGTTGATCCCCACTTCGGATCACACTTTGGAACCCTTGGTACATCCGATCCGACTGCTTCTGGGACCCCTATTTCAACATGGATGGTCCATAATTTCATTTAGAAACCCATAATAAAGTGATTGTGGACCGATCCCCACATCGGAATGCACTTTCGGACCCTTGGTACATCATTCACAAAATTTGGTATATCTTTCATTAAATTTGGTACATCCGATCTTAGTGCTTCTAAGACCCCCATCTAAATATGGATGAACCATAATTTAATTTGGCAACCTATAAGAAAGGGATTCATGGTTGATCCCCACCTCGAAACACACTTTGGAACCATTTGTACATCATTCGCAAAATTTGTAATTTATATATATGTGTGTGTGTGTGTGTGTGTGTGTGTATTTAAGATATATAATTGATATAAGTACGATTAAATTAAATTTTTATCAAAAAATTAGCATAAATTCATTTAATATATTTAAGTGATTTATTTAAAAATTTAAAAAATACTTTTATTAAAACATATTTTATTACATTTTAAATAAAAACTAAATTGATTTATATCAAATATTTGATTTGAGATATGATTTCTAAAAATTTATTACAAATATGTGGTGACAATTTTTCTATTAACATTATTTTCTTTAAATAATTAAAATTATTAATCATTTATCTAATCAAATTAATTTTAAGTGAAAAAATATTAGGACTTCATCATTTTTTTTATATTGTAGCAAATTCTGAGTAAAACTATATTTGTAATAAATACACAGAATCATTTAAGATTAGATATTTTTTTTATATAACTTACCCTTGTCCTCCATTCTCAATCGTTTCATCGTCTTCAACTATTGATGCTAAACATATATATATATATATATATATATATATATATATATATATATATATATATATATATATATATATATATATATATATATATACACGTGCAAATCGGTCACTAAATTGAAACATGTTTGTCAAGTCTTCATCATTTTTCAATGGTTGAAGTGCATATAAATCAAACAGGAGAGAATATGAAAATGTTGGTCCCACTATATTGATGTTCATTTTCCCACAAATCCTTGAAACAAAATCATTATATGTCATTGATCGTTCTAAACTTAGACCGTTTCGTCTCCCACCCATATATTCCACATTGCCATGTTCATCCCTTACTAGCTCTCCTCCAATGTGCAGATAACAATAAATTGTATTACTTGGATCCATTTAAATGCTACTCGATCATGTGCAACCCCTATTTAGAAGCATGAACATTTAGTCAAGCTGAAACAATTAACTAATTTCTTAATAACACTGCCTAAACCAATTTACTTATAACAAAACTGATTATCGCGCCTATGACCATCATATATTAATACATCGTTTATCTTTGAAACTTTACAAATGAGCTTCATTTACATTTCATGGTCTACAATTAATGGTGTGAATATAGACATGCATAGTGTATACTTAACATTAAGCATTGCAATTATTCTATTTACTTGGTAGTAATTTGCTATGTTATATAAGTTAGGGAGTGAACCTCTCAATTCATGGGCCAACCATTGTTTTGGTAACTCTTCAAGCCAAATTGTGCTAATGTCACTCTCTTCGGGCCACCCCCTCAAACAATGGGTCAACCTTTATTTTGTCCACTGCCCAGATTAAACCACAACAATGTTTACAACAAAGGGTCGACCTTCAAACAATTGGGTCAGCCTTTATTTTTCCCACTGCCCATATTAAACCACAACAATGTTTACAACCAAGGGCAGACCTCCAAACAAATGGGTCAGCCTTTATTTTGCTCACTGCCCATATTAAACCACAACAATATTTACAACCAAGGGCCGACCTCCAAACAAATGGGTCAGCCTTTATTTTACCTACTGCCCATATTAAACCACAACAATGTTTACAACTAAGGGTCTACCTCCAAACAAATGGGTCAGCCTTTAATTCACTTACTGCAACCTCTTACGAAAACAATAATTTCATCCAAATGTCATTAACTGGATTACGGTCAGCCCCTTCATCCAAGGGTAGACCCTTACTATGACTACTACACACATAAACAAAAAAAAATCATATTTGTGGTTGTGACCATCAATTTTGAACCTAAGGCTCCACTACTATTTTTCCTAATTCCCACATAAATTCATGCCCGCTTTACTAAATTTGTTTTATTTTCTTCTTCAATTCAACCCTCATTCATTACAAATTCAAAACTTTTATTAAGAAATTTATTCAAACTTTAATCCCAATCATTTTTAAAATTTATACTCATCTACTCATGACTAAACATGAATTCTTTTCCCATGCATTAGATTCACCAATTAACAACTATAAAAAATCATTCAAATTACTCATTTTGGAATCCCATATAAACAACATTAAACAAAAAATTGTTTAAACATTCCTAAAAATTGTATTCCCTTCACATGCAATAGTCATGTTTTTCTTCTCTTTTCCGTATTCTTCCCACCAACCACATACAACACAAATACAACAATTCAAAAAATAAAACAAAATCAATATAGCCTACCACCATCTCAATTTCCCATAATTTATCAAAATTTAAGTCATATTTCATTTCAAATAAACCCTAAATAAATTAAAATATAAATTTAGATACAATATTAATGGACATTGAACATGTAGAAATATGCAATGTAATCAAGTTTAAATCACAAAATTGCACAAATCACATAACTATGACATTATTCAAATCTTAAAGAATCAAAATGACAAATCAAAATATAAAGTTATTACAAAATTTAATAACATATATATATATCACCTGGAAAAACCCTTGCTTTAAAAGTTAAATGCAACTACAATATTTTTATTCTTCGTTCTCTCGTTCTCTCAATTGCTTTCTTTCTCCTTCTTCGATGTAAAAGCAAAATAGGAAGTATAACTAGGAGAAAAATGACTGTCAGTCTTGAAATAAGAAGAAGGAAATTGGTTTTTTTGTCTACCTGACCTTTGTTAGGGGGTTCACACTTGGACTTTTGTTTTCAGATTGATGTTTGGTGGGAAAATGAAGATGTCGTCTTCCTTATGGTGATGGAGGAGAAACAAAATAAGAGATCAAGTTTGGAAGTTCGTTTGGGGTTGATGGGTTATCGCGATTTGAGAACCTACCAGATTTTTTATGGATCCTTTTGCCTTGTGATGGGTTGTGCCTGTGAACGAACAAGAAAGAACATGTGTTTTTGGTGTTAGGGTTTGGTTGAAGAAAGAAGAAGACATTTGGGGGTAAATATTTTTAAAAAAATCAATCCATGTGGAGTGTCTAGCTGGCCGATAACATGTAACTGAGTCATGTCATTGGCTTAAGTGGACAACTGATTTGGACTTTGCTTATGTGGCTTTTCCAAACAACTTCCAACTAGGAGAGATGTCAAACTATAGAATGGTATTTTTGGAAGGGCCTCAACATCACTATTATAGTGTATGAAAGGTCGTTTATTTTCCATAAAATCCACTGAATTTGAAAAATAAAAAGTAAAGTTTCCAAAAGGCAAAATTTTGCCCCTTGATGTATGGTTACATAAATTCCCCTTTCTTTTATAGTAGTCCAATAATTCGCCTACATACACTTTCTTCAAACTCATATCGTGAGGGTTCTATTAACTTAAAAGTTTGAACCTCAAAACTATAATGTCCATACCTAGATTCCAATGTTATAGTAGACATTTACAAATACTTAAAGTAATTTACCTTGCTTGAAAATCACTTATCACGAAATGAATGTGCACTAAGATGAAACCTTCAATCTTAGTATAACAAGTAAAACTCGTAATACAATTGGAAGCTTAGAAGGACTTGAAGGTGCGTTTGAAAAAACAATGAGTTTTAGAAGAAATACGCTTGTAAGAACTTTGAGTGAGAGAATTAGATGGATTAACAATTGAATGCAATGAGTGTCATGTACAAAAATACTCTTAAACACTTATATTGACATGTTTTTAATTCTAAATCCTCAAAACCCTTACAAAAACTTAATAGATCACATAATAGTTCAATCAATTTACCGTCATAATGCATTAATTGTACTAACAAATGAGGGTTAGGGCTTAGCATCATAACATATCAATTGGTTGAAAGAGATATAATATATAAAAATGTACCTTAACCGATTCCTTCCTACCTTAACCAATTGCACTACAAAGCGCAAAAATGACTCAACCGCTTGTAACATGTGTTCAATCCCAAATAATCCTCTAAAACAAGGTTAAGAAAAATGAGGGTTATTACATAAAAAATCATGAAATCATCACATTTTAAGAAAATGTAATTTTATAAATATTACAAAATTATTCGATCAAGATGGAGTTAAGTTTGGATCATCCGAATCTTGATCTTGATCCCCATGATCTAAGGCCAAAGTCGCTGGTGGTCAAGGATGAAAAT
The DNA here is from genome assembly GCF_004353265.1 of Vitis riparia. Lineage (NCBI taxonomy): Eukaryota > Viridiplantae > Streptophyta > Magnoliopsida > Vitales > Vitaceae > Vitis > Vitis riparia. The sequence continues at coordinate 15,024,709 of NC_048436.1, forward strand.
ATCGGTAATCACGGATATATCGGTACTTCGATTTTACGGATATATCGGATATATCAGAGATATATTCGGATATATTAGAGATATATTGGCGGATATTGGAAAAAAAATATTGGTAGACTTAAAATTATTAAAAACTCATAGAAATGCAAGAAAAACCTCATAATAATATAATTAGAAGTATAATGGACATTTTAAAGTTGTTTTATTGAAAAATTTGATATATATATATATATGATATAATTTGCGATATTAGATACAATTATATCATGTTGATCCATAAAAAATGTTAATTTTGTAATTGTTCTCATTATAAAGTTACATAAAATACTTTATTTCATTAAATATCAATAATTTGTACACATTAAATTCATTAAATAAGCATATTTCATATTCAAAATATACTAGTTCACGTTAATTAAATTAATTAAATAATTTAGCATATTAATTAAATTAATTAAATAATTTAGCTAAGTTAACTAGTTTAATTTAATTCTAAATGTGAAAATAAATCACAAATAATAATCTAAAATAAACATATCAATTTATAATTCAATAATCAAATTAACCTAAGTTAATTCAATAAAAATATAAAAATTAATTACAATTGAATGTAAAAATAGCATTAAATCATCCACATTGCAAACATACTAATTAATTGAAAATACATGAGCTAATTACAATTGCAAACAAAATTAATTACAATTAAATTAAATATACCTTAAAATGATTAAATAATTGAACAACCTTAATAAAAATTGGAGTAATGAGAGAGCAAATGAAGAATGAAAGAAAAAATTGATGAAATAGATGAAATTTGGGCTATTTATAGAAGAAATTTGGGCCAAAATAGCCATTGGAACATTAATTTACCATTGAAAATCAATTTTGGCCGTTGGATCAAAATCTGAGAGCAATCTGGCCGTTGGATTGCCATATTACCATTGGAATCACATCTAGGCCGTCGGATCAACACGGATGTGATTTGGGCCGTCAGATCACGTTGCATGAAGGAGGGGAAATATCACAAAAAAATTAGCGATATATCTCCGATATATCACCGATATTTTGTCACCAGAGGCGATTTTTTCAAAATATCTCCGATATATCTCCCCGAACAGATATATCGCCGATATTTTGGCGATATTTACGGAAATATCTCCCCTCCAATTTTTCTTCACGAAATATCATGTCGACCCCTCCCGATATATCGCCGATATATCCCGATATTTTCCTCCTTGCTGGTGGTGGTGTTGGGTTAGACCAATTGCACCTTCGTAAAAATTCCCCTTACATATCATAACAAGGAATAATAATTAAAGAAAATTGCTATTATCGGCGGTCGGTAGGCCAAGTACTATATAAGTCTGACAGGCAAACTTCCACACGCACGAAACTGTCGCAGCAGGCAAAGCGAGAGTGAGGGACCGAGACAAAGAGAAGAGAAGAGAAGAGAAGCAAACACTCTTCAGAGAGTGAGAGAGAGGGCCATGGCTGGAAGAAACCACCTTCCTCCACCAAATGCCTTGAAAATTCGAGAAGTGTCATCAACAAGGGCACCATACCCTTCTCATCACAATCACCACGCCCTAATCGAAGAGGATCGCTACCGCCACCGCAGCGGCCCAATTCCGGTGTCCGCCGGGCGCTACCACCCGGCCGTCATTGATGAGCGCATCGTCATCCAGCACCGTGAGATCCAGACCCTCCTCGGGGACAATCAACGGCTGGCCGCGACACACGTGGCGCTCAAGCAAGAGCTGGCCGCCGCTCAGCAGGAGATAAGTCACCTATCTGCCGCCGCCGCTAGCGTTAAGGCCGAGAGAGACGCTCAGGTGCGGGAGGTCTACGAGCGCTCGCTGAAGATGGAGGCCGAGGTCCGTTCGATTGATGCTCTTAATGCGGAGTTGGCTCAGGTTAGGGCTGATGTTCAGAAACTGAGCGCTTCACGGCAGGAGCTCGCTGCGCAGTTGCAGACGATCAATACCAATCTCTCCGTCTCACGCTCAGAGTTGAAGGAGGTGCAAGCGGTTAAGGATGGAATCGAGAACATGCGTAAGGAGCTCCAAAGAGGAAGGTAAAATTTTCTATTTATACATTTCCTGTTTCGGCAAGAGTACCATGTAATGGGCATAGATCATGTATGATATCCTATGAAAATGGAGACATTAATATCCTTTTCCATGCAATTCAAACACTCAGAATTTGAAAATGAAAATTGAGAAATTGTAGAATCTGCGCATGCATTCAAATACCCTCCTACTGTTAAGGGAAACTAGATTAGTAATACATTCATTTTATGTTTGAGCTTTTAAAAATTAAATGTAATCTAGGTTTTTATCTCCATGGAAGAACCAATCTATACTCCCTCTTTGTTCTGTTAGGTGGTAGTCAGTAGGTATTTTCATACTTATAATTGTTTAACTGATTGGGTTTGCTTTTGGTGCCAATGTGTAATGTAGTTTACTGTCTATATATCATCATTACCCAATCCCATATCCATCTGCATTGATATATTTGTAAATTGCATAATTTCTTGGTTGCCTTCGGCTCATCAGCAGTCTTTTAGCCATTCAGTGGTTTATATTAGTCATTGGAAGATTATACAACTTTATTTTTAAAAATCTGAGTCATCACACTGTTCTGTTCTTTTGCATGTGAATAGGGCTGCTATTGAGTATGAGAAAAAGACACATTCTAATAACCTTGAGCAAAGTGAAGCAATGGGGAAAAATATGATGGCCATGGCTCATGAAGTTGAAAAGTTACGTGCTGAGCTTGCTAATGCAGAGAAGAGAGCGAGAGCAGCAGCCGCAGCAGCTGCAGCAGCAAACCCAAGTATGTCATCTTAAATAGTTTGTTATTCTATAGCTAAGGTTGTTTTCTGTATTCAACATCTGCAGAATTTGAGAGTTTTATCAAAGCTGAACTGCTAAACTTTTGAGTTGTTTGTATTCAGGTCCCGTTGTTCATGCATATGCTGCTAGCTATGGAAATTCTGATATGGGATATGGAGGAAGTTTTTATCATGATCCTTATGCCATGCATCGGGTATTTACGCTTTTTAATCTCTTTTTCAATTTTGAGACTTCCAATGCAATGCCGATGTTATTCAATCATGTTGACGCTAATACGTATTAAATTATTATCCTTGGATCTTAGAACAATGCCTTTTAGTGTCTTAAAACTTTAACTACAATGACTAAATATGCTAGCTGATTCATTAGTAGTATATACTTTGGAAGTACAAGTTTTGTGTATGTTGTGGAATGGAGCTTTTGATACTTACACTGCATGTCAAGGTTGGAGGTAGACGTGTTGCTTCTCTTTTTAGTTTTTCCGTCGTCTTCTTCTTTATTTTCTTTTGAAATTAGGTTACTTCTCATTCTTCCATAGTGTATCTTCACATATCAAAATAAAGAGTTGGCAGATGATAATTCATGTAGCTGTTGCCTTCTTTTCGTTTGTTGGATTTTTTTTGTTTAATTTATGTATAGGATTAATTGCAACTCCTTTTGTTAGAGTGACTATTTAGGGTTTTTGTTTTGTTTTGGTTTTTATTTTCTTTTTCTGGAAAAATATTTTAATCATGTCAATTAGGACACTTGATTTTGGTGTGAGCTATTGGTGCAGTTTGAAATCAATAGAGAACCGGGGACCCTCTCTGCTTAGGTGTAGGCCTGTTTCTCAGATGGGGTAGTGAGTTTTGTGACAATATAAAGGACGAAGTCACCACTATCACTGGAGTGTTGTGAGCCAAAGAGATAAAGCAGCTGGAATCTTCATGTTGGATTGTGTGGCTTCAATTTGTGAGAGTAATCAATGAGGTGATTTTGTGGATTGGATGGGTTCTTGTTGAGAGAGGGAGTGGTTATTTTTGTTGGTCCTCTCCCTTTAGGGTTATGCCTTTTGGTACCCTTTGTGTACGTCCTATATACCTTGGTGTATAGCATCCTTGTTTGATTTTTATAAAATTTACCTATTTACTTACCAAAAAATGAGGTAAATACGAGAAACAGCAAGACGAAGATGGGGAGGGTTAGGACAACTAGGGTTTGTAAAATTCAATTGAATAAAATTCTAGACTGTAAAAATTATATAAAAATGAAAACATGTAGGGTTTGTGGCAGAGAGAAGCGGTTGATTTGGTTGAATTTTTAAGGATGAAATGGACACTGGACTGAAGGGGACGTTTGGCTGAGTAAAAGATTATGTGTGGATCTTGTGTGTGATCTTGTGTCTGCTTATTATATATTTCTGCATGTATTTTATGAAATAAATGATTTTTTTTTTAATATTTATTATTTTTGCCAAACTTTGCAAAAATATTGCAATAAATAGTGAGATAAAGTAATATTGCAATGATAGAAAGGAAAATCATCCCTTCCCTTTAGAAACAAATTCCCCATTTTTGCATCTTGTTTCTCATTTATCTTTTCCAACTTCAGCTCTGATTTTTTGTTTTTTCAACTTTTGATGATAAATTGTTATAAATAATGAGATCTTGTGAGAAATAAACACAATGTTTATTTGTTTAGCAATATTTGAACCATAAAAAGGGATGTATCCTTTTTATTATTTTTCTTTTTTTAAAAGTTATTTCCTAGTTTCCTTGCCCTCTCCTTTGATATCTCTTATCGGACTACCACACCCTACATAATAATTATATTTACTTAATGGAATAATCAATAAAAAATTATTTAAAAACCCAAGAACTTCTGTTTAAAATCTGTCTATACCACCTCATTCGTACACAGTTTTTGATACATTTTGCATTCGTTTGGATATATGCATACTCCATTTAAGAATATTATATAATATTTAATTATTTATTAGTGGAATTTATTGTAAAGATGAATTGTATTATTTGTGGACCTGTTGTAAATTCAGTACTTTTTTTTAATGGTTGGAAAATTCGGTACTTGCTTGTATTTCATTGTTTTTGTTTTTAGCTTAAAATACTTGACTTCTAAAAGAATTTTCTTTATCAATATTTTGTTTATGTTTCCATAGATATTGCCAAGTATCCAGAGTGATATATATCACTCAATGCCAATATTTGGATCCTTGGTTAAACTTTTATCAAATAGTGCATAGGTTGCAAACTGTGAAGTTTTGGTTCATCCTCCCTGATGAATAAGTAATGAACGTAAAATAATAAACTGTTCTGCAATTTGTCTTGTCTTAGATGGTTAGACTTTCTTTTGTCAATAGTTTGTGCAAACAAAACCATTCTTGTTATCATTGATCCAATCAGTCACTGAAAGAAAAGTAAATGATCTAGAAAGGTGTAAAAGCTTTGTCAGATCCTTTGTTGATGCCCTATTCTTTTAAATAAATTTCATTTTCAGTTCTAGTCACTGAAATCTGTGGAGACTACTTCACATTGTACTAAAAGATAGTGTCTCCTTTCCCATCAAGGCTTGGTACCCAAAGATTTTTGCCAATTTGATCATACAACGGAGTGTACTATAAGGAAAAATTATACAAGGGGAGAGAGTTGCATTCCTTTTCTTGTCATGTCCAGCTTTGTTCTGTTATCCTTTTCAGAAGAGCTATCTTTTAGGGGATGCAATTTTATTTGTTCCACTGCTCATTAGGAGTTCTTTAATAATAGTCTCCTTTTTTGGGGATCAACTTCCTTTGATCACCAAGTTGTGTAGCCATGTATATCCATGTTCCCCCTATGATAATCTTGATCTGCATACAGAACCTTCGTCTATAGTTGGAACTCTATTTTTCATAGGCTTTATATCTGATGCTTAAATGGTTGCAACTAATCCTAGATCGGAAGGTGCTACATTGAGGTGTCCAGATCTTATCATATTCTTCTCCAGATTATTAGAACATTGTCTGATCTTCTTGGTGATTGTTTTATGGTGTTTCTAGTCCATTAGCCATGTCAACTCGACTTCCATGAAATTATGACCTTAGTATTTCTCCTATTAAGGACAATGGTTGTTAATTGCTGGTATATATATTAAGAGATCAAAGTTTGAACATATTGTTGTCTGGTTTGGTGACTGAATCGCACCTTTGGAACTTTTGAACTGTTTCAGACTGGGGATTGTGACCATGATGTTTGTGGAATTCCCCAAAACTGTTATTGTTTTCCTTTATTTATTTTTCTGTCCATGTAATGAAGTTCTAAGTAGAGTAGTTTTGTGTTTTTTTTAAAGAATATATTTCTCTGAAGCCATTCTTTTTCTTAGAGCTCATTTAGGTGTGGTTTTGGTTAAAACTCTCAGTCAGTTGTGCTTTTATAACAGCACTTCTGTTAGAAAAGTTAGGAAAATCACTTGGTGTTTGGATATAAACAAAAAAAAATGGTGCTTGGGTAGTGTTTTTGGTAATATGTTGTAGAACAAAAAAGTAATTCTTGGAAGAATTACATACTGAGTAATTGTCCAAGAATCACTTAAAAGTGATTTTTAAAGGTTTGGAAAACTCCTCATTTCCCTTTTTCTTTTTATTAACAGAGCCAAACTCCTCATTTCTAGTCCTGTCAAAATCACCTCTAAACAGACTCTTATTTTATGAGAACAAAAATATCCTAAGTCAACATAATATGGGGTTCTATATGTTGTGAAAATTCTTGTACATAGCATTAGCCACAGAATAAATTTGTCTAGTGAATTTTGTGCACTTCAATAGCATGCGTCTTGTTGGATATTTGGGGAGGCCCCTCTGAGGGTGTGCTTTTCTGCTTGGGAAGCTACTTGGGAGAAGATTCTGATGATCAGTCAACCAATGAACAGCGGCTGACTTTTAGTGAATAGATTTTTTTGTGCAAGGTTAAGGAAGAGTCAGCAAATCATATCTTAATTTTTTTTTTTTTAATGAGAGAATTATATCTTAATTCACTGCACTAAAACTTGTATACTTTGGCTCCTTTTACTTGCTTTGTTCAGGCTGTCATGGGTGTTTCTAATTCCCATTAGTGAGGTTTTCCTAGGTAGCATCATAAGGGAGTGAGAAGACGGTGGAGAATAGTCTGGAGGATGATTCTCTTTATTTATTTTGATGTTTATGGAGTGTGCACAATTAAAGGATTTTCAGAGAAAAAGAGAGTTTAGGTCAGGCCCTTAAAGCCTTTTCCTTCAGATCTTTTTTGGATTGGTGTAGGATCCCTTAGGGGTTTGTTCTTACTGTGTTGGATTTCATAGATGGTTTGGGTCAATGTTTAGGAGTTTTTCTTTCAGTCCTGTTTTGTTCGCCTTAGCTAGGCAATCCTCTCAGTCAGCCTCCCAATCAACTAAGCCGCTTTCCCTATGTCAATTGCTGCAGAAAGCACACAACTCTTTGTTAGGCACCTTTAATATACATCTGTTGATTCTGTTTGCTCTAAATTTCAGGCTCATGGAGGCCCTGATGCCGGTCCTCAGTATGGTGCTGGAGCAGTGCCACTTGATCCTTATGACATGCAACGACCCCATGCACATAGATAAGCTCTCAGCAGGTGTTGGAATAACTAGATTTCAAGATCATCGGACACTAGGATAGGATGAAGATCATCTCCCGAATACCTCTAAATCTTATGGGAAAGTTTCTGTTTATGTACATTTGTTTACCTTTTTTTCCCTCTTCGTTAGCTTTGCTCCGTGAACAATTGATAAGAGTCGGCATCAAGAAAACATGATGCTGTTGGGAGTTGTTTTCCAATTGTGTTGACAAGTTCTGCCCCAGTTGCATAAAGAAGGGGATGGTGAAAGCAATTCTCTCTTTTCTGAGACCTTTGTAGAAGAGACCAGAATTTTGAATCCTTACATGAATTACAGTACCTTCAATTTTGTCTACCTAATTTTTTAGTACTAATTTATTATTTAATAATTCATTGTTTTTGTTATAAAATTTGATTTAAATAATCGCATGTAAGAACATCATGATACCCTATGTTTTTTCCTGTCACTCACTGATCACAAACTAGCTCCTCCTCAATAACTAGTAACAACACCCTTTTAACTTTTCCATTTGGGGGAAAATGAGATTTCTTAAAATTAGGTACATCCCATACTTTTTTTCCAGGTTTTGTTAAAAATAAAAAGAAAAGAAATGACTTTCTTGCGTTTGATTCCTTAGAAATAAAACAAAAATGTAAACATGCGGTTGAATTGATTCTTAATCAGTCCAAGAATTACTAAAGTGGATTGGTTTCGAGTAAATTGAAATTAATTGAAATTGATTTAGCTATTCAAGTAAGCTAAATTAAACTTACATGTATTCTGAAAATGGCAATTAAATGGGAGGACATAAGAGAATGTATTTAGCATCATCCATTTTGTTTTTACAAATAAAATTTTGAATTATAGATCTTTTATTTATTGTTATATGATTATCTAATATGTTTTTATTTTCTATTTAAAAAAATTAGAATTGAAAATATAATTAGAAAATTATTTATGATGTTAATTTTTACGATAACCGTAATTTACCAATCTGATGTCTTAAAAAATTCAAAATAAAAACAGAATAAAATTTTTTTTTTTTTTAAAAAGGAAAAAATGCTTACGAAATTACGAATATTCCTTTCACCGAATTACAGTTGCATCTTGAACACATTACCCTAAGCAACGTCACGAGAAGCACGAGGCCACCACGCGCCCCCTCCCACTATAGCAATCTCAACCGTCCACGTGTCTCATCCTCAACGGACTAAATCCCTGGCGTTCTCATATTTTCAATGCCACTCTCATTTTCGTTCTTCAATCACCACTTCTCTCAGTTTCCCTCAGCTTTCTCGTTTTACTAACAATGCTGCTCAAGTCGTCTGCTTCGTTCTCTCTCTCCTCCTCCGCTTCGTTAATTGGTGATCGTAAGAACGCGTATTCTTCAACTGTTCTACAATTTCCATGGAGGAATGAGAATGTTTTTGGCGGCAAGTTTGTGATTAAGGCTTCCAAGGAGTCCCGTAAGGCATCAACTTTAGGCGCTTGGTTCGATCCATTCGAGGAAGTGAAGAAGGAGCGTCTTGTCGTCCCGACTTGTCCTCAAGATTCTCTCTCTCGTCTGAAGTTCTCCAGTCCATGTGAAACAGCCATCAATGAACAGATCAAGTCGGATTTGTTCATCTCTCTCACTTTTTTTTTACTTTATTCTAGTCTAGAGTTTTTCATGTTTCTAATCTTCATTTTTGTTTAAGGTGTTGGATGGAGACTCTTTTTTTTCAATGATTCTTAGTGTTTTCTTTCTTACCTATACTTTGTTTTCTTCTTGAGCAAGTGGAAGAAAATGAAGCATATTCAGAAAAGTTTTTTCTCCTTTCTAGTGTTAGATAAGAGACTGTTTTGTAGATGCTTCCTTGGATTTTTTTTCTTCTTATGCCATGTTTGTTTGTTTAAAGTGGAAGAAAATGGAGCATTTTCAGAAAAATGTTTAGAGAGAGAGAGAAATTCATCTTTCTCTTTTTTATGTACTTTATTCATGTCTAGAGTTTTTCATGTTTCTAATCTTCAATGTTGTTATAAGTGTTGAATAGAGACTATTTTTTGAGGATTCTTTTGTTTTTTCTCTTCTTATTCTCTGTTTGCTTGTTGAGAAAGTGGAAGAAAATGAAGGATTTTCAGAAAAATGTTTAGAGAAAGAGAGAAGAGTTGCTAGAATCCGGACAAGGCGAATAAGACCGAGATCAAGTTATGGTTTGCACTTCTTTGTAGGTCTTTTACATGAATGTCAAAATTGCATTCTCAAAAGGCTTTGCAGTGTTCATTTTAGGAGTTGTGCAGAGGTTGAAAGCTAGCTGTTTTTTGGAAAATGGTATAAAACATGCATTCAAATCGATGGTTCTTAATTAAACCTCCACTAACACCAAGCTATGGTTTGCATCGACTTCTTTGTTTTCTTTCACACGAATGTAAAAAATTGCATTCTCAAAGCTCTTGCAGTGTTCATTTTCCGATTTGTTAAGAGGTTGAGAACTGTAGTTTGGAAAATGATACCAAACATACATTAAATGGACCTGTCATCATAATAGCTTGATCAACTTAGCTCGAATACAATTGTTTTGGTTTTTGTTTTTATGTTTATTTTTCCTCTTTTTCTGTGTTTTCTCATCAACAAAGGACTACGTCTCACGACTACCAAAGCAGCCGGTTTTATCTTGAACCTTTTTTTTGTGTATGCGTGTGTTTCGTGCTTTTATTCTTCTTTCATGTTTATCCTTACATGATTGCTATTTTCCGCTTTGTTACCCTGAACTAGACTCTAAAGTGAGAGAGGTACTTCCAAAATGTGAACCAGATAGTGCACAACAGAAATCCAATTTCCTTTCCTCTTCATCTTCTATTTAATTTCAGCTAGGTTTCTGGTTTCCTTATAATGCTGATCAGCTTACTTTTCTAACTTAGCCTTTGTTCTACCAATCACAGTGTGGAATACAATGTCTCCTATGCCTATCATACTCTGTATGCCTATTTTGATAGAGATAATATTGCTCTCAAGGGCCTTGCCAAGTAATTCTTCAAAACCAAAAACTCTTTCTACCTTTCTTGGTTGATGTACTTGTTTAGACTACCACATTATTTGATTACATGTAGATTTTGCAAGGAATCAAGTACAGAAGAAAGAGAGCATGCTGAGAAACTGATGGAATACCAGGTGGCTAGCTGCGTTGCATTAAACTTCACACATATATTGGGTGGTAATGCTGATTTTCTATGGATTTTTAGAATAAACGTGGAGGAAAAGTGAAGTTACGGGTCATAGTGAGGCCACCGTCAGAATTCGATAATGATGAAAAGGGAGATGCATTGCATGGTATGGTTCATCAATTGGTCCTCTTCTTCGTGATGAGATAATTCCTGAAATGTATATGTGATTTTCGCATGCCCCCTCCCCTGTTTGTTTATAGATGACTCTGGGACAGCCATTAGGATGCATGAGGAAATTCCCATTTGCATGCCCAGACAGTTTTTTTGGGCCCAGAAAGGAAGAAGAATCACGATTTTATGTAGAATAATACTAACATCTTTATTTGAGATAGGTTGATGATGAGACCCTAAAATGTAGGAAATTTCACTGCATTGTTTACTATTATTGTTTAATGATCTCAGTGTTAGAAGCTGTTCATTTTACTCTAATGCGTGTTTGGGCTAATTGGGACGTGATTTAAATGAGTTATCATGCGCCATTGGATTTCTATGCATTTTATCATTCTTGTGCATGTTAAGAGTAATGATATATTCGTTCAAATGGATCCACATAGGATTCTGTAATGCAAATTTATGTGTGGGCATTTTGATGCAGTATTTACATTTTTTTTTTTTACCAGAGATGCAATGTTTGCATATTATCAATACTTTTATAATTCATGAAAATGTGATCAGTACAATAGGCAATTAGTCTGCGATGTTATTGATTTTTTTAGTGTATAACATTGCTTTGAGGTTGATTTCATCTCTTGCATAGTAGTATTAATTTGCAAATATTAATGCAGCAATGGAGCTAGCATTGGCTCTGGAAAAGTTAACTACTCAGAAACTTCTGGATTTACACAAAGTAATTGCTTTACCCTCCTCCATGGTGTTTCTCTTATTCCATCTTTAGTAATGTATGTTCTATCTTGGATTTTTCTGTTTGTTTGATTTGTAAACTGGGCTTTGAGTTACCCTCTGTACCAAGCTATGGTGTTTGAGGCTTCATGCTTTGACACCATCATTTGTGGGCTAGCACATTGCTTTTCTTCTAAAGTCTGCTCTTTCCTGAATACCAACAGGTTGCTGTTGAAAATGATGACCCTCATTTGGTGGATTTCATCGAAAGTGAGTTCTTGACCGAGCAGGTGAGGCAACTTCTCTTGTTCTCTTTATCCGTTTGGATTGTTCAACCAAATATTTGTAAGCAGGGCTTTCAACAGTTAATGTATATTTTTACATGTAGGTGGAATCTATCAAGAAAGTAGCAGAATATGTTGCTCAGTTGAGAAGGTTGGGCAAAGGATATGGTAATTTCTGGTTAACTTGGGCGTCCCATTTCCTTTACCCTTCATCTTTCATCTAGCTCTAATACATGGCTGTCTTTCTTCCCTTCTGTTTTCTTTTTGATCGACCCTAAAAGCAGTTCTAATGAATGAATTTGCAGGAGTCTGGCACTTCGATCAGATGCTCCTCAATCATGGGGTTGCTGCATGATGAAGAATCACAGCATTAGGTCTGTCTTGGTTAGGGTTGAAATGCAGGCTAAGCTGGATTTGGTTAGGCCGTTTGTTTTGGAGTAGTTCTTATGCGTGATGAAGGATTTGGTGGTTCTTTCTGGAATGGGTTTTTCTTTTGCATGATGAAGAATTACAATACCTATTCCCACTCTTTGTTGACGTTGAAACGCAGCCTTTTTCTTTGGTGGTTGTTCTGGGATAATTGTTTCCTTTCTACAAGGTTTCATTGCTTTTACTGAATTGGGTGGTGATGACATTTTTTAACTTGAAGAAATTATGGTAGTATTTTCTTGTTATGATTTTAGGTTCGGTGCCAAGCAACTCTTCAATCGAGGTAAAATAGTTCTTACCATTCAGCAGTTCTTTGCTTCTATTCAATTTCCATACATCTTTCATTCAATATTTAGTTTTTTAGGGATACCTGATTTTTAAACATTCCTCTGAAAGCCCTTTGGGTGGTGGTTTCTTTGCCAATATGGTTTTCAACTCTCACATTGGCTGCTTTTAAACACAGCCACAATGACTAGTTGAGCTGCTATAAAAATAACAAAATGGCAAAGGACCTGGACAAAGAAAGAGGTTTAACACCACTGTGGCTTCACCTACGTCATCCAAGAAATTTAAGATGGGACCTTGTATGCCACAGAAGGTGGGCATGGCAGACAAGCTGATAAAAGATGGGCTAGTCATTAAAATGATGTCAAAGCAAAGAAAGAGGTTAAACACCCCATGCATATGGAAATGATGTCAAAGCTAAATGGATGGAACCATGACAAAAAGGTTCAATACCCTAGCTTTGAAAAACAAGCAACATTAGTCATTAAAATGATAAAAGCTGCAAATGCAAGGTAGATATTCCTTATGAGAACAAAAAAAAGGTCCAACATCACAAAACATAATACAGGACAGATTTTAGCTAATCAAAACGATCTAGTCTATCCAAATTCCAGCCCATAGCATACAGTTTGCAACTCAGTAATGGTAAAGAAACACCAGAAATCAAAACATGAATCTTTAAGCATAAAGACTAATAAGAGAGATTAAACTGCAAAATCAAAGTCACATCTACTGAACTTGTATAAAAACTATGCCTGGAGGACATACCAAGAAAATTGACCCCATGGTATTAGGCACTGGAAGCTGCTTGGGCTGCGAGTCTCTTCTGGGCCTCCTCAATAATGGACAGCTTGATACCCTTGCCCTTGGGAAGAGTCACCCAGGGCTTTGTACCTTTGCCAATGATGAACACATTTCCCAAACGTGTTGCAAACTCATGCCCAGTGGCATCCTGGACATGGATGGTCTCAAAGCTGCCCTTACGCTTCTCCCTGTTCTTAATGACTCCAACACGTCCTCTGTTCCTTCCACCCGTCACCATGACAACATTCCCAACATCAAACTTTATGAAATCGGTGATCTTGTTGCTCTCCAAATCTAGCTTGATAGTGTCGTTGGCCTTAATCAGAGGATCAGGGTAGCGGATGGTTCGCCCATCATAAGTGTTGAGATATGGGATTCCCTTCTGTCCAAACTGCACAGACCTCACCTTGCAGAGCTTAAACTGCAAGAATGACAAATAACATTGCATCAGAGCCTAAATGCCTAAATCAGTTTAGTACAAACTGTGCATCCACAAAGTAGGAGATTCTTTTCTCTTTTGAAGAATATCTTTTATGTACAATATTTTCAAGTACCATCAAATATAATATCACATCAACTCAATCATATAAATTTTTTTTATAACTGATGAACCTCTCATGGTCAAGCCCTTAGAACTCTCTATGGGGACCCAAACCTTAAACCTTAGGGTGTTGACCATCTTGCGATAACCAACACCGGGTAAATTCAAAGTATTATCAGTGATAGGAATCGAACCCAAAACCATGTGTCACTTATTAGGACCACAATTCCCAGTATTCGCCCCGATAACTAACGGAAATCAATTCAATCATATAATAAAACATAATCTTATAAAATAGATCAGCTAAACTCAACTACTACTCCAAGCCAACTGATCTTTGATCTCCAGTTATTATACACTTAAGGAATATGATTTCATCATCTAGAGAACAGACTATACCAAGTTTAAATTTAACTTACAGGAAATTCAAAATAATCCTCTCAAAACTAAAGAGAATACAAATCGAACACCTACCTTAGCCTCTTCATCCCTAATTGAGTGGAGACGAAACCGGCCCTTGGTGTCGTAAAGCAGGCGGAAGTTCTCATTTGTTTTAGGAATTGACACAACATCTGGAATGAGCAAGTAAAATAAGTTATCCTAACTTGTCTTCGATCAAGCAAATCGAACACTATGCTCATAAAGAAGCTAAAACATTCTCACATAATAGAGAGAATACATCTTGACATCATTATGTGATATTTCTCATTGCAAAGTTACAAAGATTGTGTGAAAAAAGGCTCTCAAAAAGAAATATGCAAAGAATAATTGGCTGTATATTGGTTGGAGTGTGAATACCCATGAAGCCTGAGGGATATGTCTTATCAGTCCTGACCTTCCCATCAACCAAAACATGACGTTGCATCAAAATGGCAATGACCTCACGATATGTGAGAGCATACTTCAACCTGTTCCTCAGGATAAGGATCAAGGGCAAGCACTCCCTTGACTTATGAGGTCCAGAAGATGGCTTGGGAGCCTGTATGGCAGATTATAAGACATTAAAGCAAAACAAGTAAAACCTGAGGGTCTAACATTATTAAGTAATGGAAACACACTGTGAAAAGCTTATCACTTACAAAAGCACCCCCAAGTTTGTCAAGCATCCAATGCTTTGGGGCATTAAGCCTCTTCAAATGTTTCTTTAACCCTCGTGCCTGTAATGTGCCAAAAATGTAGAGGTTCAACAACCAACAGAACAAGAAAAATGGGGAAACTAATATGAAGGTCACATTCAAATATTCCTGTAAGTCATTCAAAGATGCTAGCTGAAAACTATAAGCTACATTAAAAAATGGCAGGTTATATATTATCCTTAATCCACTTCCAATCAGGAATGAAAAACTTTATGAAAAACACATGGTATCTAATCCAGTATCAGCGATTTCTTCTTTCTAAATCCAATCAACAGGCCATAAAGTCCACCCCCTTCCTGATAAAATCAGCAAAAGGAAAAACACAAGTAAATTCTACAAACCTGGCTTATTTTTATGCCCAGTAAGGTGGGCTTGCCATGTTCGATCCTTAGTTTTGTGCCGTACAAGTGTACCAAGAGCAAGAGATTTCCATTTTCTTTTTCCAGGTCATTTTCAATGTTCAATAATATTTTGGCTTGCCAAACAGCCTAATCCTCTCATTCCCAATCCGACAACCAACCATTTCTACTTGCTATTTATTGACAAAACCCCGTTTGGCTGCTTAGAAAAGTGAGGAAAGCAGAAATTATCCAAGTTTTTAATGGTTTTTTCCCACGACTAAACATTAAACTGAGTTTTTCAGGTTCTCCATTTCGTGAAAAAGCGACACGAGAAAAATTGTATCCAACTTTCACTTTCGTTTCTTTTCTCACGCTTCCTCAGCCCCCAAACAAGGAGTCAAATTTATCATACTGCTTGGATCTAGCAGTTCTAGATCTATAATCTATCAAACCTATCAATTGCGATTGAAAAACGCAACCATGCGCTGATCTACACTACCATCGAAAATTTCAAATGAAACAACAATAAACCTAGGCAGATAACAGAAAAATCATAGACCAGGGACATAAACTATACAGAAGAGAATTTAACGAACCATGTTGTCAGTCTTGAAGCCCTAGACTACCGCCGGCGGTGTCGACGGCCGCTACTCCGCGAGAATGAGCTTGGGTTGGATCAGCGTGAGCCACCATAAACCCTAGTTCACCTATAAATATATATCCTGAACCCGGACTACATTGTGGGCGGGTTGAGCCCATCCCATCCCAACATCAACCTAACCCCAAAAGGCTGTAATCTTGGGCTAAAAATTTGAGCCCAATCCAAGGTTAGATAAGGATAGAAAATATAAAAATAAATAAATAAGATAAAAAGGTTAGATAGTTTAATTTTTTGTTTTTTGTTTTTTTTTTCTCAATGACCATGAAACAAGAAATTTTTGAACCTTTTAATGAAAAAGTTATTAGTGTAAATAAATTAAATATAATTTATTTATAATTTAAAATGTATTACATTAAGTATTAAAATAAATAAAAATATATGAAAAACTAATTCTTATAGATCAAATAAATAGACATCATTTAGGATTCTAAATTTATTATCTTAAATAATTAAAAATGAATAAAATAAAAGATTATATTTTAAAACAACTTCATTAAAAGTAAATATTATATTAAAATATACATATTCAAAAATCTAATTTCACTGTATTAAGGAAACATGTAGTTTTAAATTTTAAGTGATTTAAAATTTACATTATCAAAATTGCGTAATTTTTAATTTTTTAAAAATGAATTGTTTTATCAAATATTCATAAATAATTCAAGGGATGATGTAATTATAATAAATCTTTTCAAATTTTTTCGATTAAATTTTATAATATGATTAATTTCGTTCACTTTTCTTGAAATTTCGACTAAATAGATTTAATTTTTATAAATTTGATAAATATCATTTTTTATCCTTGATTTATTATTTTCACTTACCTCAACTCTTACTCAAAAGAGAGAGATCCTTTTATGGTAGGATAAATTTTTAAAGATGATTAGATATATTTTAAGGGACGTGATTAA
Source organism: Vitis riparia (assembly GCF_004353265.1). Taxonomy (NCBI): domain Eukaryota; kingdom Viridiplantae; phylum Streptophyta; class Magnoliopsida; order Vitales; family Vitaceae; genus Vitis; species Vitis riparia. The sequence continues at coordinate 15,041,584 of NC_048436.1, forward strand.
AATTAATTTGAATGTAGCAGAATTTAAAAAAAAATAAAATATCTAATAGGGAATTTGTTCATGGTGGAACTCTAATTTTGTACGACGCCGTAGGCCACAAGCACCACGTGATCCCCGCACGATCCACTTTCACCAGTAAGGTACTGCCACGTTTGCACATTTTTTTTCCTTGTAGATGCTAGAGTATACAAGCGGTGATCTATTCTTTTAAGTTTTAACTCCCAAAACCCCTGCCTAGGTTTAAACCCTCTCTGGTTGAACATTGTCTCCAACATTTGGGAATCGGTAGATTTGCTCTCAACGAGACTGCTCCGTTTTATGGAGATTTGTTGATTCTGGTACAATGTCCAGCAATTCAGGAAGTGAATTTACCAATGATTCTTCAAGCTCAACGGAGGCAGAGAAGCCTCAGATTGAGCCCATACGAATGCCCACAGTGGAGGAGATCAGAGGCCAGGACATTTGGAACAACTGTGCTGTTCGCAGCGTTGCTAGTGGAGTAATGGGTGAGAATGAAATAATCCCTTTACGTTTCATTATGTCGTTTTTGGAATTATTAGTTTGGTTTCATGTTTTCTTTTTATTTATTATCTGTTTGGTCGCTAAGAAAAGGAGGAAAATACTAGAAACGGGAAGGGTAAAGTTGTATTCAACCATCCGAATAGGTTTGCAGTATTGGGTTTATCTTGGTTCTCGATAAAAGTGAGGGAGCGGGAAGGAATCTGCTTAATATCGCCTCTTTTTCATCTAGAGCCAAGGAATGACCAAACTGAGTTTTAATTTTCATTTTCTTTCTTCTAGGAATAAACACAAAGAAAGGATAGTGCTTGAATTTGTCATTTATTTTATTGTTCATGGTGTTTTGGGTCTATGGCTGTGCAAGATTTTAGCTTTATTTTTGAGCTGTCATTGTTGATTTGTGGGAATGGTTGTAGGAGGAGGGCTTGGTTTATTGATGGGTTTGTTTCTGGGGGCATTGGACAATCCTATAATGCAAGAAGAAATGACTGCTCGGCAGCAATTCATTTACACTGCAAAGCAGATGGGAAGCAGGAGCTGGGGTTCAGCCAAGACCTTTGCTGTGATGGGCTTGATATTCTCAGCTGCAGAATGTGTAGTTGAGAAGGTACTTTAAAAAGTATATCAAGTCAAATTGATATTTCTATAACTTTCATCCATGTTTGAATTATTCACTATGGGGACTAATTGTCTCGTGTTTGGTGTTAAGGCGCGTGCAAAACATGATACAACAAATACAGTTGTTGCGGGGTGTGTTACCGGGGGTGCAATATCAGCAAAAGGTAACTTTTTTTTTTTTCATCATCTGGTTCATTTTTGGGCCAAGAAGTTTATGAGGGCATGGAAACTGTGTTCTTTTAAAACCTATTGCTGATCTGCATTCATTGATTATGTTTCGGGTTCTTTATCTTGAATTGAGTATATGCTCTCAAATTTCAGCTTAGTTGTGCATAACTCTCATTTTTAAGTACTCCCATTAGGTTTCAAATGTTATTGCTTTTTAGGCATGTTAGAGATGGTATGTATTAATAAAAGTGCCAAACAAAAAGAGGGCAAGAGCCGTGCCGCCCAAGTACATAGGAAGCATACAAGGTGCACTAGGCCAACAAAACCAAAAGAAAGCAAAAACTAGATATCTACATATTTAACTCTACCACAATACCATAATAACAAAGTTTTAAGTAGCCCATATCGCGTTGTGCCTCTTTCCTTGAAACTGCAGTGTCAACACAATGGGAAACTGCTAGTTGCTCATGTAAGAACCCATGACAACCCACATAAGCAAGAAAGCCAAAAATTACAAATTAAAAGCATACAATGAATATTTTCCTCCTTTTGTTTCAACAAACAACATCTATTAACTATATTTCAACCACATCTCATGAGCTGGTCAACAGTATGATTTTTCCCACAATCACTCCCAAGAAAAGAAACTAACTTTTGATGACACTTTGTAATCCCAAATCTTCTGCTTGGAAAATATGAGGCAGTGCCTAGAGCAAAAATCCTCTAGGAGGATCTAACAGAGGATGTGCTCTGCTGAAAATAGACATCACAGCTGCATAAAGGTCCACAAGCTTCAACTTCCAATCAAAGAAGCAACCCTCCTGAAAATGGGTTTCTAGCCACCCCAAATCTCTACTCCCTCAACCCAACAATCCACCACCCAAGGATCTTTGAAAACTACTATATTAAGTAATTCTGTGAACTGTATTTCCAAAGGAGTCTCTCTACATCAGATATCATTCTAAAATCTGGTTCTAAGGCTATTCTCCACCAAAATACAGGTTCTGAGGAAGAAGTCATGCCAACTATTTCTGATGGCTTTCCAGAGATTCACCTGATAAGCCCTTCAACATCTCTTTTAGTGCCGAATCCTCCTCTGGCCCCTCATACTTTCATGTTGTAACCTTTGTTCATCAACTATCTCTTTTACTAGAAATATACACAATCATTTCAGGAGTAAAGCTTTATTAAGGACCGAAAGCCTTCTAATACCCAAAACACCATTAGCTTATCACAGCAAATTCTTTCACTGAACCAGATGAATGCTTATGATTACCTGCCTGCCCTCCTAAAAGAAATTTCTCTGAATTTTTTCAAGCATGTTCTATGCTTTCCTTGGGCCTATAAATAAAATTTTAAAAGGAAAAAAAAAATCTACACCAAACTGGATGTATTGTAGATGGGTAGATTGGCAAGGTTGCATTTTAGGAGCATAAATCTGTCCCCTTTGGACAGATGCTGCCTTTTTCAGCATGCCTGCCCTTTCTTAGTTTTTTGACAACAGGGTCCTGTATTGAAGATAATTTAAAAACGCTATCCTTATGGAAAAATCCAAGTTTATAGCAGGAAGCTACCTACACTGCGTCCAAACCATGAGGTCAATTGCTCCACACCTTCCACTCTTCCCACAGGTGTCAGCTCACTTTTAACTTATCTGTACTACTACATTAAGAAAATGGTGCTGCCTACTTTTGTTGGCATTGACAACAAGCCCTAACACCCCCCACCAAAAAAAAATGCTTGTAATGTCCATGTCAATACAAGTTTGGAATAGGGGTAAGAAAGTAAAACTTAAGAGTAAAGGATGTCGGAATGGTGGGTGGAGCCTGTAGGCTTGGTGGGTCCATGGCCTCACCAGTAAGGCATTTTTTCATAAGTACAAAATAGTTGCCTTTGGAAATCAGAGTATTACAGCATTTTCATGTTTATTAATTGGTTAATGAGTTGATCACTCAGTTGGCAAATATTTTGAACTGGCATGAGATCATGAAACTTAGAACTAGCCAAACTAGATCTTGATGAAAAGCTGACTGATAAGGGCCAATGCCTGGCACATTAGGTGTACCATCCTGCTTCTGAATCTGGGTGAATTGGATCCTTGTGACTCTGGTGTTTATGCTATAGTACCCTTTTTTTGTTGGACCCCATCACTACCTGATGAATTTGGAGGGAGGGTTGGATGACTGTACTAATTAGAAAACACTGGTTTCCATATGTCCATGTGGAAATTGTTTTGATGAACTTGTCATGCGTACTGATCACTCAATAAAGACACAGACAGGGAAAAATATATAACTTTATGAGCCTTTAGTGTAATGGAAAAAAAGGAACTTACTACGTCATCTGATGAAATGTGTAGAACAAGACACTGATAATTTTCATAAAGATATTCTTTCATATTTGCTCGAGTCATAAGTTAATAACCAGGTGCGCTTGGCTTGTATTATGGTCTCCAAAATGGCAATGTTTTTGTAATCAGGGGTAGATGTGTCTAATCAATTATTTTCTCCATTGAATCTTATGGCAATTGCATATGTGAAGATTATATCTTCACCATCATCATCGTTGTGCTAATTTTTCTCAAGTTTTGAGTTTCCTCACAATTTTGTTTTACTGTTTCACTCCAAGGAATTTTGTGTGCTGAGAAGAGGGGTAAAATCTTGAAATGTTGAACTCATTTTTACAAATAGAACTAAAAAAGTGGAAAATGATTACTTTTGCCATCACTTTATGAAGGGTGAGAAAACAATTGAGCTTGAGATCAAAAGGTTTCTCTCTTTTTTTCCTATAAGCATTTAACAGCTGTCTTCTGTTCCTCCCATCTACTAATCTGTTGATCTTGATTTCATGAGCATATCATCAACCTCTTGCCGAAAAGCTAGGTCTTGAATTTTCTCCTTCAACATAAGTCCCGGATACAATTTTCAGCTGGATTATGTGGTCTGCATGTTCCTCAAATATGGCAAATAATAACTTCAACCTGGCATATCTAGCCAAGCATCTTTGTTTCTAGTCTTCTATTGTCATGTCATTCCCTCCTAACTCCTTGTACTGGTTTTCAAGATATATGGTTTCAAAGTTTGTTTTTGGTTTTTTTTTGGTTTTCTTTTTGTTTGTTTGTTTTTTTTTTTTTTTTCCCTGATTTGAGCAACTATAATTTTACATTTTTTTTTTTTTTTTGAAAAGGGGGTCTTTGGTGGGTGGGGGGAATCTCACTGGTATTGTACCAAGAATTTTTTTTTTTCTATCTGATTTCCCATGGCATTTACAATGATCAATCACCTCCATTCCTGCATTGCATTAATAAAAGATCTGTTGTTGAACAGAGGATATCTTTGTGTGGAGATTTTTGGGATTGTGAGTAATTTGAGAATAAGATTAAAGCTCAAGAACTTTGTAGCATTGTTAAATTCCAGGGAGACTATTGAGAAAAAGCGATGAAATTTAATATTTATTTTTCAAATCAATTTTGCATCAAGTGCCTTATTTTGAGGGAAAAACAAAGGGAAAAAAAAACCAATTTCTTGTTTTCAAGTTTTTGCAATGAAAGGAAATTCTAGTGGAACCCTATATCTTGGAGAATAGGTTCCAATGCAAGAGCTTTTATGTTGTATGTCATGTTACAAGAAAAGAAATGGAACCTAAGTGGAAACTGCAATCAGAATCCCTAATGGTTTTAACTGTCATTCTGATCATGTAATTCTCCTTCATCCAGCCCCGAGACCAGCAAGTGATGGCTGGAAGCCATTTCTATTTGAAAAACAGATGAAACGACAAGTTTTTTACCCAATTGAAAAACGTGTTGACTTTTGGTCTTTGCTGATGTTGTTCTTACTAATAATTGTTATGACTCACATCTCTATTTGCTGCCATGGTTATGTTGACTCACATCTCTAACTCTCATGTGTCTCTAGGCGGTCCAAAAGCGGCTTGTGTTGGTTGTGCTGGCTTTGCAACATTCTCAGTCTTGATAGAGAAGTTTTTGGATAGACATGATTGAGTGAACAGGTAGCTTGTTCCAGTTTTGCATACACTGATTTTATCACAAGAACGTGATAGGCCACCTGCAGAATTTAGCATATTTTTTCAAAGCTCCAGCCTCCCTCTGTGATTCGATTTCATCCCTCTTTACAACATGATGCAGCAAGGGAAACACAACCCTTTTGGATTTGTACCATTTATATTCCCATTTTGACTATAGTTTGATTATTGGATCGATCCTCCAAAGTTGAGGAGTTTGAGTAGATTACAGAGATACCCTATATGATGCATGCAACATTCAAAATAACTCAGAACCAAGAGGAACTTCTTGATGTGTTTACCCAGTTGATTTAATTTCATTTTATCAGTGAAAAACAACGGCTCTTGCCAGTGTTGCTTACTATTTTCTGAATTTACAGTCGAACAATTTAAGGGGCTTTTTTTTTTTTTTCTTTTTTCTTTTTTTTTTTTTTTTTTTTTTTTTTTGGTCGGATTAATGCTAAAATTCAGCTCGAGGAGCCTAAGGGATGCTTGGAAATGTTTTTGAAAATTATTCTCAAAAAACAGTTTTTGGGAATGTTTTTAAGAACAGAGAATAGAAAATAGATGACTTATTTGGTAACTGTTTTAGAAAACAATTTTTTTGTTTTCTAAAATAAGTTAAAGAAAATACGTTTGATAATTAGAAAATAGAAAAAAAAATTTGTTTTTAAAAATAGAAAATAAGATGTTTTTAAATAATATTTTTTAATTGTTTTCAAATGTGTTGTTTTTAAGGGATTTATAAAAAAATTATATAAATGCAAATAATGATTAAAAACAAAGTTTTACATATAAAAGTTACTTTTAAATATCCAAACATATTAAAAACATTTCAAAATTTCAAATAGACATTTAATTTATAAAATATTAGAGAATAATTAAAAAAAATATGTTTAAAAATTGTTTTTTAGAATTATTTTTTAAAATAGCTACCAAACAAGGTTATAGTCTTCTTAGAAAATATTTTTTTAGTTGTTTCAATTTGTTTTCTAAAAGCTGATTTGAAAAATAATTATAATGAATGACTAAAAAAAGCATTAAATATAAAAACATTAAAAATAGGTTAAACATTTTAGATTTCTAAGCAAACTTTTGTTTCACAAAACATTATAAAAAGAATTTTTAAAACTATTTATAAAATAATATTTTTAAATGTTTTTTAAAACATATACCAAATAAGCCCTTATTTGATTTTTTTTAAAACAAAAGTCTTAAAATGTTTTCAATGTTTTTTTTTATGTTTCTAAATATTTTTTAAAAATAAATTTTATATATAATGTTATATCTTTAATCATTCTTCTTATTTGTATAATTATTTTTAAAATAATTTTCAAAAATAATGTAAAAGAATTAAAATATGTTTTCAGACAATAATACCCTATTTTCAAAATAAAATTTTAAATAATTATATTTTGTTAAAAATTTATCAAATATATTTTTGAGTTTGAAAAACAGTTTTTTGTGTTCAATAATAGAAAATTATTTTTAAAAACAATCCCAAAAAGGCTATTGAGGTTTGGGACTAGGAGGGTTGCATGGAGATCATAATCCAAATGGGTAACAAAGCCTTATTTGATAATTATTTTTCAAAACAAAAAATAAGAAAAATAAAAAAAATAATGAATCGCTCTTTCTATTCTTAAAAACAGAAAACAATATGATTCAAAATAACATCTTTCAATTGTTTTTATTTATTTTAAAAAAAATTCTTAAAATTATTTTTCATAACTATTTTCAAAAACACTTTGTAAAGAAAGCCGAAGTGACCAAGCCTATAGAAAGAATTTAGATGATGACCATGGTCTAGTTCATTGCAAAAAATTGAAAACAAATGGGACATTGGTGCAAACATATAAATAAATTAAATTCCACTGTAAACAATGAGACTTAAAAATGTGTATATAACATTACTTTATTGATGGTGTTTTTTCATCAAGTACGAAATAGTATACTTCGATGTTATAGTCAGAATGATTTAAAATGTGTTTGATAGTGATTCTGAGAAGCGTTTGTAGTCTTTCTAATACTTAAAAAATAAAAACACTTCTTAGAATCATTGATAAACATACTCTTAATATAAATTAGTGATTTCATTTAAATCATTAAATATATTAAGAACCACAATATTGTAATGAGAAACGCTTTTAAGAATAATTATTTAGTGTTTAAATATAAACAAATAGAAAATATCTATCATGCTAATATTTTTTATACTACTTGATATAATAAAATAATGACATTTTTTATAAAAATTAATATAAAGTGATATTTTAGATTTTTAAAAGTAATATTTTAAAGTTTATTAAACGTTTAATTTTTGTAAATAAGTGTTTTTAATCTCTTTAAAATGACTTGTTGTGGACCCTACATTTCGCTCGATGCGTTCCCACTTGATGGTGCTTTTATTTTATTTGGTGAAAATTTGATTTTTAGAAAAAGACTTGGAGTCGCCACTTATTTTTATTTTATTTTTTTAAGGAAAAAAAAATAAGAAAGAAAACCCTAAGTGTGACTCCTAAATGGAAAAAACAAGTCTGTGAAAAACCGAGTCTGAGTTCGATGTCAGGTTACTTATCGGAAAGGTACGGTGGTGAGTCATAACACCCCTTTAAGTCCTAAAAACGAGTCTCTACTAAATAAGGTGAGACAAATGTGACAATTGATAAGGAAATCAATGAATACCTGTGAAATAATCAAATAATAAAGTGAATCATGCACCAGAATAAGCAAAATAGGAATGAGATCGTACTTTAGCAGCAAATAATAGTGCGCTATCATGGAAACAATGTTAGCTCAAGTATAAAATTATCACATGCATATCAAAGAGCAAGACTACGATCAAGCAACATTCATTAAGTATAACAGTTGACAATCAAAAGAGAAAACTTATATGTAGGGCCCTTACCAAAGCTAAATTTATCTTGCATGAAGTGGTTTCAACAATTTCATTATTTCGAAATTATGAAAAAATTATTTTGGCTTATTTAAAATCAAAAGAAACAGAAAATTATTTGAAAATCGAAAAAAATTTGTACAAATGCATACCAAAATGAGAATGGCAGCAAACTTATTAAAATCAGGATTTTTGGCAACCTAAAAACCTTAATAAATGACGAAAGGTTGTAGAATTAAAAAAATATCTGGAAACTGGAGTGGAATTAAAACTATTCGAGAAAAAAAACTGGATTGTTGAAATTTATTTGAAAATTGGAGTTTCGAAAATTATTTGGAAATTGGAGTCTTGGGAATTAAATTTAAGAATTGGAACTTTGAAAATTAAATTTGAAAGAAATTGGAATTTTGAAAATTATTTGAGAATTGGGGTTTTGAAAATTAAATTAAGGAATTGGAGTTTTGGGAATTAAATTTAAGAATTGGATTTTTGAAAATTATTTGAGAATTAGAGTTTTGAAAATTAAACTTATGAATGAGGATTTTTTTAAATAAATAAATAAAATAATAGTAACGAAAATAATAATAACTAAATAAATAAATGCGAAAATTGGAATTTTGGAAATTGGAAATTAAATTTGGAAATCGGAATTTTGAAGAATTATTTAAATGGAATTTTAAACAAATAAATAAATAAATAAAATGATAATAATAATAATAATAATAATAAAATAAGCATTAAATAAATAAATGTGAAAAATGGAATTTTGGAGATTGGAAATTAAATTTGGAAATCGAATTTCGAAGAATTATTTAAAGATGAAATTTTAAAAATAAATAAATAAATAGAATAATAATAATAACGAAAATAATAATGATTAAATAAATAAATGTGAAAATTAGAATTTTAGAAATTGGGAATCAAATTTGGAAATCGGAATTTTGAAGAATTATTTAAAGATGAAATTTAAAAAATAAATAAATAGAATAATAATATCGAAAATAATAGTGATTAAATAAATAAATGTGAAAATTGGAATTTTGAAAATTGGAAATTAAATTAGGAAATTGGAATTTTGAAGAATTATTTAAAGATGAAATTTTAAAAATAAATGAATAAAACAATAATAACGAAAATAATTATGATTAAATAAATAAATGTGAAAATTGGAATTATGGAAATTGGAATTTTGAAAATTGGAAATTAAATTTGAAAATCGGAATTTTGAAGAATTATTTAAAGATAAAATTTTAAAATAAATAAACAAATAAATAAATAGAATAATAATAATAACGAAGATAACAATGATTAAATAAATAAACGTAGAAATTGGAATTTTGAAAATTGGAAGTCGAAAATTTGAATAATTATTTAAAGATGAATTTTAAAAAAAACAAATAAATGGAATAATAATAATAACGAAAATAATAATGATTAAATAAATAAATGTGAAAATTGAAATTTTCGAAATTGGGAATCAAATTTGGAAATCGGAATTTTGAAGAATTATTTAAAGATGGAATTTTAAAAATAAATAAATAAATAAATAAATAGAATAATAATAACGAAAATAATAATGATTAAATAAATAAATGTGAAAATTGGAATTTTGAAAATTGGAAATTAAATGAGGAAATTAGAATTTGAAAACTTATTTGAAGGTGACATTTTAAAAAATATTAAATTTAAAATTAGAACCTTAGAAAATTATTTTAAGAATTGAATATTGAAGAATTAAATTAAAAAATTGGAGTTTTGGAGAATTGAATTTCGAGAATTAAAGTTTTGTAAACTAAATTTAAAATCAGATTTTAGAAGATTATTTCAGAAGTGGAATTTTTTTAAAAAAATAAATGAATAAATAAATAATTTTGGAATTTTGGAAAATTATTGAAAAATGAAATTTGGGACCTAAAAAAAAAAAACCTAAAAGATGAAAAATTGTGGAGTCAAAACAAGATTTTTTTCTGAAAACCAATTTTTTAAAAGCAGACATGGAGATGGATGGAAAAAAAAGGCATGTAAACTTTATGAGTGACCCACCATCAACTTGTTACCACCAGCATAAGCCAACTGCCACCAATTTTCTACCACCTCCACTAGAATCACTATCACCATCAAATGCAAACCCTATGAATTAGTCACCACTAGTGACCACCAAACATCTAACTTCCATCAATACCAATTTTAGTTTATTCGAGAATTAGCTACACGTTTCCAAGTTCAACAATTGCAATTGATTAAATTCAAAAGAGAAATCAAATGCAGCCTCATTAAGTTCAACTTAGGACTGAATCATAAGAAACCTACTCCATCTTTATTGGCAAGGCTGACTCTAACTACTAGGTAGCCAAGATGCAATCCTAGTGTACATCCAACCCATAAGGTTAATCTCAGGAAGCGAAAGCCACTGATCAAAAAGCTCCTCGGAGAACCTAGGGTTCGACTTGAGAGCAAAATGCGACACCTCCGACAGCACAACAATTCGATGTCCAAAGACACCACATCGCCAACTATCTCCATATTCATCGTAGCCAAATTGATCTCTCATCCACAGAACAAAATCAGAATAATCCTAGATCACAAAAAGGACAACAAACAAGCATCGATCACCCAAAGCAACCTAGATGAACCACAACGCCATTACTTAACGCATTGAATCAATAACATCGAAAATAAAAAATTTGAGGCGAAAAGGTTCATATTTGAAGCTGACAAAGTGGAAGAAACCCTAGATCTTCATGGAAGCAGAGAATGGTTTATTGCTTGTTGGAATAGAGAATCAGAAAAAAAAAAGGAAGAAAAAATGAAAAGAAATTAAGAGAAAGATGGATGAGATTTAATCAGGAATTCAGCGAAAAAAATTGCAGAAATTTGAGAAAGAGATGTACATTTGAATCAGATTGAAACCGAAAGACATAGGAGAACAAAACAATTTGAAATTTACAATCAATCCCAAATCAACAAGGAGTCAGAGAATCTCTTGTAATTGTACCCAAACAACAAATAATGCTGAGAGAATTGACTAAAAATGAGAGTAAAACAGTGTAAAAGAAATGAAGGATATGGAGATTATAGAAACCTCACCTGGAGAGCCTCTTCCCAATCCGTGCTACCTTTGCTTCAAGTGAATAGTCTCATTTTTCTAAAAAAAAATCCCCACAGAGTTCCGCAGTTCTCTCATCTCAACCTTTCTTGCTCATCTTTTTCTTTTTTCGTTCAGCTGCCATAAAAACCCTGCACCCACTTTCCATATTTTCCTCCCAAAAAATCCCACTCTGTTGCTGCTCCCCCTGTTTCTTTTCAAGCTATCACCCAAAACCGGCTTCTAGCAAACATCCGGCTCCTTCTCTGGTTATCTCTCCCTCTGGTTTGCCCCTCAAGCTCCCATTTTCTCGATGTTCCCCTTCACGCCCCTTCCTTCCAAACCTAAAAACTCCTTACTAGTTTTCCTTTCAAGCCGTCCTATCTGGCTGCCAAAACCAGCTCATCCAGTCCCATCTCGTGGCCGCCCAAAGCAACCCGCTTCCAAGGTGGTTAGAAGAAGAAAAAGAAAAAGAAAAAGTCGTTTTTTTTGTCTCCCTAGGGGTCTACAAATATGTTTATCTTCGATAGAGTTCACGAGTGCAAGGAATATGAACACTGGAGTGAAAATAAAGTGTTAAAAGTGAGTGAAATGAAGTGAACTCTATTGAAGAACAAATAAAGACCCCCGAAAGGTACATAAGTAAAACACAAGCTCGCTCAAGGCTCCAAATTCCTAAAAGGAAAGTAGTTCTCAAAGTGCTCCTAAGGTCGTACTAGGGATCCAAACTCTACTTAAGATTTCTCCAAAAGTGACTCGAAAATCGATGTCAAAGATGAGTAATAGTCGAACCACCTCCGAGTGCAGAAAAGAATGCATCCAGAGGGGGCTGCCCTATGTGAACTACACAATGACGCTAAGTGTGAGGTGCCCAACAACATGATCGAGATATGTGCCGTGAACTCAATAGACCATGTCACATGCAGGAGAAGGGAAAGTCTAAAAGAGCATGATGAATAAGCGATAAGCACAAGATAACGAGGTGAGGAAAGACCGAGGACGAACACAAAACCATGAAAGTAAGATGTGCAATGCTAGTGAATATGAATGTCAAGAGTTGTAACTCTGAATGACAAGACTGAAGAGAAATGACTCTGAATGCTAAAAGGATGAAAGATGATGACTCTAAATGCCTAAATGAGTACACATGACAGCTCTGAACGCCAAAACTAAAAGAAGATGGTGGCACTGAATGCTAAGTTGGACGATGGCTCTGAATGCCAAAACGAAGACACGACTCTGAACGCCAAATTGAAGAAGTGACCGAAAATTCTCTATTGTACCAAAATACTCAGCCTTTTTACGTAGTAACTCTGGTCAAGAAAAACTAGAGAAAGAGTCACTACGACTTTTGTAGTATTCCGGGTATCATTCTCAAGGACTGGCTTATGAAAATTCTCAATACTAGAATAAATGAATTGTTTTTGTTTAAATCCTTAAGTGAAAAACAATATGTGAATAATGTGAAACTAAGTAAAAGAAATTAAATTAATAAGAGAAAATGAATATTGATTTTAAATTCAATTGATTCAAGTTTGGGGTTTTCCACAATCCAACCTAGGGTATAGAAATTAGAGAAAACAAAGGTATTTTAAGTAATATGATCTTAGGGTTTTTGGGATCCTTGGCCACTCGCGATCAAGTTGAGTTCTATAACTCAAAATTGCATCCGAAACCTAATTTTTCCTTTTTAGAACAGATTCCTAAAACCATCAAATGAATGAGATTGATTATCAATTTAAGATTTGGCTTTTTAACCCTTCCTACTCCTTATAGCTTTGTTTAGGGGCAAATAACGGTTGGTAGGACGAGGATAACAAATGATCAAGAATTACCAAGAATCACTAGTATCAAGTAATAACCTACCGTATCATTCCCTAAACGAACTCACAAGGATAGGAAAAAAATAATAATAAATTGTCACCCAACCAATAATTAATCTCATTGTTATAGTAATTTACCCATTGTCCCTATAGGTTTCCTAGCCCTTAGGTTTTCATGCTTTAAGCCCCAAGTTGGCTCTTAGCCTCTCTGGGGGTGATGTCACATTCACAATCCATAATAGGGTAAAAATCCATAATTTGAATCAAAAGAAACTAAAAACAATATATTCAATAAAGAAGAAAAAGAAAACAAACCAAAGTTCTCGTCTTCTTCCACCTTCAATGTCAAACTCTCCAGAAAAAATCCAAGATCCCTAAAACCTAGAATTGAGAGAGTTTATATAATATCCTCAATTACCTAACATGTGGCACACTCTCATTGGCCACTTATTACAAAATAATTTCCTAAAAATGATTAAAAAAACAATAAAATGGTGATTTCTAGTCGTGTGGGGTCCACCTAGGGCGGATGGAGTGCTTTAGATGCAATTCCCGAGGTAGAGGAGGTGGAACATCAAAGTGGCAGTGGGTGAATTCGAAATTGGTGTCATTTCGAAGTGGATTTCAAATTCATAAGTTGAATAGATGCAATTCCCCGGGTAGAGGAGGCGGAACATCAAAGTGGCAGTGGGTGAATTCGAAATTGGTGTCATTTCGAAGTGGATTTCGAATTCATAAGTTGAATTTCGAAATCATTTCGAAATGACCCTCCAGCTTGGTGCAGTTGTCTTCAAATGGCCATAACTTCTTCATTTCAGCTCCGATTTGCAAACCGTTTGAAGCGTTGCACTCCTGACTTCCCGAGCTTTGAAACGATATATAGTATGTATATAATGGACTCCAGAAAGTGCTCCAAATTTGTCCTCAAAGTCAGAGTATATAATGTCATCATATTTTTGAGTTCTAAATTTCCATGCAGCTCAATCTTGCTTTATGCCTCATTTGTCATGCTTTCTTGCCTTCTTTCTTACTCCATAATGGTCATTTATCATCCTCCAACCTCATGATATCCTTGTTTTGCCTTTCCTTACATTCAATGAGTCTTGACTCACTTATTTCCTCATTTAGCCCTTTCTTGATCTTTCAAAATCTAAAGTCGTTCAATTTGCACAATTTTCTTCCCTTGAACCTGAGATAAATCTCCAAAGTATAGATTAAACTCATGGCTAGGGCCTTAGCATTGATTTAGGTCAAGTTGGGTGATTTGAATGTCCTTTGGTGCACAAATCATATCGAATATGTGCCATTAGAGCACATATTTTAGCTCCAATCAAGAAGATGGTGGCTCGAAATGCCAAACTGAAGACATGGCTCTAAATATCTAAAACTGATGGAAATGACTTTGAATGGTAAGAACGACCCTGAATGCTAAACTAAAAGAAAATGACAATCCTAAATGCTAGCAATGTGGCTCTGAACACCGAACTAAAAGAAAAAGACAATTCCAAATGCTAGGAATGTGGCTCTGAACGCCGAACTAGAGAAAAATGGCAACTTTGATTGATAGGCTGACTAATGGCTCTAAATGCCAAATTGAAGATATGATGGCTCTAAACTCCGGGAATGAACAACGGCTCTGAACTCCAAACTGTGAACGATGGCTCTAAACGCTAGGAATATCGTTCTGAACTCCGAAAAGGTTGCGATGAATGCTCGATCATGATAGAATGATAACTTTGAACGCCAAACTGTGAAAGAGATAGTGACTCTGAACGCCAAACTGTGCAGTGATAGCGACTCTGAACGATAAGGCTGAGGAGAAATGACTTTGAATGCCAAAAAGATGAAAGATGATGACTCTAAATGCCAAACTATGGAGAGGTGATGTCTCTGAACTCCTGAATGTGAACGATAGCTCTAAACTCCCTACTATAAAGAGATGATGACGACTCTAAATGTCAAACTAAGGACAAATGACGGCTCTGAACACCAAACTAAAGATGCGACTCTGAATGTCGAAATATGGACAACGGTTCTGAACGCAAAACTGTGAATGATGGCTCTGAACGCCGGAACTGAGAAGCGATGATGACTCTAAACGCCAAAACTAAGAAGCGATGATGGCTCTAAATGCCGAAACTAAGAAGCGATGGTGGCTCTGAACGCCAAAACTGAGAAGCAATAATGGCTCTAAACGCCAGAACTGAGAAACGATGATAATTTTGAACGTCAAAATTAAGAAGTGATGGTGGCTCTGAATGCTAAAACTGAGAAGCGATGATGAATTTTAACACCAAAACTGAGAAGCGATGATGGCTCTAAACGCCGAAATTGAGAAGTGACGATGACTTTGAACACCGAAACTGAGAAGCGATGATGGCTCTGAACGCCGAAACCGAGAAGCGATGATGGCTCTGAACGTCGAAACTGAGAAGCGATGATGGCTCTGAATGCCAAAACTGAGAAGCGATGGTGGCTCTGAACGCCGAAACTGAGAAGCGATGGTGGCTCTGATCATCGAAACTGAGAAGCGATGATGGCTCTGAACGCCAGAACTGAGAAGCGTGACATGATGACTCCAAATGCTGAATTGGAAACAAACGCTGGATCCGAGCAGTGAAACTGAGAATGTGGCTCTGAACGCCAAAATAAAAATACGACTCTGAATGCCAAACGGAAAAGAGACATGATGGCTTTGAATGTCGAACTAAAAATGCAAAGAGATAATGATGAGGAGATATGCCCCAGTGTAGCGTGGTGCTATAACTCTCAATCCACAAAAAATGTCTGAAAGAGACTCCATGAGTCTCAAAGTATGCTCTGCTAGCGAGTCGGAATGGTCAAATCAACTATAAACATAGTCTCATAACCCATCTAATTAAAACACGAGGCTTGATGGAACGTCACAATAATTTGGATGTCTCTGACTTGAGATGCTCTGATAGGGGGATCCATCGTCGTATCAAAGGAATGATCCATCGGGGAGTCACAAGAGAATAGTCCGTCAGGGTAACTACTACGATCTCAATCTACTGAAGAGTAATGGATAGCAGGGCAGTCAAACCCTTGAGGTCGTGTTCTGCTGAAGGCTCATCTTGACAAAATCATCGAGACCGTGACCATTAATGTGAATAAACATCCCTCGATCGAGTAATGTGGACTATAACAAATCTCTGAGAAAACAATCATCTCCACAGCTGAAAGAGGGGAATCTGCCCCCAGTATAGCAACTAAGGCATCCGGTCTGTCCTGATAGCTCGAGAATGACTCAATAGGGATGTATAGGAGATCCGACCTGTATTCCGTTGAAATGATGATGCGGGAGTCTATGCATCTAAGATAACTACATCCAAGAATCATGACAACATCAGAAAATATGGGCCCGACCGAATGACTTAAGAAAGGCTCCACCGGAGAATCAAGGCAAAGTAAGTTAAATCATCAATCCAACGTGCATCCCGTAACTGGGGATGGTCATGCAAATCAATGGAGATCTACAAATCTCAACCAAAAAGGGAATATGCCCCAGTATGGAATCAAGTGTGTGATAGGTCGGAAAAATCAAATGGCCTCAAGTCATCCATCATCGAATGTGCAGTCCTAGTCATCCACGTTCATAACTGAATCAGACTCACAGATAACAAAGGTGTACCTCAGAAGGGGAAGTATGGTGACATTCGAATGCCGAAAAATG
The DNA here is from genome assembly GCF_004353265.1 of Vitis riparia. NCBI lineage: Eukaryota > Viridiplantae > Streptophyta > Magnoliopsida > Vitales > Vitaceae > Vitis > Vitis riparia. The sequence continues at coordinate 15,058,407 of NC_048436.1, forward strand.
CGAGCCTGATTGAATGGCTCAAGAAGGGCTCTACTGGAGGATCATGATAAAATAACGAATAGGTCCTCGTCTCAGCGTGTATCTCGTAAGTGGGGACGATCATGTCACTCCATGAAGATCCGTGAATCTCATCTGAAATGGAATATGCCTTAGTATGGAATAAGCTGAAAACTGGACAACATCAAATCATCCATCATCAAATGTGTGATATCTGTCACCCAAATCCACAGCTGAATCAAACCCAAACATCAAGGAGACGTCTCTCAGAAGAAGAAACATGATGATATCTAAATGTCGAAAAGTGTGAGCCTGACTGAATGACCCGAGAGAGACTCCACTGAGGGATCATGATAAGATAACAATAGACTATCAACTTGTCATGCATCCCGTGAGCAGTGAGGATCATGTGACTTCATGAAGATCTACAAATCTCGACCGAAAAGGGAAATATGCCCTAGTATGGCATAGATGTATGGTAGATCGGAAAAATCGGATGATCTCAAATCATATATCATCAAATGTGTAATCCCGATTAGCCATATGCACAACTGAATTAGGTCCAAATATCAAAGAGACGTCTCCTAGAAGAAGAAGCATGATGATATCTAAATATCAACAAAATCTCAAACACTTGTCCAAGTGGGGGCTGTCGAAGACGACATCTGATCACATGGCCTCAGGGTGGTCTTGAGACATGGGACGTAACGTAGGTTAAGGTGATAGAAATGAAGGGAAACTAGGCCCAAATACCCAATGATAACAAACTGATGCCCTCATGTATGAAATGCAACATGTATAGAAAATCTCGTAAGCCATGGACCCGAGGGTGCCCAATGTGATTATGATAACAATAACGAGGCAATGAAGAAAATCAAACTGATAATGAGATGTGTAATGATGATGCAAAGGGAGTAACAAACCTAGAAATGAGTTGCTATAAGAAAAGGACAAGGGTGAAACGAAATGGATGAATCAAAAGAAAAAACGAGAATGATGGTGAAACAAAGAACATGAAGAGAAGTGATGATCCACTCAAATCCAACATGAAGTAAAGTCACATCGTCAATGAATGTAATGATGGAAAGGACAATGATACAAAGCTCCTAAGAGAAAGTCACTCGTCTCACTCTCAAAATACACGACAAAATGAATACAAAAAATGGAGGGCCTCGGAAAGCTTACATACGAATTCTCATCGACAAACATACTCGATCAAGTGACCTTCAAACATCAATATACACACCCAATGATGGAGAATACTATGCACATACATGTGTTTTTTTTTTTTTCATTCATCATTTTTTTTTATACATTTTTTACAAATGCATAGACCCTGAACGTGAACAAAATAAGCCCAAAAGATGATATCAATAATGGATAGACACATTCTCAAGTGCTAAGGTAACAAAAACTATCTCTGACGAGATGACCTTTTCAAACTAAGGATCTCTGAATCAATGTTCGTGTGATAGATAATGGAAATGATGTGACTATCCCCTATGTAATGAACTGAGGAGGATCAACACTCAAGGTGGAGAGAATATGAAGCAAAACAAACAGTAGATAGAATAAAAAAAGAAGAGATGAAGAACACAATCAATGAGATACGATGGAATGTAGTAATGTGATGGTAAGAAAAATAATGAGAGAAAGATGCACATGTAGGTCCAAGACTCATGAGACTCCCAAACAATGCATGCATACACTAAAGGCCCCCTATCCCTGTGTAAAAAATGAGCAAGGCAATAAGAAAGAAAGACTATAATGCACATGCGAGACTCAATGGGCTAGCAACGATCTATATATCAAAAAGACAAAAGGGTATATAGCTAACCGAAATAATGACCACCCATCCTGCGACCATGGTCTCAAACATAGTACCTCTTTAGCTGATCCACGTTGGTCGGCTCCGAGAATCGGTTTTCATCTAGATCCATTAACCATGCAACGCCTTCTAGGGTCAGCTCCCTAATGAAGTAAGGTCCACTCCAATTGGGTTTGAACTTCCCCCTATGATCTATGATCAATCCCCTGATGACCTTCAGAACCAAATCACCCCTATGTATCGGCCTAGGCTTAACCCGCTTCTTAAAAGCACAGGCCATCTTCCTCTGGTAGGCACGAACAAGGTCTGTTGCCCTCAACCTCCTCTCATCTAAGAGATTGAGTTGGTCTAATCGAGCCTGAGCCTAATCTGCCTCTTAAATCTGCTGCTCCAATGCTACTCTCAATGAACCCATCTCAATCTCAACTAGTAGCATTGCCTCCATACCATACACCAAGGATTAGGGTGTGGCTCCTGTAGAGCTGCGAAAAGAAGTTCGATAAGCCCACAATGCGAAATGGAGCTTCTTTGACCAATCCCGAGAAGTCTCAACCATCATCCACAAGATCCTCTTAACATTCTTATTCGTAACCTCTATCGCTCCGTTAGTCTGCGGCTTGTACGCAGACAATCTATGATGCTGAATATCGTATCTCTGTAACAAATTGTCAACATCTACTATGAAATGTACTCCTCTGTCTGAAATCAACTCATGAGAGACTCCATAGCAACAGATAATGTGTGATCTGATGAAACTAGCAACCCCAGATGATGTCAATCTCGCATATGAAGCAGCCTCCACCCACTTGGTAAAATAATCGATGGCGACCAAGATGAACTCATGACCACTGGAAGACTTCGGCGAAATCTTCCCGATAATGTGTATACCCTATATTGAAAATGGCCATGGCGAAGTCAATGCATGTAACTTTGAGGGTGGCACGTGAATAAGGTCCCCACGTATCTGGCGCTCTGGACATCTCTGAACAAACTGACAACAATCTGTCTCCATAGTCAACCAGAAATACCCGATCCTCATGATCTTACGGGCTAACATATGCCCTCCCATGTGTGGTCCATAGACTCCCGCATGTACCTCTCTCATCACTCAATCGGCATAGGCACGGTCTAAACACAATAACAACATCCCATTAGTTGATTGTCTGTACAATGTCTCTCCACATATCATAAATCGGGCGACCAACTGTCTCAATGCTCTTTTATCCTTGGTTGTGGCGGTCTCAGGATATGCACCAAGTCTTAGAAACTAGTATATGTCATGGTACCGAGGTAAGCCATCATCAAACTTTGCCTCATCAATCAAACAACAGTAGGCAGGGATGGATCTCGACTCAATCAGTAAAAGGTAAACAGTGGCCTTGATAGGAATATTAATCATGGAAGCTAGAGTAGTTAAGGCATCAAAAAACTGGTTTTGTGCTCTAGGCAGTTGTGTATATCTCAAATCATTAAATCTCCCAACCATTAGCTCCAAGTATGCATGGTAGGGCCTAAACTTCACATCTCTAGTCTTCCAATGGCCCTAAATTTGTCTCAATACCAAATTAGAGTCACCAAACACCTTCATCTGTCTAATTCCGAGCTCAAGTGTTGTCTCTAATCCCAAGATACAAGCCTGATACTCAACAATATTGTTCGTGGCAGGATGTCGATCCGAGAATGCCAAACGAATATATCTAGGAATGTGGTCACCATGAGGGGATATCAACAAAACACCTATCCCATATCTGGAATGGTTGGCCGCACCATCAAAGTACATATGCCAACCTGACAGACTAGTCATAGTAGCAATATCCTTATCTAGGAAATCGTCATGAATAGCTCTACCATTCGAAACCGGTAATGAGGCTAAGTGATCTGCAACAATGCTCCCTTTGATGGACTTCTGAGTGACATAATGGATGTCAAACTCGGTCAGAAGTACCAACCATCTCATGAGTCGTCCGACCAAAGCAGGCCTGTCAAACAAATATCTCAGAGGATCAAGACAGGATATCAAGTGCACTGAATACTCAATCATGTAATGTCTCAATCTCTGAGTAGCCCAAACCAATGCCAAACAGTAGCGCTCAATCGTGACATATCTCGTCTCGTAATCTAGCATCCTCTTACTCAAATAATAAATAGCTCGCTTGTTCCCTGAACCATCGAGCTGAGCCAACATGCATCCCAATACTACGTTTGAAACTGACAGGTATAGAAGTAGAGGATGGTCTGGTGTAGGGGGGACCAAGACTGGAGGTGACAATAAGTACTCTTTGATCCTCTCAAATGCGCGCTGACACTGATCATCCCAAACAGTAGGTCGACTCTTCCTCAAGAGTCGGAAAATGGGCTTACAGATGTTTGTCAGTCTGGCAATGAATCTACTAATGTACTGACGTTTACCCAAGAAGCATCTGACCTCTCTCTCGATTCTCGGTGCAGGCATGTCAAGGATGGCTTTGATCTTATCTGGATCTGCCTCTATGCCTCTCTCATTGACTATGTATCCCAGGAGCTTCTTAAAAGTCACTCCGAAAGTGCAGTTCTTGGTATTCAGTCTCAATCTGAACTGCCTGATCCTCTCAAAGAATATCTCAAAAGCTGCTAAGTGATCTAATCTATCTCGGAATTTCACTATCACGTCGTCTACATAAACCTTGACATCCCGATGCATCATGTCATGGAAGAAGGTGGTTGCTGCTCTTTGATAGGTGGCTCTTGCATTCTTCAACCCTAATGGCATGACTCTATAGCAATAAGTACCCCACTCGGTGATGAAGGACGTCTTCTCCATGTCCTTTGGAGATATCAGAATCTGACTGTACCTGAAAAATCCGTCCATAAAAGACAACATCGAATGACCTGTTGTACTGTCAACTAGCATATCGATGTGTGGGAGAGGAAAATCATCCTTAGGACTGGCCTTATTGAGCTCTCGGAAATCAACACAAACTCTTACCTTGTCGTCATTTTTGGGAACAGGAACGACATTGGCCAACAACTCGGGGTACTCGACCATTGATAAAAATCCTACACTGAGCTGCTTCTGGATCTCCTCCTTCACTTGCAAGCTCTAGCGAGGGTGTAATCGTCTCAACTTTTGCTTAATCAGTCCAGCATAGGGCAGAAGTGGCAAACGATACTGGACAATATATGGATCAAGGCATGGCATGTCCTCATAAGACCATGCGAAAACGTCCAAGTATGATCTGAGCAGTTAGATGAGGCTATCTCTCTCATCTGTAGATGAATCTGATCTGATCCTCAACTCCCTAGGCTAATCTGCTGTGCCAAAATCAACAATCTCTGTGTCCCCTACAGGAGGTGAAACTCTCTAATCAATGGGGTCTGAATTGGAAACAGAAGATGAGTCATCATCTGAATCAGGTAGTGCAATCTCATCATCTATATCAAATATTTGTGATGTGGGTGAAGAGGGTGTAGATAAAGTAATATCATGAGAGACAAGCAAATACTAAAAAAATGCTCAAATCCATAAATGAAAAGTCATGAACATTGTCAGAACGAGAGACAAATCCTGACAAAACATCAAAGGAAAAAGGTGGGTCCACAAAGTCAGACGCTCCCTCAACTAGGCCAATAGGGCCATCAAATAAACCATCAACAATTATATCATCCTTTGTAAACTCCGGATCAGGGGTAGTCTGGATCTCCTTGACAACCTCGATAGCAGACACCCCATAGAGATCGAATGGTGAAGCGAGCTTAGGCTAAATCATCTCATCAAAGCTCATGCTCATCGCGAGCATCTCATCAACGTACTTGTCATGCGAGACAACTCCATCCACTATGTCTCTGATCTTGGCAAATGTCCCGTGCTTGTCGATCTCATCCGGGAAATAAAGCATCATAAGGCTCATACGATCTGGAGATGATGGGGCGACCAACGCATATGTCGAAGTGCCAAGAACTCCATCACTCAATTGTAGTTGATAGACGAGGTGCTGAAACTCGACTTCTTGAGTAATGCTAAGTCTCCTAACGATCCCGTTCGAATGGGTCTGTGGCTCCGACGCCCTCACAAAGTAATATGCCAAACGCATGGTGTACGGGCGAACAGGATAATCAAACTATGTATGTGTCAGTCGAGCCATCACCTTCTCTTTACGCAACCGCGCCATATATCTATAATCGGCCTCAGTGAGGATGAAACCGAGTTTAAACGGTACATCGTGATATGGGATAATCATGAACTTGTTGGGCCTGTGTTGACGCCGCTCCAACCCCATGCTGGGTAAATAAGACATGCTCCTCATCATATCAAGCACCACAGTGCTACCATGCTGGTCAAACGACATAGCCACAAAATCTTGGCAAAAATCCTCCATTTTCAGGGTCTACACCTTGTCGAATGTGAATCCAGTCAGAAGTAAGTCGTCATCACTGTGACTAATCTGAAGCATTGGCTCAGCAGAAATGAACATATCTCCCATAGACTGCATTGTGACAATCTGGCCATCGTGAATAAACTTCACCTTCTGATGAAGGGAAGAAGGAATGACCCCAACTTTGTGGATCCTAGGTCGGCCCAAAAGCAGGTTAAAGGATGTAGGAATCCTCAAAACTTGGAACATAGTGACAAATGTGGCTGGACCTATCAGTAGGTCGATCTCCAGAGTGTCCATGACCTCCCTCCAAGTGCTATCATAAGCTCGAACTGTCTGAGTGGAGGGACTAAAATCAGAGGGTATGTAGCCAAGGGCAATGACAGTGGCCAGAGGACATACGTTCATGGTCGAGCCATTGTCCAAAAGGATAGATGAGACTCGGCGGCCTGAACATCCAACGAGATATACAGTGGACGTGTGTGGTTTGAACTCTCCGGTGGCAAGTCATCATCAGAGAATACTATGCATGCGGCTCTGCCGGCCATCACCATATGGATCAACCCCTCTGAAGTGGTGGTAGTCTCGACTCTGATCTGGATCAGGGCTCAAATCAATGCATCTCGATGAGTGTTGGAAGATGTCAGCAAACTCCAAATAGAAATACGAGTCTAGGTGCTCTGTAACTGTCTCAGGATCTCATCATCCTCTCTCTTGACCTTCTCATGGGATGACGTCCTCTCTAAGGGTCTAGCGGCTACGGGAGGCTGCTGTTGTACCATACGACCCCTACGGATGACATACTGTACATCAGAAGTGTGGATAACATCAACATATGGAGTTTGAACCTCAATAACATCTAGAATCAAAACAAACGGAGTCTGAACACTGTAATATGGGAAGATCAATGGCTCGACAGTGGTCATCTGTACTAATGTTGCCTCAGTGACCAGTCTGAATGGTGTGGACATTCAAGGACCCAAAGTCACTCTGCCTATCTCGTAAACCCCATCTGATACTATGGGCTCTGGCTCTGACTCATCCCAACTTAGCATGTGGATGTGATCTTCAAGCTTAGCAAAGTCAATGAAGTGTGCCATCGACCGGAGGAGGAACCACGTGTGCAATGTGGGCCGATAATGGGTTTATGGTTACACTCGGCTGACCCAAGTGAACCAAACCCTGATCAATCAGATCTTAGATGGCATGTCTCAGAGAAGTGCAGCGGTCTGTCTCATGTCCCGACCTCTGATGATACCCACAGTGTAGATCCATCCTGAATTGAGGCGGAATAGGTTGAGATGGTGGTCTAGGAGTAAAAGCAGTCAACAATCCGGCCTTTTTCGAGTTTTCGAAAAGCCTGGCTTAACGGCATACCTAACTGGGAAAACTGCCTCTAAGTCCTCAAAGCAAAAGGAGCAGAGGTTTGCTGAACTCTAGGTTCAGGATAGGATGTTGTAGGTCTTGCGACAAACTGTGCTGCATAGCATGGCTGCCCTGTGGAAAAATATGAAACAAGAGGCCTCTCTGTGCCCTGTGCAGCGTGATAAGGCAGTGCTAACGCATGAGGCGTGTAGGCCTGATCATATGATTGATGAGGTGCTCGTGGCCTATACTACACACGAGACGATGGTAGGTAGTAGAGTCCAGAAGTCTGCTCAACTGTCTGATAGTGTTTAAGAGGTCTTAAACCCGCCGAACTGACAACACCTACATCTCCTAGTCTCTGTCCTTCTAAAGGCTTCTTCCCCTTCGAATCAGAAGGAGAAGACTCAGACCATAATCCTCTAACTATGTCCTTCTCTATACCATACAAGGCATGTACCAAAGATCCAAAATCTGTATGAGGAAATCCCATCAAGTGCCGAGCAAATCGAGGTTGCAAGCTCCTCATAATCATGCTGATCTGATCCCTCTCAGATGGCCTATCAATAACTTGTGAAATATTTTCCCTCCAACGGGAGATAAAAGAGGTGACCGACTCCTTTGGTTTCTATCTTAATGCCTCTAACTCTCTCATTGAGACATCAATGACAGTATTAAATGCGAACTGTCTCAAAAACTCCTGGGTCAAATCATCCCAAGTCCGGCGGTGTGATACATCAAATGAAGCAAACCATCGATGTACCACACCACTCAGGGACATAGGGAAGAACATAATCATCTGGGCCTCATCCAGTCCATGGGCCCTCATAATCGTACTGTAAAGCCTCAAATGGATGCGAGGACAACCAATCCCCATGTATCGCTCAATTTCTAGCATCCTGAACTTGGTCGACAAAATGGCCACTGGTAGTCCATCGAAATCATCCTAAGTAACAGCTCTGTTTGAAGTCCTCAACTGCCTCAACCTCTGCTCATGCCTATCCATGCGAGCATGTGGGTCCTCTGAGGTCGGGGTAGGCATGATGACGGGAGGCGGAACAACCTCAGTTTAACTATGCAGGGTGAAAGGTATGGTCTGTGGTGTTGACTGACAAAGTGGAGGGGGTGGTGGCACTGTAGGGTCATACTGGGCGCCATCCTGAGGTGGGACTTATTGGGCCTACTGCCCATCTATCATCCGACCGAGGCCAGCTATAGCCTCCTGAATCGAAGCCATGGCTACAGTAAACTGGTCGACAGTAACTATTTGTGATTCCATATATCTCTAATTTGATTTCGAGTCGAACTGGTCTGATGCTCTGATCAATTTGCCCCTAACTCTGATCCAAGAAGTCGAACCCAAACCGAATGTATCAATACCCCTACAATAGGGGAAATACTAGATAAGATACGAGGTAGGAGAAACTCCACAAAAAACGTCTATCAAATATGCCGAAAGGTAACCCAGAAATAATCAAACTGATACCCGATCTTGAGCAGATATACAAGAGACTACTACGAAGGTAACTAAACCCATCACTACCAAACTGGCTCTGAAGGCCCACAGATGCACCCATGTGTTAGGAAAGGAAATCCTGATTGAAAGATTTAAAGCTCAACCTACAAGGTCAATGTGGCCCTAAAAAGAAGAGCCATGACTCTAAAGGGTTCCTAGCAGAAGCGATCATACCCTCCGACGGTACGCAACCCTCTACATGCCTCCGAAGAGATGGGGCGCTTCCATGCAAGTATCGTCTCCACACATACACTACCTCGACATCCCAAGGAGCTTTCTACGGTGAAATCTCTCAAAACTCTCAACGCTTAGTGGTTAACTAAAGTGCACAGTGAGCAGCGTGGGTGCATATGAAAACCCTATGAATTTAAAGTAGAAGAAGAAACACACTGGTCACACAACTATCCATGAAACCTAGCTCTAGGCTATACATGTTTTCAATGATCGGACTCTAATCAACATCGATATGTCAGTCTCCTCCAGAATGCTGTCAAACATCGATATAGCCCATCACTAGACCCTACTCTTAACCCCTGGCTTGGTTGGAGAAACAAGCACACACGAGGCCTCACACTTGCAAAAATGAGAGCCAGAATGAAAGAAATGACCGAAACCAAAGGATTGGAGGTAAGGGGATAAGTGTGCGACCTACACAGACAAGCGACACGCAATCACACAAAAGAAGGGTAGTCATGCAATATACAGTCAAGCAGAGCGCAGATATACCATCCATGTCCACACACAAGCTAAACGAGAATATGACAATCAAGGTGAATAGTAACAAAGACAACATGCTCAAAGACGATCAAGATAATATGCGAGCCAAAACATCAACACATCAAGACGAAAAATATACGACAATGAGTCTATACATGTGAAGTGAACAAAACAATCATGGAAAAATCAAAGTCTCTATGCTGAGACAAGTAAGATAATCAATCAATACAATCAACATGTCAATGTCCCAAATGAATAGAACAACCAAGCATGCATCAAGGATAATGACACCAAGAGCTCTCAATGTGTAATCAACAGTCATGCAAGTAGAGGCACAAAGAAAGGTAAGTATCCACTGATTGACCAATCAAACGCCACATTTGCCTCATCTTAAGTTCAAGCTTGACCCTCTAATGAATCCCCAATGGAGTCGCCATTTTGTGGACCCCGTATTTCGCTCGATGCATTCCCACTCGATGATGAAACTCGTTTTTTTATTTTATTTGGTGAAAATTTGATTTTTAGAAAAAGACTTGGAGTCGCCACTTATTTTTGTTTTGTTTTTGAAGGGAAAAACAAAATAAGAAAGAAAAACCTTAAGTGTGACTCCTAAAGGAAAAAAACAAGTATGTGAAAAACCGAGTTTGGGTTCGGGGGTAAGGTTACTTATCGAGAAGGTATGGTGGTGAGCCGTAGCACCCCTTTAAGTCCCTAAAAACGGGTCTCTACTAAATAAGGTGAGACAGATGTGACAATTGATAAGGAAATCAATGAATACCTGTGAAATAATCAAATAATAAAGTGAATCATGCACTAAAATAAGCAAAATAGGAATGAGATCGTACCTTAGTAGCAAATAATAGTGCGTTATCATGGAAACAATGTTAGCTCAACTATTAAATTATCGCATGCATATCAAAGAGCAAGACTAAGATCAATCAACATTCATTAAGTATAACAGTTGACAATCAGAAGAGAAAACTCATATGTAGGGTCCCTACCAAAGCCCAATTTATCTTACATGAATTGGTCTCACAAATTTCATTATTTTGAAATTATGAAAAATTTATTTTGGCTTATTTAAAAATTGAAGAAAATTTCTACAAGTGCATATCAAAATGAGAATGACATCAAACTTATTAAAATCAAGATTTTTGGCAACCTAAAAACCTTAATAAATGATGAAAGGTTGTAGCATTAAAAATATCTGGAAATTGGAGTGAAATTAAAACTATTCGAGAAAAAAAAACTGGATTTTTGAAATTTGTTTGAAAATTGGAGTCTCGAAAATTATTTGGAAATTGGAGTATTGGGAATTAAATTTAAAAATTGGAACTTTGGAAATTAAATTTGAAAGAAATTGGAATTTTGAAAATTATTTGAGAATTGGGGTTTTAAAAATTAAATTAAGGAATTGGAGTTTTGGGAATTAAATTTAAAAATTGGAATTTTGAAAATTATTTGAGAATTAGAGTTTTGAAAATTAAACTTATGAATGAGGATTTTTTTTAAATAAATAAATAAAATAATAGTAACAAAAATAATAATAATAACTAAATAAATAAATGCGAAAATTGGAAATTTGGAAATTAGAAATTAAATTTGGAAATCGGAATTTTGAAGAATTATTTAAAAATGGAATTTTAAGAATAAATAAATAAATAGAATAATTATAATAACGAAAATAACAATAATTAAATAAATAAATGTGAAAATTGAAATTTTGGAAATTGGGAATTAAATTTGGAAATCGGAATTTCGAAGAATTATTTAAATAGAATTTTAAACAAACAAATAAATAAAAATAATAATAATAATAATAAAATAAGCATTAAATAAATAAATGTGAAAAATGGAATTTTGGAGATTGGAAATTAAATTTAGAAATCGGAATTTTGAAAAATTATTTAAAGATGGAATTTTTAAAAATAAATAAATAAATAGAATAATAATAATAACAAAAATAACAATGATTAAACAAATAAATGTGAAAATTGGAATTTTTGAAATTGGGACTTAAATTTGGAAATCGGAATTTTGAATAATTATTTAAAGATGAAATTTTTAAAAATAAATAGATAGAATAATAATAACGAAAATAATAATGTTTAAATAAATAAATGTGAAAAATGGGATTTTGGAAATTGGAAATTGAATTTGGAAATCGGAATTTTGAAGAATTATTTAAATGGAATTTAAACAAACAAATAAATAAAATAATAACAAAATAATAATAATGATTAAATAAATAAATGTGAAAAATGGAATTTTGGATATTATAAATCAAATTTGGAAATCGGAATTTTGAGGAATCATTTAAAAATTGGAATTTTAAAAATAAATGAACAAATTAATAAATATAATAATAATAATGTGGACCCCACATTTTGGCTTATGCGTTTTCACTCGATGGCGAGCTCGATTTTTATTTGGAAATGATTTTTATTTATTAAAAAGAAATGACTTGGAGTCGCCACTTATTTTACTTTTATTTTTAAAAGGGTAAACAAAATAAGAAAGAAAACTCTAAGTTTGACTCCTTATTTTGGAAAAGGTGGTCTATGAAAAACTAGGTTGGGCTTGGGGGTCAGGTTACTTATCGGGAAGGTACGGTAAAGATCGTAGCACCCCTCTAAGTCCCTAAAGTCGGGTTTCTACTAATAAAATGAAGCTGACGTTGCAATCAATAGGAAAATCAATGGATATTCAAATTTATCATGCACATACGGGAATCAAAACATGCATAGAGAATGACCAGAAAGAGAGTGGATGCGTACTTGGGCCATGAACGAGCAATGCGTTATCATAAAAATGGGATCAATGTACAATAAAGAAGCACAAAACCTATCACATACATCGCCAAACAGAAATTAAAACTGTTCGAGGGAAAACTGGATTTTTGAAGTTTATTTGAAAATTGGAGTCTTAGAGGTTATTTGAAAATCGGATTTTTAGAAATTAAATGTAAGAATGAGATTTTTAGAAATTAATTTTGAAATAGATTGGAACCTTGAAAATTATTTGAGAGTTCGGGATTTTTTTAAGAAAAATTAAGTTACGAACTTTGGGAGTTAAATTTTGAAAGAAGTCGGAATTGAAAATTATTTGAAAAGTAGAAATTATGAAAATCGAGCTACAAAAATTGGAAATCTTGGAAATCATTCAGAGGCATAATTTTTAGAAATAAATGAACAAAATGATAACAATAATGATAATAACAAGTAAGTAACGGAATAAATGCAAAAATTAGAATATTAGGAATTGAAAATTAAGTGCGAAAATTAGAAAATTGGAATTTCGGAGAGCTAAATTTGGAAATCGAAATTTTGAAGAATTATTTGAAGGCGGGATTTTAAGTAAATGAATGAGTGAATGGAATACTAATGACGAAATAATAATAATTGGATAAATAATTGCGGAAGTTAGGATTTTGAAAATTGGAAATTGGACTTAGGGATTGGAAATTTGATGAATTACTTAGGGATGAAATTTTAAATAAATGAACAAGCGAATAAATAAATGAATAAAATAATGAAAATAATAATGATTGGATAAATAATTACAAAGATGGGAATTTTGGAAATTGGAAATTGAATTTAGAGATTTGGAAATTTGAAGAATTATATAGAGGGGGGATTTTAAATAAGTGGATAAGTGGATGAGTGTATAAGTAAATGAATGGAATAATAACGATGACAAAATAATAAAGACTAGGTAAATAATTGCGAAAAATAGAATTTTAGAGATTGAAGATTAAATTTAGAGATTGAAAATTTAAGAAATTATTTAGAGATGAGATCTTTAATATATGAATAAGTGAATAAATAAATGGATGAGATAATATTAATAACGAAAATAATCATTAAACAACTGAATGTGAATAATGGAGTTTTTTATATTGGAAATTAAATTTGGAAGTCGGATTTTTGAATAATTGAACTTTAATTATTAGAATTTTTTTAAAATAAATAAATGTGGAATAATAATAATGATAACAAAGAGGATATTTAAATGAATAAAAGTGGATGGTGGAATTTTTAGGATTGAAAATTAAATTACGACGTCGGATTTTTGAAGAATTGAACTTTAATGAATGAGATTTTAAAAAGAAAATAAATAAATAAATACGAAATAATAATAATAATTAACAAACATAATATTTAAACGAATGAAATTGAATAGTGGAAATTTTGAGATTGAAAATTAAATTTGGACGTCGGATTTTTTTGAAGAATTGGACTTTAATGATTGAAATTTTTAAATAAATGTGGAATAATAATACTAATTAACAAACATAATATTTAAACGAATGAAAGCGAATAGTTGAATATTTGAGATTGAAGATTAAATTAGGAAGTCAGATTTTTGAAGAATTGAATTTTAATGATTGGAATTTTTAAATGAATTAAATAAATAAATATGGAGTAATAATAATAATAACAAGAATAATATCTAAACGGATGAAAGTAAATAGTCGAATATTTGAAATTGAAAATTAATTTAGGAAGACGGAATTTTCGATAAATGGCTTTAAAAGACATAAGTTTTGAAGATGGGATTTAAAATTTGGAATGTAGAAAATTCATTGAGACCAACATAAATTAATTATATAAAAAATTTCATATATGATGATTAGACATAACTAAAGAAAGGAAGATGAAATATAAATTATTTTAAGTTTCAAAAACGATATTCCATCCTAATGATTTATCTTTTAGTTGTGTTTAAGTTGAGTTAACAAAATAGGTAAAAATAAAATAAGATAAAAATAAAAATGAATGAATAAATTAATTAATTACGAAGATTAGAGGTTTAAAAACTTATTTAGAATTGAAGCAGCCAAATGGGCTATCTTAAAATGGACATGGGCCATGAGAGTGATTGGCTTGAGGAGCAATGAGGCCCTTCATCAGCAACTTTGGGTCTGGGCTCCAACTCAAACCCATACCCGTCACCATGGGCAAGCCCAAGGCTTCAAACTCCATCACAACCCACTTCTCCACCTAGGCATCATCATTTTCACCAGCAACCTTCTTGGCAGCCACCTTCAAGCCCTTTCTCTTCACTCTCCCAAGGCGACCACCGCCAAAGAGACATGTGTTAGCGAAATCAATGAGCTTCTGTGGCTCCACCCTCACCGACAATGGAGCACCCATCACGCGTGGGATCACCAAGAAAGCACGACATCCTCAGTACCTCCTTTCACCGGCACCGCTTGCACCACTGCGACCGAACACCATGGCGGGAGCCACCATCTCCAGCTTCGTCTCAACAACACCCGGAAATTCAGCCATTCCAAGCGCCGACTGCCTGCCTATGGTCCCTTTGATAACCTTAAACGCATCGGTCTTGATGGTCGTCTCATCTAGCACGAAATCCATGTGGCGCTCTCACTCTTCCTCTTGAAGCTTCAGAGAGGTTTCGCGAACAGGGCCCTTTTGGATCCGCTTCATGAGGTGGGTAGAGAATCCGACGATCTTGTTGCGGAGGTGCTTCAAGAGGATGATGGGTGGTGGTATGATGATGAAACGTGTAAAGATTATGGAATGGTTTGGTTTGTCGGGTAACGGAAAGCTTCAATGGGTATGAATACTCAGGAGTGATGAACTTAGCATGGCGTCTCAGGCATGGAGTGATGCTGCTTGGGGCTTAGATGTGATGGAAAAAGGATGCGAATAAAGGGCTCGGGGAAGGTTTTAGGATGACGCTTGCATGGTGGGGGGATGGGTGGTGGTCATGAACGAGGATGGGTATATGATGTGGTGTAGAGAGAAAAGAGGTGGTGGGGAAAAAAGATGAGGAAGTTGGGTCTTGAAGAGAGGTGATGTGCATAGGTATTATGGAGGAGGTAGAGGATGGGATGGCGAAGACGGCCATGCACAAAAAGCTCCATGCACGAGAGTGGATGAGTTTTAAGATGTTAAAAGTAGATTTTGAGAAGAGCTTTGGATAGCCATGCATGTACAAAAATGGGCATCAACGAGAAACAAAACAAAAAAAAACAGACAGGGCCTTTTGCTCAAGTAATCACGTTCAATCAAAACCAAGCCTGTGGCCCTTAATGTCCACAGCAAGCAACCAAGACATATCTCATAGATCGGTAGCAAATGAAGCAAGACATTAGCAAATGTATGTGTACCAAGTTCAAGGTATCCTTACCTGAAAGCTTGCGGCGCGACTTTCCTATGTTCCCCCTTTTTCCTTAGCAAACTTTTTTTTTTTTCCAAATCCTCCTCGTCACCCTCAGCAGGATACCACCCTCTTCTGCCCCTCCAGGTCCTCCATTTTCTTCAGCAAAATAACCCACTCTTCTATATTCAACCCTCTGTTTCTATCTTCCGCAACAAGCCATTACCATCTCCATTGTTCCTCCATCAGCTAGCATGGCTTCTTTCACCCACCCTCATGGCCGACCATTCTCTCCTGCCACCTATCCTATGCTGCTCCTCTCTTGGGAGGTGGCCCCCCCTCTCTCACTTCAAAGAAATGCTAAAACAAAACCTCTCCCCGGCTGGTCCCAAAACCTCAGGGAAAACTATTCTTTCCTTTAGTTTTTAAGGGGTCTATAAATAATAACAAAATAATAATGATTAGATAAATAAATGTGAAAAATAGGATTTTGGAAATTGAAAATTAAATTTGGAAATTAGAATTTCGAAGAATTATTTAAATGGAATTTTAAACAAATAAACAAATAAATAAAATAATAATAATATAACAAAATAATAATAATAATAATAATTAAATAAATTAGAAAAATGGAATTTTGGAGATTGGAAATTAAATTTGGAAATTAGAATTTTGAAGAATTATTTAAAGATGAAAATTTTAAAAATAAATAAATAAATAGAATAATAATAATAACAAAAATAATAATGATTAAATAAATAAATGTGAAAATTGGAATTTTGGAAATCAGAATTTTGAAGAATTATTTAAAGATGAAATTTTAAAAATAAATAAATAAATAGAATTATTATAACGAAAATAATAATGATTAAATAAATAAATGTGAAAATTGGAATTTTGGAAATTGAAAATTAAATTAGGAAATTGGAATTTTGAAGAATTATTTAAAGATGGAATTTAAAAAATGAATGAATAAAACAATAACAACGAAAATAATAATGATTAAATAAATAAATGTGAAAATTGGAATTTTGGAAATTGGAAATTAAATTTGAAAATCTGAATTTTGAAGAATTATTTAAAGATAAAATTTTAAAATAAATAAACAAATAAATAAATAGAATAATAATAATAACGAAGATAACAATGATTAAATAAATAAACGTGGAAATTGAAATTTTGGAAATTGAGAATTATATTTGAAAGTCAGAATTTTAAATAATTATTTAAAGATGGAATTAAAAAAATGGAATAATAATAATAACGAAAACAATAATGATTAAATAAATAAATGTGAAAAATGAAATTTTGGAAATTGAGAATCAAATTTGAAAATAGAAATTTTGAAGAATTATTTAAAGATGGAATTTTAAAAATAAATAAATAAATAGAATAATAATAATAAAAATAATAATGATTAAATAAATAAATGTGAAAATTGAAATTTTGAAAATTGGAAATTAAATTAGGAAATTGGAATTTTGAAAACTTATTTGAAGGTAACATTTTAAAAAATTAAAATTGGAATATTGGGATTCTCAGAAAATTAAATTTAAAATTTTGAATCTTGGAAAATTAAATTTAAAATTAGAACCTTAAAAAATTATTTTGAGAATTGAATCTTGAAGAATTAAATTTAAAAATTGGAGTTTTGGAGAATTGAATTTCGAGAATTAAAATTTTGTAAACTAAATTTAAAATCAGATTTTAGAAGATTATTTCGGAAGTGATTTTTTTTAAAAAAAAATAAATGAATAAATAAATAAATTTGGAACTTTGGAAAATTATCGAAAATGAAATTTGGGAACTAAAAAAAACCTAAAAGATGAAAAATTGTGGAGTCAAAATAAGATTTTTTTTGAAAACCAATATTTTAAAAGCAGACATGGAGATGAATGGGGAAAAAGACACATGAACTTTATGAGTGGCCCACCATCAATTTGTTACCACCAGCATAAGCCACCTGCCACCAATTTTCTACCACCTCCACTAGAATCACTATCACCATCAAATGCAAACACTATGAATTAGTCACCACTAGTGACCACCAAACATCAAAACTTCCATCAATACCAATTTTAGTTTCTTCGAGAATTAGCTACACGTTTCCAAGTTGAACAATTGCAATTGATTAAATTCAAAAGAGAAATCAAATGCAACCTCATTAAGTTCAACTTAGGACTGAATCATAAGAAACCAACTCCATCTTTATTGGCAATCCTAGTATACGTCCAACCTAGAAGGTTAATCACAGGAAGCAAAAGCCACTGATCAAAAAGCTCATCGGAGAACCTAGGGTTCGACTTGAAAGAAAAAGGTGACACCTCCGGCAGCTGCAACAATTCGACGTCCAAAGACACAACATCACCAACTATCTCCATATTCATCGTAGCCAAATTGAATCTCTCATCCATAGAACAAAATCAAAATAATCCTAGATCACAAAAATGACAACAAACAAGTGTCGATCACCCAAGGCAACCTAGATGAACCACAACGCCATTATTCAACGGCATTGAATCAAGAACATCGAAAATTTGAATAATTATTTAAAGATGAATTTTAAAAAAACAAATAAATGGAATAATAATAATAACGAAAATAATAATGATTAAATAAATAAATGTGAAAATTGAAATTTTGGAAATTGGGAATCAAATTTGGAAATCGGAATTTTGAAGAATTATTTAAAGATGGAATTTTAAAAATAAATAAATAAATAAATAGATTAATAATAATGAAAATAATAATGGTTAAATAAATAAATGTGAAAATTGGAAATTAAATTAGGAAATTGGAATTTGAAAACTTATTTGAAGATGACATTTTAAAAAATTAAATTTGAAATGTTGGGATTTTCAGAAAATTAAATTTAAAAATTTGAATCTTGGAAAATTAAATTTAAAATTAGAACCTTAGAAAATTATTTCGAGAATTGAATCTTGAAGAATTAAATTTAAAAATTGGAGTTTTGGAGAATTGAATTTTGAGAATTAAAGTTTTGTAAACTAAATTTAAAATCAGATTTTAAAATATTATTTCAGAAGTGGAATTTTTTTAAAAAAATAAATGAATAAATAAATAAATTTGGAACTTTGGAAAATTATTGAAAAATGAAATTTGGGACCTAAAAAAAACCTAAAAGATGAAAATTTGTGGAGTCAAAACAAGATTTTTTTGAAAACCAATTTTTTAAAAGCAAGCATAGAGATGGATGGGAAAAAAGGCATGTGAACTTTATGAGTGGCCCACCATCAACTTGTTACCACCAGCATAAGCCACCTGCCACCAATTTTCTACCACCTCCACTAGAATCACTATCACCATCAAATGCAAACACTATGAATTAGTCACCACTAGTGACCACCAAACATCTAACTTCCATCAATACTAATTTTAGTTTCTTCGAGAATTAGCTACACGTTTCCAAGTTGAACAATTGCAATTTATTAAATTCAAAAGAGAAATCAAATGCAGCCTCATTAAGTTCAACTTAGGACTGAATCATAAGAAACCAACTCCATCTTTATTGGCAATCCTAGTATACGTCCAACCTAGAAGGTTAATCTCAAGAAGCAAAAACCACTGATCAAAAAGCTCATAAGAGAACCTAGGGTTCGACTTGAAAGCAAAAGGTGACACCTCCGGCAGCTGCAACAATACGGTGTCTAAAGACACCACATCGCCAACTATCTCCATATTCATCGTAGCCAAATTGAATCTCTCATCCACAGAACAAAATCAGAATAATCCTAGATCACAAAAAGGACAACAAACAAGTGTCGATCACCCAAAGCAACCTAGATGAACCACAACGCCATTATTCAACGCATTGAATCAAGAACATCGAAAATAAAAAATTTGAGGCAAAAAAGCTCAGATTTGAAGCTGACGAAGTGGAAGAAACCCTAGATTTTCATGGAAGCGGGGAATGGTTTATTGCTTGTTGGAACAGAGAATCAGAAAAAAAAAAAAAAAAAAAAAAAAAGTGAAAAGAAAATAAGAGAAAGATGGATGAGATTTAATCGGGAATTCAACGAAAAAAATTGCAGAAATTTGAGAGAGAGATGT
The DNA here is from genome assembly GCF_004353265.1 of Vitis riparia. Taxonomy (NCBI): domain Eukaryota; kingdom Viridiplantae; phylum Streptophyta; class Magnoliopsida; order Vitales; family Vitaceae; genus Vitis; species Vitis riparia. Next base: position 15,078,382 of record NC_048436.1, read on the forward strand.
ACATCTAAATCAGATTGAAGCCGAAAGACATAGGAGAACAAAACAGTTTGAAATTTACAATCAATCCCAGATCAGCAAGGAGTCATAAAATCTCTTGTAATCGTACCCAAACAACAAATAATGCTAAGAGAATTGGCTAAAAATGAGAGTAAAACAGTGTAAAAGAAATGAAGGATATGGAGATTACAGAAACCTCACCTAGAGAGCCTCCTCCCAATCCGTGCTACCTTTGCTTCAAGTGAGCTGTCTAATTTTTCTCAAAAAAAATCCCCACAGAGTTCCCCCGTTCTCCCATCTCAACATCCATTGCTCATCTTTTTCCTTTTCGTTTAGCTGCCATAAAAACCCTACACCCACTCTCCATACTTTCCTCCTAGAAAAATCTCACTCCGTTGTTGCTTCCCCTGTTTCTTTTCAAGTTATCACCCAAAACTAGCTCCCAGCAAACATCCAGCTCCCTCTTTGGTTATCTATCCCTCTGGTTTGCCCCTCAAGCTCCCCTTCTCTCGATGTTCCCCCTCACGTCCCTTCCCTCCAAACCCAAAAACTCCTGACTAGTTTTCCTTTCAAGTCGTCCTATTTGGCCGCCACAACCAGCTCATCCAGTCCCATCTCATGGCCGCCTAAAGCAACCCACTTCCAAGATGGTCAGAAAAAGAAGAAGAAAAAAAAAAAGCCATTTTTTTTTTTGTCTCCTTGGGGTCTACACTTGTCAAACTCTATGAAGATGTTTAATAAAATTAAAAGTAAAACGTCAAAATAATTTTAATAAAGAATTAGATAATAAGTTTTAAGCCAATAAATACACCTCACTTTAAGTTTTATTAAACATCCAATATAATTTATAACTTAGAATTAATTGTAACACACTTTCTATTTTTAATTACAAAGTAACAAAATTTTGTATATAAAACATAACAAGGCTTATATAAAAACATATATTCTTAAAAATGCTTTTAAATTTTAAAAAATTTGAGGTAATAAAGGCCTTGTTTAGTAATTTAAAAAAAAAAAATTTAAAAACAATCTTTCGATGCTTTATAAAATAAAAATATATTTAGAAACCTAAAATATTTTTAACATAATTTAATATTTTTAAAAATATTTTTATATCAAATACTTTAATTTTAATCTTTCTACATATTTATATAATTATTTTTCAAAACAATAATCAGCAAACAAGTGAAAACAATATAAAATAATTATTAAAATATATTTTCTAAAAACATAAAACAATTTATGGTTGTCAAACATATTTTTTTGTTTTTTTATTATTAAAAATGAAAAACTATTCTTAAAAACAGTTGTAAAAATATAAGGAATTATTCGAAGTTACACCAAAAGAATAGTTAAGTATGCGATTCTTTTAAAAATCATATAAAAATATTACCAAAATCATTATCAAATTACCTAAATTTGTCACAAATTGTTTGGACCAATTGTTTGATTCTAAGTGTTATATTTAAAATCTTATACTTCATCGTGAAAAATTAAGCAAAGCAATATAAAAACGAAGAATCTTGTTTTGAAATTAGTTGGGATTGATAATTGACTTATGGTATTTGAACTCAAAACCTAATAGTACAGTAGAAATTGAGATTAAAGATATTATTTTTAGAAAATCTCAAAAATACCCTTCCTATTAATAAAAATGGTAACTATGGTTGATAGGAGGATTGGGACAATTATCAGGCCAAATGGCCTGAAAGCACGATTCCCCGTAAAAAAAATTTGATAGAGGGTAAGGGAAGTAACCGCAACTTTGGAAATTCGCCACGTGGCTCAATATACCCACTACCACCATAAAGACCAGAAAGCTGAGAGAAAAGTAGAAAGAAAGCATGTCGAGTGAGAGTGGAAGTGTGACTCGGAGTGAAGTGGTGTGCGTCACCGGCGGCAGCGGCTACATCGGTTCCTGGCTGGTCTGTCTCCTTCTCCGCCGTGGCTACACCGTCCACGCCACCGTCAAAAATCTCAGTTTCCCACACTCATCCTTCTCCAGATCATGGTTTTTATCACATTGTTCCAACAGTTTGATTTTCATTTAATTTTTGTTTTAATTTTGTTGCAGAGGATGAAAGGGAAACGAAGCATCTAGAAGCCCTAGAGGGGGCAGACTCCAGTCTCCGTCTCTTCCAGATTGATGTCCTCGACTACGACTCCATCGTCGCTGCCGTTAATGGCACCGCCGGCGTCTTCCACCTCGCCTCCCCCTGCATCGTCGATAAGGTTCAGGATCCCGAGGTCTGTTCTCCAATCCAACGCCTATGCATTTTGAGCCTGCATACCCCTGTGTAATCCAACTCAGTATGCCTTTGTGCTAGAATATTTTTCTATTCTTCCCCATCACCCAGTGTAAGCTCCAATTTAGTGTTCCGTACATAATTTTCCTTCTAAACTCTAATATTCTTGAAACAATTGCATCATAACCGAAATTTGGTCATCGATATAGATAAAAGGAGGCTATAAGTATAATTATAATTTGTACAGTACTGTTAAAAACTAATAGATTACAACAGATTTTCATCAGTTCAATAGAAGAATTAAGTGGGTGTCTTATGAGCTTCAATTTCAGTTTAAGGTCTGTTTAATTATTATTATTATTAAAATTTTATGTTCATTTTATTTGAAATGAAGTGATTATTAATGGAATCATATGCCTTTCCCAAGTCCTAAATCGATATGTACACATGTAATTGATGCTATATATTGTTGAGTCTGATGATAAAAACCCAAATGGGTTTTTATATATATATGATTGAGTTTCTGCTGAATTTTTATGTTGGTTGCTTGATTTTGTGGATTAATAGAAGGAACTTCTAGATCCGGCAATTAAAGGGACAAACAATGTCTTAACAGCAGCTAAGGAGCTGGGGGTTGGGCGTGTGGTGGTGACATCATCTATCTCGGCTATCATTCCTAGCCCAAACTGGCCAGCTGATGTTGTCAAAGGGGAGGATTGCTGGACTGATACCGAGTACTGCAAGCAGAAAGGAGTAAGCACCTTTATCTAATTGATCTTGCTCTATTGCCCTTGGCTTGTGGCTGCTGGGTGACTAGGTGCTTATATGTTTATGTACTTGTATTTATAGCTGATGATTTTAAATTCGTGAGAGTAGCAGCGCCAAACATGGTTACAGGCTGCGCCCTGCATTTTCATTCATGTAGCAATATGTTCTTCTTACTTCTCAAAGACTGATGCAGTTGCAATGCGTATTTTGTTATGACTAGATATGGTATCCACTTTCAAAGACACTGGCTGAAAAAGCGGCTTGGGAATTTGCCAAGGAGAAAGGTTTGGATGTGGTTGTGGTGAATCCTGGCACTGTGATGGGCCCTATTCTTCCCCCAGGGCTCAATGCAAGCATGTTAATGATTCTTCGCCTTCTCCAAGGTAATGTTCTGCATAAATTTCTGCTAAACTATCATATTTCCTACATAACCAATGCATCCATCGCTAGAACATCGTTATTAAAACGGGTATTTGTTTGCTATATGGTTGCTGGTGCTAGGTGTCCACCCAAACCCCTGTAGTGAGAAAGGTTGATTGTTTAATTAAAAAAAGGCTGTGGATTAGGAGACATTATTAATCACTTAAATTGATGTCGTGCTGTTATTCAGTGCGTATCTTGTGCCATGCAATTGTTGTTTAAAGTATTTTTGTTATTTTTATAAATTTATTTTGAGTTTTATTCTAACTGAAGTGATGATCATGTTTCTTTTTTTTTTTTCTAAGTTTAGTCACTTACACCTCTCCTTATGCAGTATGTAGCTCTCTGATTTCTGGGCTTAAGGCATTTGAATTAAGTTGGGGAGAGCATGGAGAAAGGTAGAAGGTTACTTGGGGGTGATAGCCATATTGAAGCCCACAAAGCCACCTTTCTCTACCCCAACACACCCACATACAAATGCACCATCCAGAGTGTGAGCATATGTTTTTTCTTAAAGGTTTTTCATGGGCAATTAAACTAATGCTGCTCCACCTTTTCATTACTTGGGGCCAGCCACATGAAAAAAGTACATAAACAAGAAGCTTACATGCAAAATGATGAAGCTTACAACCTTCCTTGGTAAAAACTGTTGATCTGTGAAAACTTCTTGTTGATTGGATGATTTGTGTGGACTCCTTTCCATATGATGAATATCCTATTTCAGATTCACCAACTTCCTTTCATACCTCTTGACCATCAAACCTGGAACAAAGGCACACTTGCTCTGCAAGTCAGGTTCATAGCTAACCCTTGTAAGCTATTGATCCCCACTGTAGAGAGCATTGATCTACTCCTCTTTTTTTATATGAGTGTTGATCTACTCCACTGCAAACATCAAATTCAAATTTTATAATCCAAAGTTTCTAACACTTCTCTACAAGCAAAGGAAGGTGTCATGCACTCCTTAAACCCTCCTCCTCCAGTTGCCTCACATGATATGAGTTGACCAAAGAAATTGCAATGACAATTTGTCCTGGTTGCAGGGTGCACTGACATATACGAGGACTTTTTTATGGGATCTGTTCATGTTAAAGACGTAGCCCTAGCACATATTTTGGTGTATGAGAACAAATCAGCATCTGGAAGGCACTTGTGTGTTGAAGCTATTTCTCATTATGGTGACTTTGCAGCCAAGGTTGCAGAACTTTACCCTGAATACAAAGTGCCCAGGTAACATGTTTGACTCCTATGCCCACAAAATAGTTTTCCGAGGAACATTTTGCATAGTTCATTTTGACGAATTTTTTTCTGATAGTCATAAAACATCAAAAGGCTATTCATTTGGTGGAAGTGACTCCCATCTTGGAGATAATATTGATATGCATGGTTAAGTTTAATCATAAAGACACCACATTATGAAGGCTATCTATAAAGTCCATTAGTGTGCAATTAGCCAACCCTAAAAAGACCCAAGGCCAATCTAGGAGAGACAAAATGAGGGTTCTGCTTTTGGTCCGACCTCTCTTCCTCATTAAAGGTCTGGTTATTATGCCCCTTCCAAAATGCCCCAAAAGAGTCTTTTACTGTATCCTGTGGTTCTGCACTAGCTGTTCTACTAGATGCGTTCTACTAGTTGCAGCGTGGAGGACATTCCTTGCTTAGATGGAGCATGGACTTCACTTCTATTAATAAGTTAATAACGATTACTCTGAATTTGTGGTGTTGAAATATCTGTTCCCTTCTTTTATTCCCCAAGATGTGATTGTATCGTCTTTTTAACTGAGAACTAATCTGTCTGATCCACCTTTCTTTTTTAGGCATTGGAGAGAGGGTAAAAGAATGCAGTAGATGTCACTCTTGTTCTTCCTTTTCAAACGGTGAAAACCAAGGCTGATATGATAGTATAATCTATATGTTCTTTTCCATGCTGTGGTAGATGGCACCATAGATTACCTTCCCATCACCTTGGCTATGACATTATTTAATTTCATCCTAGAATTCCAAATGATGTTTGCAAATTGCAATCCTTCTCAACCTCCACCTTGTTGTTAAGTCCGCTTGATGTTCCCTTAAACTTCTATAATCGATCTTTATGAGTTTTAAGGATTTCTCAAACAACTGTCTGCCTTTCAAATAGGTTGCCAAAGGATACTCAACCTGGTTTGCTAAGGGCCAAGACTGCATCTAAGAAGCTGATGGACTTGGGTCTACAATTCATTCCCATGGAGCAAATTATCAAAGATTCTGTTGAGAGTCTCCGGAGCAAAGGGTTTATTTCTTGAACAAAGGCTGCAGTTGCCATCAAGCTAATCTCTTCAGAAACCCATGTAATGGTATGAACTTGAAGAATAATGAAACTTATGATATGGCCCCTCCCTTCTTTTTTTTTTTTTTTAAATTAATTATGTTCTCGCAATGTTTTCGAAGATGTATGACTGAGACTGATCAAGTTCGGAAAGCCAGACAAAAAATCTATTATCTTATCCTTTTTTTTTTTTGTTTAATTGAGAATAATGGTTAAAGCAATTATTTCAATTTATGAGGTAGCTGCCAAAAGAGTCATAATGTAAATCTTATCAATTTTGGAGGGCATATACATGATCTTTTGGGGATGGGATAAAAGAAAATGTTGACTGGTGAGGCGGTGGTAACTTCAGAATCGCTTCCATCAGTCCTCAATGGATTCTCTTTCCTTCTCTCATCTCCCATGCCTCCTCCTCATCATCTCCTCTCTGTTCTCCGCTGCCACTGCTAGGGCTTCAATCTCCGCATCCGAGGCGGAGAAAGTCCCTCTGGCCCTGTACTACGAGACGCTCTGCCCTTACTGCTCAAATTTCATTGTGAATCATCTGATAAAGCTCTTCAATAATGGAGATGGTCTCGTCTCCATCGTTGATCTCAAGCTGCTCCCCTACGGCAACGCCAAGATCGGTCCCAACGGCACCATCACTTGCCAGGTTTTCTCCTTCATCAATTATCATCATCATTTCCCATCGTTTTTTCGCTACTCCTTCAATTATTAACTACGCTTCTACGAATCAGTCACAAGGATGAAGTTCATTATGCACAGGATTGTGCTGGTTTAGGGCCTGTATTGCTTCCGTCCAGGAGAAAAAAACCAGCCATTAGCAGAATTTTCAAAACGTTGAACATTTTATTGACCTTCTAATTTATTTATTTATTTATTTATTTTAATTTTTCCCAACGCCAAAAGGGTGTTTTTTCAGTAGTTTTTCTTTGATAAAATATGTTCGGTTTTTTTTTATATATATATTTTATAGAAATGCTTATTTTTATTAACCTTCTAAGTTTTGATAAAATATATGAAGAATGATGATTATTAATTATATTTTGAGAATTATGTTTCATGATTTTGATAATATTAAGAATATCACTATAATATTTATTTGATCAAACAGTTACTTTTAGCCATAAGATATTTGTCATATGACTCGTTGTTAACATTCTTCTCGAACCTTCTCTCATCTTCTTAATAAAAAGATATAAAATATTAAATATATAAAAGTTGTCTGTATGGTTTTCCGGTTGTCTTAAAATTTAAATTTTAGAAAATTATATTATTAATAAATATTAAAAATTTGCAATTAACCTTCAGAGGAAAGCTACCACGTGTAAAGCACGTGGCACCTCCTGATTACCACTTGCCAATCGTTTTTACCCAATTGCAGCCAGTATACAGCCGGAGGCGCTGTCACTGCTCAGAGCTTCGTCTTTTGTGTGCAAAAATGGCTCAACCTAACTGAACTAAAGGCCCATTCCCTCTCTTTAGACCTCTAAATTGAAACACCTCCTCACCTTCTTTCTTTGCCATGGCTTCTCGCAGTTTCGTTGCGGTCTCTCTTCTCTCTTTTCTCTTCTTGTTTTCTTCAGCTTCTGGAGCTCTTCCTTCTGATTCCGACAAAGTCTCTCTTGGTTTGTACTACGAGTCTCTTTGCCCTTACAGTGCCAATTTTATCATCAACTATCTTGTTAAGATCTTCGAAAATGGGCTCATCTCCATCGTCGATCTCAACCTCGTTCCCTTCGGTAACGCAAAGATCAGGGGCAACAACACCATTGATTGCCAGGTTTTGTTGGCTGTTTCACTAAGCTTCTGCTTGGCTTCAATTCAGGCCATTCTATTTTTTGCTTTCAATCATAATGAAAAACTACCTTCGAAATGCGATTCCAATTTGCATACTCGGAATTTGGCCGGTTTTTGTTCCTGATTTGATTCTGGGTCTAATCTGAATTCGAATTTAGCTGATTTTATTCCCCTTTGAAACGCAATAGAAAAACCTACTTGTTAATGTTCTTCCAATTTGGATAATCTGAATTTGGCTTATTTTTTGTTCCTAATTCAATTCTAGTTCCAACCTTAATTCAAATTTAGCCTTTTTTTTTTTTTTTTTCAAAGAGAAAGATTTGGGTCCCGCTTAACTTCTATCTATGTAACGTGTTGAATCTTTTAAGGTTCTACTATTTTCACCTGGATGGACTGATTGCCACACAATCTGAGCTTTTACTCTTCCATGGTTACTTTAAGCCATCCTAATTCTGTTAGAAAAATAATCTATTGCATGAAAACACTTTTTCAAGTCTGAAGATGTATTCACATTTGATATAGTCTTGTGTGCTGGATATAGTCTTGATTGGCCATGTTTCAAACATGACTTGGATTTTCTTTTTCAGGGCACAAAATTTTAGTCTTAACTTATAATGGAATTTTTTTTCCTTGCCTTAGGCTCATGCACATGTTTTTTATGATGGCAGCATGGCCCAGCTGAATGCTTACTAAACACTGTGGAAGCTTGTGCAATTGATGTGTGGCCTGATCTGGTAAGACTTGATTTTTTGAGTGCAAAGCAATATATATATACAGGTAAGCTTATGTAAAATATTGTTGCACCTACACATATTATGATAGTAAATATGTTTGTGCCAAACATGTTATTCTAGGCCATCAACCTGAATCTATGCTGAGACAATAATAACAATGTTACTATCACCCAAACTTAAAAACAAAGTTTGATGTTGCTTGTTTTGGTTGTGTGGCATGGGGGTGGGAAGAAAAAGGTGGTGGGTGTTAAAATTTCACATGATCATGTTCATGAATATATCCTTGTTCTGCTTAGAAAGGCAAACCTTGTAATTGTCTTGCTGCTGTTCTTTGTTTCAGGAAAGTTGTAGATAACATGTAGATTGTTTGGAAATTAAGTATTCATTTACCTTATCTCAATCCTGAAGACACTGTGTTTTAATGCAGAGTCAGCATTTTTCTTTCATATACTGCATTGAGACTTTGGTATATGAGCGCAAATATCCCCAGTGGGAAACATGTTTTGAGAAGTTAGGGTTGGACCCAAAACCCATCTCTGATTGCTACAATAGTGGATATGGCAAAGAGGTTAGTGTTGACTCCTAATTGCATTTGGTTTTATATTATTCCTTAAAGTTGTGTTGATATTACACATGCAACTATCCTTTCTCAAAGTGAATGAGCACCAGTACTGTATAATTTTATACGGAATTGCAGTAGTTTTAGTATCTGTAAACCATGGCCCAGCAAACTATTATGAACTCTTTGAATATTCTGCAGATTCTGTTGTTTGTCTTGTTCATACCTGGATAGTGTCCTGTTTTCATACACACACACACCCACATACATATATACCTTCTGTGGTATATCGAATGTTGTGTCATACTTGAATATGTGATCTATTAATGTGATTAGACTCTAAAATTGAAGTCTTGGGGTTTCTTCACTCAGAAATGCATATAGTATTGTTTGCCTAATGACTAAAAAACATCTCAAATCTTTTTGAAAACATCTCAATTGTGATCAGGAAGATTCTGAGGTTGTGTGTGTACAAATACTCTTCTACACTTATGTATCCTGAGTAGACCTCATTCTAGTTACCCTAACGTTTCGGTTTCCTTATTTCCCTGGAGTTAAAATCTAATGTGCGGATACATGCATGTAAGCATGGATAGGAGAAATTTGGGACCACGGAGCATTAGGAATCAAAGAAATTTAGAACCTTCAGCCCCTTGAGTATTCAGCCTTTTTCTTCCATGGTCAAACTAATAGAGGGTGAATCAGTGCTAATGAAAGGAACAAAAAGGAAAAAAAAAAAAAAGGAGTGAATACCTTTTGAACTTGGAGAAAAATGGCATAGGTTGGTCTTGAGAGCAAAAAGATGTTAATTGGTATGAACCTAGAAAACATTCAGCCTTCAGCCCCTTGAGTATTCAGCCTTTTTCTGCCATGGTTAAACTAATGGAGGGTGAATGCTAATGAAAGGAGCAAAAAAAAAAAAAAAAGATTGAGTACCTTTTGAACTAGGAGAAAAATGGCATAGGTTGGTCTTGAAAGCAAAAACCTGTTAATTGGTATGAACGTAGAAAACATTATCCTTTTGGAATTCAGTTTTGATTATCGTGCCAATAATGGAAGGAATTCAGTTTTGATTACTGTGCCAATATTGGAATTATGGTTATTTTGCACCACTTCTAATACATATTCAAGGTTTTTTTATGCTTAAATAAAGTTCGTTATTCTGTTGAACAAGATCATATTGCACAATATTTTCTTTCCCTGTATTCTTGTTATGCTATTTATTCAATAAATGCAAACTTCTGTTCCATATTTCTTCTTTGTTAGATTTCTACTCAAGATTTATGATTTTAGAGAGCTTGCTGCCACATATTCATGGTTTTCTGTTGCCTAATTAAACTTTATTATTCTGTTCAATTTGAATCCATTAGGTCCTTCATTTTGCTTTCATTTCTTGTTTTGTTAGTGACTATGTAGTGACAGATTTTTCTCTATATGTTTTTATGGTCATGTCTTTATTTGAATTTAGTGTTATTTGGTGTTAATTAAACTCTATTATCCTAATAAATGGAATTGTTCCTTTCTTGTTTGTTCTTTAGCTAATACATTCACAATTTTTTCCCTGTACCTTTTTCTGGTTGGGTTTTAATGTGGATTTATAATTTTTATGCAGCTTGAACTCAAATATGCAGCTGAAACAAATGGCCTGCAGCCTCCTCATAAATACGTCCCTTGGGTGGTTGTGGATGGACAACCACTTTACGAGGTTTGTTCTTTGACAGTCACAATAAAATTTACGCTATTTGAAAATTTCATTGTGTTTGACACACTAGAGTAATAAATCTTGAGATTATAATGCTATGATGTTGTAAATATATGAATCTCAAATTTCTTTAACAAATTATGGCTATTTGTAAATTTAGTAGGGGGCATAATTCATTTAGTCATTTTCAAAATCGATAAGTGGAATCCAGAAATATTTGGTATCATTTTTTAATCAGAACAAATTGCTAGATCTTCAAGAAATTGACCTTATTTCTCTTGCTGTAGGAGTATGAGAACTTCATCAGCTACATCTGCAAGGCTTATAAAGGCACTTCAATCCCTAGTGCTTGCAATGAACTATCCCTTAATACCATTGTGAAGGAAAATGTGAACCCTGCCGGTCCAGTTTGCTATACAGAGGAGACAATAAAGCCAACATTATCATCAATAATAGGATCAACAATCAAAGCTTGGATGCAGCGTATGAACAGGGCAGCCTTAATATAAATGTCTTCAGGTTTCATGTACTCCTTGAATTTAATCATTGTTGCTGCTATGCTGGTATTATGCAAGTCTTGGAACCCTGGTTAGGTTGTCCATAAAAGAGACTGAATCATGGTTGTGGTATTGTTATTGATTATTTGTTATCACAATTATATGAAGGCTGAAAAGCTCTTGTCCAAGTGCGAAGTATTACTAGAATCTTTTCATGTGGCATAATACCCTTTCAAGGGAGAAAGTGCGAGAGCCTACTGATTGGAGTTAAAATATGTTCTTCAATAGCATATATATGATATGATTTATACAATATAAAAAATCTAAATCATCCAACTTAACTCAAATTGATACTAAGACCCTAGTTATAGATCTAATTTTTATTTTAAGTCTAATTTCAGGTTTAAGAGATGAAAAAAATGATAAGTGCAAGAAGTAAAAAGGGTTAAACATGCATAATTGAGAGATTCAAGACTTGTGAACCATAAAGAGTTCAAACAAGGGTGAAGTTAGTTTGATTTAAGAGATGGTACAATCGTACATTCCTTGATACCATAGATTTTTTAGAATTTTTTATCCCTAATTATAAGAGGTTTTATCATTATTATCTACCCTAAGGCAAATCTATATAAAGTGGTAAAGGTCTAAAAACATTAGACCTAAACTTAGATTTCATATCTATTCATCAATTAGGTAATTTAATGAAATAAAATATTAAAAGTTTGAATACAAATCGACTTTGAAATGTAGAACTCAAGTTGCTCTTGTTAGACAATGCACTTTGATTACCCAAAGACTATTAAATTATATACTCTTATTTTACCTAGAGGTATATAACTAAAGTTGGATTATGGATCCTTGGTTTTGATTAATTGAATTAAAAATGAATATTTATTATATAATTTAGATATGTTTATTTTAGGAAATCTTTGTTCATATTTTATTCTGATTTATTTAAATTAGGTACTTTTTACCTTTAATAAATAATTAATCATTCTAATATAAAAACAATTGAATACATTAAAGCATCTTTCTAAACTTACAAAAGATTTTCAAAGCAAAAAAACATTTTTTTTTTTTTTGCAAAAACCCCTTAGCCTTGGGAAATAAACCCTTATCTCTTTCTCAATAACCAAACAAAGAGCTACAAAACTCTATCTTTGTTCATAACTCCAAACCTTAGTCAATAGCTTTGAACACGTTGAACATAGAGTGTCGAATGGGTTTAGAATCCAAGTTTTGTTGGAGTTACATCTTCTACCCCATACATCATAATACATGGAGTCTCATCCAGGGGCTAACAAGGTGTCTATTGGGAACCTTAAATTATCCCATTCTTATACCTTGAATCTCGTAGGGTGTATGCATCTATCCCTAGGCATCTCTAAATCTATCGTTGCGAAAACATATGATTATAAAAACCATTATCAACTATACATTTAGAGATACAATATTGAAGGTTTCGTACACTTTAGATATCTTGTCGGATAATTTGAACTACGATCTTGACACTTCAAAGTGTGAGCAATGGAAGAGAGGAAGCTTTGACTCTCTTTTTCTATGAAGGTGGATGATGACTAAGTGAAAGTCATTAAGAAACTTTAACCCATAAGGAGGTATTTATAGAGTTGCCCACTAGGATTAAGTGACTTGAGTTTATCAAGGCTTGAGTCACTTAATCTAGCCCAAAACATGTACTAATTGATTAATTAACCACATAGGGTCATCTAAGTAATCAATTAGCCCAATCTAAAGACCTTGTTCATTATTCTCTATGCAACTTTGCGTAATTATCAAAACACCCTTATGCACAAGAATGAACCTAGAGCTAATCGAATTCTTATAAACCGTGTCATCATAGTATATAAGATTAGAGTGGGGACCACTAGGACCCATAGGAGCACTGGATTCCTCATAATCTAATTTGGAAGTTGATTCAACATTCCACTAAAGAAAATCAATTGCATTCCAATACCCTATGTAAATAACAATGAGATGAAACTCAGGTCAATAACTTACTATCCATTGCATGCAAACTCTCTATGAATTGATGTTCGTAATTTAACAAGATAGTGTTATCACCTATCAAAATTACCTCTCAAATCATTGAGTTATAAATCTGATTTATCATGTGATCAACTAACATATTTTAGCTCTAAGGAACATATGTCAAATTCCACTAAAAAAATTACTATTAATATAAATTTCATTATCACATGTCCTTTGAATCACTGAAAAGAACGCACTATCTCAATCCCTAGAGATATCATGGTGTCTTTATTGAGAATACCTGTTGTCACCAGCCTCTATTAACAGTGACCAAATTCATAAGAATATATGACTATTTCAAGGTCTCATCCATATATCAAAGTCTCATGTTGATTTTGACATAAATTTAATATTCTCTTAAGGTTAAGAGTCCATGCAGTATGGTAACTTCGTGAATCATAACAATTGATAGCCTTGTTTCATGATTCACCGTAGGTATGTCCAATGTGCATCACATACACTAATGCACTCACTATGAAAAATCTATCTTGACGGCTAAGATAAGTCATCACTCTAATTAGGAGGTAGTACACTACAGTCTTTACTAGATTGCCCAAATCCATTAACCGACTATGAACAATTCATCTACTTACAACGAACCCATGACTTGTATATTTTGTATAACTCTTAATGTATCCAAGTCATGTACAATGTAAGAGACATTAGCTAAATGCTTAAATCAATGTCAATACACCAAATGAATAGTAAGGGGACAGTTAAGTCTAACTTTGTTATATCATGTCTTACTTTTAGGAGCTTCATCCCAATTGTGTCGTTACGGGTAACTCATCTACCCACTTTCCTTTGTTTGACCAAACTTCTTTAGATAGGATAGTAGTGTCTTATTTGAGGTCTTGCCTTGCATATTGCTCTACAAGTAACAGGGTGAAACAAATGAGTTGCAGATGCCATACTTAGAGCAAAATTGCTAGAATGCATCATTGGCAAATAGTGGGTTGTTGTTTGAGACAATTGCCCTAGGTATACCGAAACAACATAGAATGTTATTCCAAACAAACTTCATAAGGTCCCCTACTTTGATATGTGTGTACGTTTTTGCTTCTACCTATTAGTAAAGTGGTCAGTTGCTACTAGTAGAAACTTCTTTTCAGAAGGAGTTGTGCGTAAAGGTCTAACCATGCCTACTTTCCACAAGGAAAATGACCATAAATTGTTAATCGGAATTGCTAGCACTTGTCACACTTCTAGACGTACCAATCAACATTTTGTTTCAAGGTAGGTCAATAATAACCTTGAGTGATGACCTGATGAGAAAGTGATCTTCCTCTTGCATGATTTCCACAAATGCCCTCATGAAAGTACTATTTTTGCCTGTATGGGAGTTAGCCACCTAAGATAAGGTTTTATAAAGGACCACTTGTACAATTCGTTTCCAAATCAACTCACATTTGGCCACTTATGCTTGACTTTGAAATACTCTTTCTTATTTTTTGGTAGTATCTTTGTTTCCCAGGTACTGTAGAATAGGTGTCATCCATGTATGATCTGCTAACTTGTCCAACACTTGGTTGACTAAGGGCTGAAATATTGATGGTTAGTTGAGAATCTCTAGAGCAATATGACCAAGATGTTTGAGGCATTGCAGATGCAAAATTGGTCAATGCATCAACTATCGCGTTTTCAAATCATGAGACTTAGGATATTTCAAAATCATCAAAGTGAAATATCAGTGTTTGTACCAACTTCAAGTATTTTATCATTCATTCTTCTTCTGCCTCATATGTCCCATTGATTTGAGATACGACTAACTATGATTTACTGTGAACGTGTAGTGGGGTAACAGATAAGTCTAGAGCTAACCAAAAGCCCACTAACAATGCTTTGTACTTTGCCTCATTATTTGAAATAGGGTAATAAAAATGGATTGCTTGCATGATCTCGATCTAGTCAAGGCACCACAATACTAACCCCTCATCTTTTGGCTTTCTTAGCTGAGTCATTAGTGAACAAAATTCAATATGCAATATGATCATTATTATTAGCACAATCATGAAAAAAATTCAAAAATAAAATCAATAAGTACCTACCCTTTAATAATCGCTCGACTTTTGTACAATATGTTGTACTCTCTTGGCTTAATAGCCCATCTCATCATTCTCCTAGTTATGTTAAGTTTGTGCAACATTGCTCATATAGGAAGGTCTATAAGAACATTGACCAAATGTGTCTGAAAATATGGGCTAAGCTTTTTGGTTGCAGTTCATAGAGCCAAAATGACCTTCTCGATATTCAAATAGTGGGCTCATTATCCACAAGTGCCTTACTACTATAGTACATGAGACATTGATGCATATTTTCTTATCTAAGTAGTGCTATGCTGACAGCGAAAGTGGACGCCACAAGATGCATGAATACTCCTCTCCGAGAATGGTTGACTAGGATTGGCGACATGGTTAAGTGTTGATTAATGGACTAGAAAGCTCATTCACATTCATTCGTCCACACTGTGTGTGCCAACCCTTTGAGAGCAGGAAAAAAATCGTAACCTATTGTAAACCCTCATTTTTTGTCTATAGGTAGGGGGTATTTTGGACCACATTTTGACCACTTTTTAGGACGTTTTGACAACACGTGTATGAGAGAGTGGGCTGAAAAATACATTTTCTTGAAGCAATCAAAGGGTGATAGGTGTAGGGGAATATTCTGAAGGTCGTTAGGAGAAGCGATGGGTATAGCTTGAGAATGAGGAAACTAGTAGGAGAAAAGAAAAATGAGAAAAGGTCGGAGGGTGAGAAAAACAAAGGAGGAGGAAAGATCGAGAGGAAGAAAGAAAGAGGAAGATGAGAAAAGGTTTTCTGGAGAGAGCTAAAAAAAACTGAAGAAAAATGAAGTGAAAGCAAAGATGAGAGAATAAGCTGGGGAATACATTTTAAGCAAGATAGGCTATAAGGAAGTAATTTTGAGTTGAGCAGGTGAATGGGTTTGCCGGGATTTTGATGTAAGCTTAGGAGAAGAAACAGAGCAACTTGAAGTCTAGTTAGTTCCGTTGGAAGGGAAACATTTTTAGGTATGTTTGCTAGACCACATATTGATTGTCGTTGATATTCTTTGGGTTGTTGTGACTATGTTATAATAAATTCATGCATTGTTCTTTATGTGGAATTTGTTTATGAGTGATCTAGTTCCGTTTAGCTTTCCTTTGGGATGTATGAGTCATATTTTTTTTATCTTATTTCCACCTGGTTTTTCTCACCCATACATAAGCCCACCGACTTCAATATGAGAAGGGGTTCGGTTTAATGTCTTCTTTGGCTTATTTGGATGCTCTATTTTTATGTTTGCTCCTATGTCACGTACTCTCTACTCCCGGTGACTATTTGTATCCCAAGGAAAAGGGTTTTGTTAGTGTTGCTATTGGTTTTCGTATGGGCATAGTTTTTGAATTTGGGTAGATGCCATTTCATTGTTCATGGAGTCGCTTGGTTACTCTGTTCAGAATTGGTGACTGCTATACCAGGGTATTAGTGTTGCATTTTGACTGCTAATGGTTCATGAATCCATGCTGTTGAAGCTGAATGGGATGTTCACCAAAATGGGTTGTAGTTCAGGAAATTGAATGGGGTGCTCACCATAAGCCCGCTTCTCTCACTTCCTCCACTAATCACACCTCATACCCAACATACCCATCATACTCATTAACATGCTCACCACTATCAATTCGTTCCCCATTTCCGTACTCACTAATCCCTCCTCACGCCTTTTTTCCCAACTTATAACCCATCCTATTTTTTTCTGTGAAAAGTGGAAAAAAACTGAATGGAACGAAACTAAAAAACATAGTAGAATAGAGGTTTCTTGAATCTTCTGAAAGCTTTGTTCTCTGAGATTTATTCATTGTTTTTGTGAGCCGTGACTCTACATATTTATATGTATTTGAAGTTAGTTATGCCTTATAACTAATTATCTAATAGTACCAAAACTAATCATCTAGTTACAGGTTAGTTACAAGTTTCTAACTAATTTTGTTAGTTACAACTGTACATGGCTTAACATCCCCCCTCAAACTCAGAGGTCTAGCTAGAACAATGAGTTTGCTTTGTAGATTGAGAAATTGTTGAACAGGTAAGGCTTTGGTAAGAGCATCAACAATCTGGTCACAAGAAGGAATGTGTTGAACCACCAAAGTCTTATTAAGCACATTTTCCCGAACAAAATGACAATCTAGTTCCACATGCTTAACTCAAGAATGAAAAATAGGATTGGCAGCAAGAAATGTGGCTGAAAGATTGTCACATAACAGAATAGGAGAAGAAGAAGATGAGATAGAGAACTTTAGAAGAAGATGTTGAATCCACTGAAGTTCAGAAGCAACATTTGCTAAGGCCTTATACTCAGCTTTAGTGCTAGAACGAGACACAACATTTTGCTTATTGGAGCTCCAAGAGACTAGATTAGAGGCAAAAAAGATGCAATGACCACTTGTACTTAGACGATCATCAGGGCAACCAACCCAATTAGCATCAACATAAACGGTAAGTTGAAGATCAAGAGAAGAATGAAAAGAAAGACCAAATGAAGTAGTGCCCTTAAGATAGCGTAGCAACCGTTTAACAACTTGCCAATGAAGATCAGTTGGTGATTGCATGAATTGGCGAAGTTTATTGATAGAGAAAGAGATATCAGGCCTTGTAATGGTACAATATTGCAGGACTCCAACAATGTTGTGATATTGAGAAGAGTCAGCCAAGAGAGAACCATCAGAGGCATATAAAGTGTGAGAGGTAGTCATTGGTGTAACAATAGGTTTACAATCTGCAAGACCAACACGAGTTAACAAGTCCTGAATATATTTGGTTTGGGAAAGATGAAGAGAAGATCCTTGCCAACATACTTCAACACCCAATAAGTAATTCAGAATACCAAGGTCCTTGAGAGCAAACTGAGAGTGTAAAGAAGAAACCACTTGGCGGACTAACACGGTATTAAAACTAGTAACAATAATGCCATCAACATAAATGAGAATAATGATCATGTCATTCCATTTTCAAAAAAGAAACATAAAGGAATCAGATAAAGAACAAGAGAAACCCCAAACAAGTAATGAGTTCTTCAATTTGGTGAACCATGCCCGATGAGCTTGCTTTAGACCATACAAGGCTTTGTGAAAGTTTGCAAACAAAATCGGGTTTAAAATGATCAACAAAGCCTGGATGTTGAACCATGTAAACCTCTTCTTCTAACTCACCATTAAGAAAGACATTATTAACATCTAATTGTTTCACTAACCAACCATGAGAAATAGCAGGAGAAAAAATAATTCGTATAGTAGTTGGTTTAACAACAAGGCAAAAGGTTTCAAAATAATCAATACCATATGTTTGATTAAAACCCTTTGCAACTAAGCAAGCTTTAAAACGATCAACTAAGCCATCAGCTTTGAGTTTCAACTTGTATATCCATTTACAACCAATAATACGTTTATTAACAGGTTTAGGAACCAATTTCCATGTGGAATTAGTGAGAAAAACAACATACTCAATCTTCATAGCAGCTTGCCAGTCAGGATGCAACATTGCTTCTTTGAAAGAGGATGGTTCAACAACAATAGTTTGGATAACAAGGCTGAATATTTTTTTGGGTTTAAAAATGCCATTTTGGCTACGAGTAACAATAATTCGGTTTGGAAGTGAAAGAGGATCGATAGTGGAGGTTGGAGTAGAGGATTGTGGTAAAGTAGGAGAGGAAGGAGGATGAGATGGAACAAAATCAGTAGGGATAGTAATGGGAGAAGAAAAAATAGGTTGAGGATTATTAGGATTCCTTGAAGATGGTAGAGGAATAGAGAGAATACCAGAATCAAGAAGTATTGAAGAAGAATTGGATGATGATACTGGTTGAGAGGATAAAGACTTTGTTAAAAATGGAAATTGGGTTTCATCAAATACAACATGGTGGGAAGCATATATCTGAAAGGAAGCCATATCCAAACAGAGAAATTCCTTGTGTTTAACCCTATAACCCAAAAAATAGCAAACAATAGATCTATTTGCTAGCTTGTGATAAGCATAAGGGCGAAGATAAGGAAAACACAAGCATCCAAAACTTTGAAGAGATGTATAATTAGGTAAACGATTATAAAGAACTCCATAAGAAGAATTTTGTGAAAGAACAGTAGAGGAAAGCCGATTTATGAGAAAAATAGCAGTTTGAAATGCAAATGACCAATATTTGAGAGGCATACCAACTTATATTAACAAAGAAATACCAACTTCCACAACATGACGATTCTTCCTTTCAACTCTTCCATTTTGCTGAGGAGTATAAGGACAAGAGACTTGATGAAGAAGACCATTTGTAGCTAAATAATTCTAAAAAGCTTGAAACTCACCCTCCTCCCTCCCCCCTCCCCCATTAGACTAAACACATTGAATTTTAGTATAAAACTGTCTTTCAACCACGACTTGAAAACATTGGAACATAAGTAAAGCTTCATCTTTAGTTTCCAAAAGGTACAACCATGAGAATATGCTAAAATCATCAATTAGCAAGAGGAAATATCGAGCACCATTGACAAAAACTATAGGAGTTGCACCCCAAAGATCAACATAGATGAGACCAAATGGTTTTATTGCTCTAGAAGTGGATCTTTGAAATGGCAAACGATGGCTTTTAGCCAATTGGCAAGACTCACATATAGGGTTATTATTGTCATGTTTCAAAGGTATTTTACAAAGAGATAAGATTTTGGAAACTACATCAACAAAGAGATGACCAAGTCTATTATGCAAGAGCCTCAAAGAACCAGGATTTGAAATACTACTAGTAGAGTAAAATGCTAGTGGATGACCAACAACTCTTGTTGCAGCAGGAAGTTTATAGAAACCCTTCTCAATTTTTCCTTGAAGAAAAACAAGTCTCGTTTTCTGATCCTTCACCAAAAAATGAGAAGGATGAAATTCAATAATGGTGCCATTGTCTGAGCAAAATCGTTGCACACTAACTTAATTGGTGGTAATATAGGGAATGTGTAAGACATCATTGAAAACCAAAGAACCATTTCAAAAGGCAAGAGAAAATTTACCAACATTTGCAATGGATAAACCCTTACCATCTCCAACAATTACTTTGTCACCACTAGTGAATGGATTATGGATTGTTAAATTGTTCAGATCAGATATGAGATGATGTGTAGATCTTGCATCAAGAAACCAAGAAGTGTCTCCCATTGTTGCAGAAGTTGGAGTCATAGCCTGAGGATTGTTAGAAGTGGAATGTTTAAATTCTTTTGGCTGATAATCAGAGTTAAACCGATACCAGCATTGTAAAGCAGTGTGTCCGAACTTAGAACAAATATGACACTGAAATTCTAGACGAGTTACCACTATTGCTTATGGTCTGTCCAGTAGCATAATTCTTTGGTTTAAAATTCTGATTGTTACCACCAGAAAATTGACCATTTCCTGAGATCTGTCCGGTATTTGGATGAAAATTAGAATTGTAGGTTTTTTTCCTGTTCTTTTGTTGCTGAAATAGAGCAATATTTGCTTGGATCATATTTTGTTCTTCTACAGATCTTTGTCGTTCAAGACGTCGTTCAAAAACCATGAGGTGACTTTGCAATTCTTCAACAAATATTGATTCAACTCATGAAGTAATGGTCACTACAAAAGGATTGTACTCAGGCCCTAATCTACCCAGAATTTCCATAATCTGATCTTGTTTGACACTAGTTCTCCCAACAACAGTCAAATTGTCACAAATATTACGTATTCGTAGCATGTAGTTAAGCATGCTGAAGCCACCTTTGTGTATAGTTTGAAGATGCAGACAAAGCTCCATTATATGAGCTCGAGAAACAAAATCGAAACTTTGTCGTAAGGATTCCCAAATTTCATGAGTTGTGTTGTAACTCATGATCTGAGTCATCATTGGTTCGATGAGTGAGGAATAAATCCAATTCATCATCAATCGATTTTGATGCTGCCAAGTGATGTATTCTGGATTTACAATTAGAGATTTGAATGTTGTGGCAGAGGTAGAATTTGGATCAGGTAGAAAATGTGGTGGACATGGTCGGGTTCCATCAAGAATATCATCAAATCTGCTTGCAATGACCACATTAAGCATTTGATTGTGCCAAATGAGGAAGTTATTGCGATCGAGTTTGATCGTAAGAGATTAACCGAGTAATGTAAATGATTGATTCGTCATCTGAGAAGTAGTTTGTCCCGTAATCAGACCAGATCCAGAGGTTGGAATTTCTCCAGAATCTTGCAATGGAGTCACATTGGTTGAGTGATCTGCCATTATTGAAAGCTCTAATACCATGTGAAAAGTGAAAGAAAGCTGAATGAAATGAAATTGAAAAACAAAGTAGAACAGAGGTTTCTTGAATCTTTGAAAGCTTTATTCTCTAAGATTCATTCATTGTTTTTGTGAGTCATGACTCTACATATTTATATGAATTTTAAGTTAGTTATACCTTATAACTAATTATCTAACAATACCAGAACTAATCATCTAGTTACAGGTTAGTTACAGGTTTCTAACTAATTTTGTTTAGTTACAACTGTACATGGCTTAACACATTCAAGATCCTGGTTTTCCTTTCTCCCCACGACATGCTCTTTGGATGATAACCATCAATCAACCAAAATAACCTCCGGGGTGACCTCACCCATTTTCGTACCCTCATTCTATATGATCAATGATAAAGGTGGTGTCTCACCTTCGACTTCTCACACACCTGAGTCCACACTGAGTCAGCCATCGAGTCACCAACTTAAGGTTTCGGAAACCACCTCCCATGGCATGATCTTACATTCTCTTCTCGAAAAATGGTTTCTGAGCTCCCCATCTTCAGGTGTTGGTATGTTGATGTGAGTTGTTTTTGGATATACAACCAAGAAATATAAGGCTTTATTTTGTGGATCTCAATGTTACCAAAGGGTTAATGGAACTATGGACTGTCTACAGACCATTACTTGTCATATGGGTTCTTTGTGTGGTCAGTTCTTTTTATTCACCATCCGATTATCCAGTTTCCAAGATGTAGTGGGACTGCTGACACTTGTTGAGTATAGTCATGTATCTTCCACGACTGAGCTAGCAAAAGCACCTAATACCAATCTCTTTAAACCCATAGAAATATCACCTACTGTTTTTCCACATCTTCATCTCCTACATAATCTTTTTCACCAATGTATCCATTCTTTCTGGCTACATATGAGCCAGTCTTGATAGGAAAATGCCCTGTATTTTTTTTTCTGCTATTTCAAGCATCTTAAACAAAACAACATTTGATTGTTCTCAACCTTTGGCATGCAATCCCACGTTTAAACCCCCGGACCCCACTCTTGCATGGCATACATGGCCACCTTTGGTGGGCCATTCTTAAAACCCACGTGTCTCACCCCTACATTTTCATGCATGCTTTCAAAAACTGATTTTAAAAAAAAATCTTGTTTTCAAATGATTTTAATTCTTCAATTTTTCTTTCTTTATTTTAAATAAATCCAATTTTAATAAATCAATTCCTACCATTTTCCACTAGGCATGCATATTTTTTTTCCCTGGATTTTAAATATTTTTCATTTCTTTAATAAAATTTGCTACCACATTTCTTTCCGGTAAGCACTTTCATAAATTCTCCTTGTTTTTTAATAATTTTTTTTTCATTTTTTTATAAGCATGAATAATTCTATAATTTCAAATAATGAAATTTATGGAGTTAATTCATGCTAAAATAAATCGGGCTTTGGTGGGGCCTAACATATGGGATTTTCTCGTTCGTTGATTGATTGTCATGCTTTATTGACTTGCTTTGCTTCGTGACATACGCGATTATTCTGTATTCGTTACTAACCTTTGTTTTCCATGAAGCAATCAGCTTACTACTCAAGTACACACCTAGCATTTCTAGTTCATTTGATTATTTCTATATTGATATTCTTTTGGTATCTATGTTTAATCAATCAATTGTCACACTTGCATTAACTAAAGTAGTAGAGATCTAATTCTTAGGGTTTAGAGGGGTATTATAGTCTATCACCGTACCTTCCCAATAGGTAACCCGAACCCTAGACCCAGACTCGATTTTTCACAAACCCATTTTTCTTTCAGAAATCATATTTAGGGTTTTTCTTTCTTATTTTGTTTTTCACTTTAAAATTAAAACAAAAATAAGTGGCGACTATAAGCCTTTTCCAAAAAAAAAAAAAAATCAAATTTTCACCACATAAATAAAAAACGAGTCACGCCATTCGAGTGGAAGCACATGTGTAGAAATACGGGGTCCACACCTATCTAACGATTAAGAAATGAACTTATTAATTATCGTAACCAATGGGGCTCTTTGACAACATGATAGTTAATTTGTTGGGAAATCAAGTTGGGTTTGGGAGAAGGGTTTGTTTGAAATGGTGCTTAATTTTTTTATTATACTCATTTTGGAATGATGATACTTCACTCTTTTTACAATTATTTTTATGATTTGTTGGTATGATAAGTGACATGGATGTGATTAAAATCGATTTTTATTTATTAAATGTAATTTTTTTTACATCTAATATCTTTCATCGCCTAATAAGATGATATAAGTATTGTAACACTATCATTTTTAATTTTCAAAATATTTTTAGTAAACACATTAATAATGTTTACACTTTCTTTTCTTTTTTTCAAAGGATTTAACTAAATAAAAACATTTTTTTTTTACAGATAAATTATTTAAAATTTTGAAGCTTCAGTGATGTAAACTGTCGATATGTCCGAGTGGTTAAGGAGACAGACTCGAAATCTGTTGGGCTTTGCCTGCGCAGGTTCGAATCCTGCTGTCGACGAAATTTTATTATTTTTACGTTTGGACTTTAAAACGACGTCGTCTCTCGTTTTGATACCTCTTTTTCATTTCTGGATTCTGAAGCATGATATCTTTCTGAACCTCCAAAGATTTTCAGAGTGAAAAAACACTTTTGGTCAGGGAAAGAAACCGTCATCTCTTTCTCGGCAACCAAACGGAGAGCTACGAATTCTATCTTCGTTCACGACTCCGAACCCTAGCCGATGGCTTCGAACACGCCGAACCTAGAGTGCCGGATGTACGAAGCCAAGTATCCAGAGGTGGACATGGCGGTGATGATTCAGGTGAAGAACATCGCTGACATGGGAGCCTACGTCTCCTTATTGGAGTATAACAACATCGAAGGCATGATTCTATTCTCAGAGCTATCTCGCCGTCGGATTCGTAGCGTGAGTAGTCTCATCAAAGTCGGCAGGCAAGAGCCTGTCATGGTGCTTAGGGTTGACAAAGAAAAAGGGTATATTGATCTGAGCAAAAGAAGGGTTTCGGAAGAGGATATTCAAGTCTGTGAGGAGAGATACAATAAGAGCAAGCTTGTTCATTCCATTATGCGCCATGTTGCTGAGACTATGAATCTTGATCTGGAGGTAATGCCTTTTAGCTTTGCTTGTTTTGATTGTTGATTGCCTTCTCTTTTTTTTGGTTATTTTGTTTTTACATTGCATATTAGAATGTGTTGAATTTGGCTCATGAGCTAAAAATTTTCAATTACTAGACCATTAAAGTCAAATTGATATGGTACAATTGAGTGAGTTTTGCATCATCATGATATTCTCCACATGGTGAACATTTGCTCCATTATCCCTATTTTCCCCAATCAAATGCTGAATAATTCTCAAATCCCGGATTTGTAGCCAAAGGTCATTAGATGAATCACCCTCCATAGAGTAGTTGGAAAAAAGGTACCGAGAGTTTGGATTGTTTGAGTGAACTTAATTTTTTATATGTAGACTCTCATGAATGATGGATATGGTAAGCTTAACAGGATGAGTATTACGTGCACCAAATATGCTAAGATGGTGATTGGTTTATTTTGATCACCTACTTGGAACAGAACCCAGTTATCTTTTTACCAAATGCAATCAAATAAGGGAATAAATTCTGATTGGTTTGGATTGGTGTCTTTTATATATTCTTGTTTGCCTATCAAAAAAGAGAGAATAAATTCTGATCGTTATGGTTAGAAGAACAAGAATTGGTTGGTCATTCTCCACTTACTCATGGATACGATATAGGGTGTTTCATAAAACTTGATTCTTATAGTATAATGACATTAGTTGATAGATTAATTTAATAACATACTAAGATTTAATGACCTAATTTAAATTATTAAACATATTAAATATGTTTGGTAAAATAACTTAATATTACAACTTAATTTTAAAAGTGACTTTGGTAAATCAACTTAATAACTTAATATGGCTTAAGAATAATTTAACTTAAAGTGATCTTAAGTCATTAAGCATTAAGTAGTAAGTTTTATCAAACGCCTTCTAAGGCTATGTTTGGTTCCTAAAAAATTTGAGGGAAGTTGCAAGTGAAAGAAAATAGAGAGTAAAAATAGAAGGAAAGAAAAAGTGAAGGAAAATAAAAAATAGATTTAAAATGAATAAATTATTTTTATATGCCACTTCAAACTTATTTCAATTTTTCAATATAAAGATGAAATGATTTGAAAATACATAAGTTTCTAACTAATTTTATTATGTTTGATTTTTTATTTTATTTTTTACATTTTCTATAGTACAACGAAATATGAGAAAATTATTTTCCTTAAGTGTTTTTTTTCTTTCCTTAGTATTTTTTACGAATCAAATATAACCTAAAAGTGCTACCTATTGGAATAAAGCTAGTTCTAAATTTTGGAAATTAATTTTTTAACCAACCGAGAAGATCATAAAACACCTTTTTTTTTTTTGGCCATTGCAAAAAAGAAATATATTGAAAACACCTAGAAGAAGGCCCCCAACAGACACATGAAGTATATAAAAGATGCACATCTTGGTTTTTTTCCCCTTTTGGGTGGGGAATGTTGCTAGAGTTGTTTGCTTTGTGTTTCCTTCTGATTCACTTCAGGGGCGTCATGTTTTATGCTTGTTGCTTTCTGTATGTCATCATGAGTTTCATAGGTTATTTTTCAGATGATTTCTCATGTCGGAACTATTTTCAAGAATCCAACCAATATGTTACACTAAACATTATTTTGCATGCCTTCATTTATAAAGATGTTCTCATGGTAATTTAGACCAGTGTGGGCAAATTATGTGTCAAATTTTTGGCCTGGGTCATCTTCTTTAGGGGATGATCACTCTTCTTATATATATAGTCAAATGCTTACCAAATATTAATATTTTACCTTGTCCCCATTCATTCTTGATAAGAATCAATTTGTATATATGTAGCATGGTTTGTTGCGGGTGCAGTCACAAATTGATCTTTTACTCTACCAAGTTTTTGGAACTAATTTGAAAAATCAATAATTGTAAATTGAGCACTTTGGTGCTCCCTCAACTTATGTTTGCCCTAAAATGTAGTTATTCTTGGACTTTGAGTAGGATCGACCTGAAATGTAGGTCCCTCTACTCGGCCTTAATTTTGTGAATTTGTCATTCGCTTGGAAGGTTCAACAAGTGATTCTTTGTTTCATTCCGGTCTACATCCCATTTTTATATGGGCTTCCTCTGCCCTTTTCCTTTCTCTTGTCATAAATTTTTTATGCAACAGGCAACTTAGTGCTTGGAAAACTCAACTTTTCCCATATGTTGGTATTGTGTTGTTATGAATCATTTACCTTTTCCCTTTTATTTTGACCTACTTGACGCATTTTTTAATTTTCTAATATGACAGTGTTCCTCTCCTGGATTTGTTCTAACCTATAATATACATGACAGGATCTGTATATTCATGTTGGGTGGCCTCTGTACCGAAAATATGGGCATGCTTTTGAGGTGATCTAAAAGGCATATCTTTCATAGAATTTTTTAACTTTTCAGTTGAATTTGGGCTTAAAAGAATTTTCTCTGAGCAGGCGTTTAAATTGATTGTGACTGATCCTGATTCAGTTCTGAATTCCCTAACTCGTGAAATCAAAGAAATTGGTCCTGATGGCCAAGAGGTAATGGTAGTGTATCTGTTGTCTTTACTGCACTACGTTGGCATAAATACTGAAAACCATATCTCATACTAAAGGCCACTTGTCATTTACTCGTATTACAGGTGACCAAAGTGATCCCTGCTATGTCAGAGGAGGTGAAGGATTCTTTGATCAAGAACATTAGAAGGCGAATGACACCACAACCATTAAAAATCCGTGCTGACATAGAAATGAAATGTTTCCAGTTTGATGGTGTTCTTCACATCAAGGTATTGATTGTTCTTCCGGTACCATTATTTCTTTATCTTTGTAAGTTTTGTGGAAGATGGGGCACAACCATGCTGTGTTTGCATGAGACTGTGTCAATGGTGACTGGACAGAAGTGGTGGTGCGGCTTGGTATCACAGTGGGAGAGGCTGGTGCTATTGATTAGTTTCTATTTAATTTTATTACTGAAATTAGTACAGTACTAGGAAATGCCCATTGTTCATTGGTAAGTGAATGATGGAGCATCATACTTTATTCCAAAAGGAAGAATTTGGTTGGAAAAAACTTATACTTTGAGCAGGGAACGGCAACTCCATGCTTTATATGATAGTGGCCTACATATGGATTAGTTTCAACTTCAGTGACCTCCTCATGAAATTTGTTCCTTATATGTGTACTTTTTATTTTTAATCCTTTTTTTTTACTGTTCTACTATGTTTTTGTTTTTAATCTAAACATCAATATTAATATCATCATCATCATCTTTTATTATTGTTACATTTTTTTTTTAATTTTTTATTATGCAGGAAGCTATGCGTAAAGCTGAAGCTGCCGGCAATAAAGACTGCCCTGTGAAAATAAAATTGGTTGCTCCTCCCCTCTATGTTCTAACCACTCAAACTCTTGACAAGGTAAGCTTGAGATTTAACTGTGTAACTGGTCATCTTGTTTCCCCTACTATGTTGATGTAGGCAAGTTTTCTTTTATGACTTTGTTTTCTCATTATTCACTGTAGAGTGAATGTAGACGTCTTATCTGCATATTGAAAAAAATAAAAAATCAAACCATGATGCAGTGGATGTGGGTTAAAGTGACCTTTTTACAGATTATAGCCAAAAAAAACTTTGCCATTGAGGTGGTATTAGATAGATACGGATTAAAGTGCCTCAGTCTTTGGTGCTAATGAAATGACATTCTTTTTCTTTTCTTTTTTTTTCTTTTTTAAATCATGTTCAGTTTGTTTAAGTACAAACCAATTTTAAATTGTTTCTGATTCTTCCTGGGCAGAAAGAACCTAATGTCTGTGAGGGCCTAATTCCTTTTTTATTTTATTCTACAGTATTCAATCAGATGACAACAAAAAATGTTGACTATTGACAATCATTTGAAAATTTGTGTACTCTTTACTCTTTTAGAAAAATCCATGTGGCAATTCATCCTTGCCTTCAGTTCTCATGAATGTCTGCTCTTCTCTTAGGTTAGGAGGTATGGGAACTGACCAACGTAGATTAATTTTGTGTTCCTATTTTGGAAAATTAATCTAAGCCAATACAAGTTTAATTATACGTACGTCTTCTTGTTAAATTGGTATAAACGCACACACTGCAACTCATTAAATTATGGTTTTCTTCCTATTGCTTTTAGTAGGTGACTTACTTGTTTTGTGTGTTTCAGATGTGATTAAAAAAATATTGGAAATTTAAATGGATAAAATGAAATCAATTGTGAAAATAGTATATTATTCTTTTTTTTTGTTTAACTGGTGCAAATTTTACATGGGTTGTACTGGTTATTCATTTATTTTTGCTTGGAAACTGATCCATTTGGGTTGTACTGGTTCACTTATAATATTCTTTAAGCTGGTTTTAGGATGAGAAAAAGAGAACCAAACCTAGGTGGATAGTGGATGGCTAACTGAGTCAGCCTGAATTAAGTTGTTACATTTCTTAACTTCTTTCTGTGCCCATCGCATCTTATGGTATTCTAGCTTTTTCATAGTTGCAGAACCAAAATAACCTAGGTTCATTATCTCTTAATATGGACTATAATGAATGCTCTGCCTACTGACCAAATATAGTACATATTAGGAAGGTCGGGCATCTGTTCTAGCAGTTGGTCATACTGTCTAGTGTTCAAAATCTGACCATCCCTTCTCTGTATTACTAATTTTATTCTTGGTTGAGCAGGAGCAAGGAATGTTAATTCTTAATAATGCAATCACTGCTTGTACCAAAGAAATTGAACAACACAAGGGAAAACTAATTGTGAAGGAAGCACCAAGAGCTGTGAGTGTTCTTTAATTTAATCACGTTTCCTCAAATGCTGTTTCCCTCTCATCTAGGGACTTTGTTTTCATCATCCCTTTTCATTAAAAACCTTCTAAACACATCTATATTATTTATCCTGTCCATTCTATATTCTTAAACTTTGGCATATTGGTGCAGGTGAGTGAAAGAGATGATAAACTACTAGCTGAGCATATGGCAAAACTTCGGCAGGACAATGAAGAGATTAGTGGTGATGAAGGTGAGGAAGAGGAGGAAGATACAGGAATGGGAGACGCTGATTTGGAAAATTCAGGTCCTGGATTGACAGAGTAAAACCCAGTGAAAAAAAAACCAATTTTGCTTACATGGAATTTGTTTCTTAAACATGTTTGAAATTTGATGTATAGGTTTACCCATTACCTTGTATCGTGTCTGTGCCCCTCCCTTGATCTGGCAGTTAAATTTCCTACGTTATCCATCTTCTAGAAGGGTTGAGTTACTTGGTAGAGCTTTTTTCCTACCGAAGAATTTTATTATTTAACAGTTTTGCAGATTCGTTCACACCGGCACCCATTGATGGATACATGGTCATTGTACAACTCTTGTTGCATTCATACGTGTTCCTTTTTGCAACATTTCTTTTACGTGGGCTGCTTGGATTGGGGTTTGTGCTTGGACTTATTATATTGCACATCAATTCATCCGATGGTGGAATAACAATGGGAATCAAAGTGTTATCATAGAGCTAATTTTGACTTATTGTCATGGATTTCGATGTTTTATAAAGCAATCATGCAATACAAAGTCATTCACTCAATTTTTTCTCAATTTAGGTGGTGTTTATTTTTTTGTTGAATAAAAAAAATCAAAATATTTGGTTTTTTCTATTTAACTAAAAGTACCTTATTGATACTAATTAACATAATTAAAGTGAACTTATTATCAATAAGTTTAGTTTAATTATATTAATTAATATCAATAAGTTATTTTTTTAATTGAATAGAAAAAATCAAATATTTTAATTTTTTTTATTCAACCAAAAAACAAATACCGTTTGCTATGTTCAGCAATATCATATACAATATGACAGAGACTGCAAGAGTTGGTAAAGGAAGTACATTATACAATAATACTATGCAAAGCTTTGCAAGCTCTTAAGCCCTCAAGGGGTCCATCATTTATTAATTATGGCTGCTTATGAAACACTTCGGAACCCTTGATGGTTCTTGAGATGTATAGATGCCATTTAGTTTTTCTGAAAGCTTCTAAAGAAATTTGTAATTGTTTGAAGGAAACCCTGTTGAAAGGCCATTTGACAGCAGGCGATAAGTCATTTTTGGGCAGGTGTGACATTACCCAAAACTGAAATTGGGCCGGTTGCCTGGGAAAAGGGCTGGATTTGGAGTAGGCCTAAACATAGCCGAACACGTGGAACCCATTGGTAAGAAAAGTAGACGTGGCGGATGGTTTGGGCGTATAGTGGGCAGAGTGATATAGGGTCACATCCGATCCCAAAGTTGGTAAAAAGAAAAAGAAAAGCGTTAAAGGAGGATCGAATGAAATCAGCATGATCGCATAAAGAAAAGCGCATACCCTAAAAGAAAGATGATTAATTATATAGGCATTATCATACAATCATGTGGAGTTGGTTTTAGCAGTATTTAACTCTCTCTTTTTAATATTATTTCCTATTTTAAATAGCAAATAAATTTAAGAAAATTAATTTTTTTAAAAAATAAATAAAAATATATATAGATGGGTAGAGTGAAAGTGAAAGTGATAGTCGATTGTAGTTGTGGTGGTGAAGAGCATGGAGAAGATCGTGAACCGTCTGTCAGCAAATCCGCGCTCCAGATATCTTGTCGGCGACTTTAGCTACAGTTGGTCAAAATTGTTGGGACCCACTTCCCTCATACGTCATTTCTCCATTCTCCCTCCCATTGGTGGATCCGCCCTTACCCACTTGCCTGCCCTTTCATATTAATTTGCTTTCTTACAACACAAAAACTTATTTTTTATTTTTTATTTTTTTTATTTTCCCATTTACCACCTCTTACAACACTAAGGTTAATTACTGGTAATTTTAATAACGTAGTGGTAAATTTTTGCAAAACAAAGGAATAATTGGTAGGGGAGGAAGAGTCAAGGGTGATGAATAAAGAGAGGAAAAGTATAGAGGAGACAAATTCATTGGATGCCAAATGCCATCACGCTGGTGAAACTCGTACCGTGCGACATACGATATTAGCTACCAGCCGACACTATCCCATCTCATGCACCACCCCATATTTATTATTACTACTATTATTGTTTTTTAGGCAGCATTGTCAAAACGGTACCGTTTCATTGGCTCGCCCGTGAAAGATAAAACGACACGCTCGGTAACTTGCACAGTTGCATGTCACCATGGGATTAAAAAGGAATGTTCGTTAGGACAATAAATTATTATTATTATTTTTTTTTTTGGCTTGAGTGTCCACTAATAATTGTTATTATTTTCTGGCCTCTAAGCATCAATTAAACCCTGAATCATTATGAGAAAAGTGCTTTAATTAATAATAGTTTTATGAAAAAAATCTAATTGGTGTTCAAAATTATTATTTTTTAAAATGTTTTTAATAGTTTTTTTTTTTTTTTTTTTTTTTTTTTTTTAAACGAAAACACCTATTACATTTTAAGTTATTTTAACCCTTATAAAATCACTCTCAAATTATCATTTGAACACCATGTGGGTGGGATGAGAACAGTACCTCACCCTCATATTAGGCCATATAAAAATTCATCGGCAAGTAAAACAATGACTCGATGTTAAGTGAAGAAGATGAATTGGAGTGATGAATAAGGGTTTAAATTGTGAGTATGGATTTGATATTTACCAACAAAACTGGGAGAGAGTAGAGGGAAGTACTGGAAAAAACATGAACAAACATGCCTCTAAACTTTGCCGGCCTGAGGAAGCCCAAACTCTCGTTTTAAAGTTAATAGCAGAGGCTGCATGGAACATACCAGACCTCGGGATAGCAGCTAGCTGGGCAGCTACAGAGATAGTTGACGATGCCCATATCTATATTTGGGACCCTAAAATCTTTAATCTGAACAAAGATAATTTTGTCCATAGAGCAGAGACCGATATGTACAGACATTGCCAAAAGAGCAAAACCCCACAAGTGGACTGACCTCCCCACCCCTCTCAGGCCTCCCCCCTAAAACATGAGCCATAAAGTTCGATATCATCGAAGGATGAAAAGAAGAGGATGATGAGAGGAGCAGGAGTAGGACTGTAGGACCCTCTCTCAAAAACAAGTGGTGGTCGTGATCCAACAATACATCAACATGAAATTAACAAGTATATAGTGTGAATGAAAGGAAAAAATTATAAGCTAGTTATAGCGAAGCATGGAAATACATGGCACATAAGGGGCTTAAAGGGTAGTACAGCCCCACGTGTTTGTGAATTGTCTGCTTCTATATGTGCTTATGAAGCTGCAGAGGCATGTGGGACGGCCAAATTGATTCAGAGAAAGAAATAAATTAAGTATTTATTCCTTTCAAAGTCCGTAAGTTAATACAGCCGGAAGTGAAGACAAGACGACTCGGTGCAGGTGCTTTTATAAACCCCACCTCATGTCCGCCTTCTCCTCACCCACCTTTGCGTCTCTCTCTTTCCCCACTCTTAAATGAAGTACCACTGCAGCCTTAAATGAGGAGAACTATGAATGCATATGTGACGACAAAAAGATGGCCATTCACCCTTTCTCTATCCTATGGCAATGCATCTATCTCCTTTGCATGCCCCCACCATTCTGATAAAACCCATCTCTATGATCTGTGAATGATTCAAAAGAGATGAGTTTGGCTTCTCTCTCTCTCTCTCTTTGTGCTGCTGGGTTTTTGGCATGCAATTACACTAGTGAGTGAAGTCCTTTCTTCACATAGTTTGGAATTTTTTTTTTTGGGTTGTGGGAGATGGATCAAGCTACAAGCCAGGAGCTTAAGGAGGGGAAACGTGATGAATACAGTTTGAATCTAAAGGACAAAGGAAGGAGGGAAAGCAACTTAACCACCATCTTTGCCTTTTTGACTTTTTGAGGAATTTAAGTGGTGAAAGAAACAACTGAACAGACAGATTAAAAAGAAAACAAGGAGAAATGTGTACTGTTTTGAATGAAATATTTCAATGATTCTGTGGAAAAGCCAGGAGGAGAAAGAAGAAGGGCTTTACCCCATCCAAGGGATCAAAAATCTATCACCCAAAAAGAAAAGATCAAATTGTATATATACATAAAAGAAAGGGGAGGGCGGGGAAAAAAACCAAGCAAAAAGACAATGGCAGATAATATTATTTTAGAAGATGATGAATCGAGCAATAAATGTCGCATGATTTCATTGGTTATGGGCCTAAAATTTGAAATTCTGAAATGGGTTCTGTTTGGGAGTGACTGTTGTGTCTGTATTACATAAACAAAACACAATAATATAAGAAGCAAAATATAATATACTTATAAAAGATAATCAAATAATAAAAACAATAATAACAGTAGAATAGAAGCAAGGGTTGGCTTCTGGTCGCTTTCACACTGAGGTGGAGATTACTTGAAATAAAATAACAACAGCAATCACCAGCAGGATCATTTTTATCTTTCATTGGCGCTTCTAGTCTAAAATCTCTTGCAGTTGTTATCAAGAAAAGAAATGTTGTTTTCGTCAATAGATATCAGAGAGAAAGAGAAAGAGGAGGAGGAGAGAAGAGAAGAGAAGGATTGAAGAATGAAAATAGAAGTAGAACATGGGGGTTCCATTCCATATCCAAATCCTTAAACCCCATAACCCAAAATCTAAGACCCTGTAAGGGAAATCCCAAAGCAGCATACGTATATATATATTTATATATTTATACAGGAGGGGGGGCACCTGAAAAACTGAAAGTGCAAGTGTGTTGCTAATCAGAGACGCACGTGTGGTTTCACAAGATAGAAATTTTGGGCCAAAGGAGATGAGCAGCCGATGGAGCAGCCGGGACCAGTTGTACAGTTGCTTGGGAGAGTTGGAATAATGCTAAATAGTCACTGGTAGTTGCCTAGTTTTGTGTTGGCCTTGTTGCCAACAACAGCCGGTGGTCTCCACCTTACTCCAAACACCCTCAGTTAATTCTTTTGTATACCCAAATGCAAGCAGCAAAAGACTGCCACTCACGACACAGACTGATATCCAGATAGCTATTGCCTACCAATCATCCAAATATGGGAATTCCATACATCCCTCTCAATAACCACACTCTTTCTTTTACATTGATGCTCATCAAGAACAAGAGGCTTGATTCATTGACCGAGTGACTGATCATTTGTATGGTTTGTGAAGTGCTTATGTGCAGTGCAGATTTTTATTTTTTATTTTTCCAAAAAATTCAATTGAAAATTCCCTTTTTGATCTTCTTTTCATATAGATTTGTATGCAAACATGCAAATAGGGCTTGATGTATGGAAGTATATGTGATCAGCAGCTACCTTAAGAGAGAGGAAGAAGAAGAAGAAGAACCTTAGGGGTCTTCGGTTGTGATTGAAGGATTGAAATTAAAACACCTAGGGTTAGATAAATTAAGAATGATCGCAGAAGAATATACTACTAAAAATTCAAGGGTTTTCTTCTGTATCTTACTTTCTTAATCCCGAAGTGTTCACATGTGGAAAAAAAAAAGAAGAGAAGAGGAAGAAGAAAGAGATGAATGGTTGCTCTATAGTATCCTATGCGATCATAAGAGAGAAAGAGAGAGAGACAGAGAGAGAGTTGTAGCTGAATTTTGTTCATTTGGGTCGATCCAATTATAAGAGAATCGCCAGATATATGACTCATAATCACAAATTAAAACAGGAATTTAGGGGGAAAAAAAGGTAGAAAATTAGTGAGGCTATACGGTAGTAGTAGGCGGAGCAACAGTAGCAGCAGCACCGCCAGTATCAGCACCGCCACCGCCACCAGTTCCATCACCACTACCACCTGCTGCAGCGCTACTACTACTACCACCAACCTCAACACCTTGAGTGACAGCCGGTGCCGACACATTTGTAGCAGCCACCACCGCCGTGGCCGTAACAGTGGGGCGTTTTCGCTTCTTCTTCTCATATGGAATCCCTCTAGCCTTGGCTTGCCCTTCTCTCACCTCCCTCAGATAAATCCTTACTGCTCTCGCCCCAAAAGGGTTGGACTCTGGCCGTCCACCGTTCTCTTCGTAGGCGGCTCTCAGCCGTCCGATGAGCGCATCAAGGCTACCCCATGCCTGCTTGAGCGGACAGGCACACGGCGCCGGCGGATTGGGGTGCCCAAAATATGGGCACCCACTTATATGCACCTTCGTCTTTCCAAACTGGTCCAAGTACTTCAAAAACTCTATCACATGTGCTCCACTGCACCTCGCTAGCGTCAATGGCGGTTTGTGGTTCTTCAAGTACTGTAAAAACGTATTCCAATCTCTCCTCTTCTGTGATTCGTACCTACTCGGCGGTGCCGGCGATGACCCCTCAGCCGCCCCTCCCCCTCCTCCGGCCGACGGCCCCTCTCCGCTACTCGGGTCCGCTGCACCCCCTCCTGATGCTGAATCCATCACCCCACTACGGCTCTTCCCCTCTTCCCCTCAACCCCTCTATCTAATAAACCTGTGTGTGAGACTCTTGCAGCTCAGCTACGATCTTTTCACGGGAGATGGAAAGATTTTCTGCGATTTTCTCCCTCTCTTTCTATTCGGGATTGTTTTTTTTTTTCTTTTCTTTTCTTTTCTTTTCTTTTCTTTCCAGGATTGTCTATTTTATATATATATATATATATATATATATATATATATATATATATATATATATATATATATATATTTTGCCTTTTTTGTGAGACGGAGAGCGTTTTCGGGGAAGAAATGAGATGAAGAATGGGAGAGCAAAGCTGATGGGACGTAAAAAGAGATGTATGGATGAATGAGAGCGAGAGGTAGACTCACTTTGTGAGAGAGAAAGAAATAAATTCTTTTAAAACAAAAATAAATAAAAATTGTAGAGAGAGAAAGTGGCTTAGAGAGAATCTAGAGAGAGAAAGAAAGCAAGAGAGAATGCTAGTATTCACGTGGTGGCCCCCGCCGATATGACATGCTTACTATTCACCACCGGCGGCCCCCGCCACTCTCTATCCTCCTCACTCTCCACTTTCACTCCCCAGCCCCCGCCTCTCACACCACGCTTTCCCCTATTGGCCTCTGCCTACGCGTGCCTCCCACACCTCCCGCGACACGTGGACGAATCACTTGCAGTGGTGGGATTCCAATTAATGGGGTCTCGCTAAGGTCAAACATTTCAAACCCACTTGGCAGCCCTTATGGTGGTTTCCGGTGTCCGGTTACCGGTTCGGATGGTTTGAGTCTGGGTGCGGCTCACGGGTGCATAGAATTTCCAGCCTTTTTTACGGAAGCGTAAACACGTGTAGATTAGGTTGGAAAATTGGCCTTTTTCGATTAAGTTTGGTCAAGCATTTTAGTTTGTTTGAATTCATAGCCACTCACCTCTCAAGTTGACCTTAAAATTGTGATTAAAAAATCACTTAAAGTGATTTTATAACAATTAAAAAATAGCTTCTTTTATTATATAACATATCACTAAAAATATTATTCAATACTAAGTGATTTTTCTTATAAACATGACAATAAAAATATCTCTTTAAGACTTCAACTAAAATCACTTAATTCAAAATTTAATTATTTTTTCTAAAATGCCCATAGATTTCCATAGCGATGTGTTTATCACACTCGTGACTTTTTTTCTAATGGGTCCTTGTAGGACTAGTAGGAGGAGGTTCATCAAATATTATTCCTTTTTTCATACTTGACCCACCTTTGAATTACATTTGTTTCTTTGCACGTGAAAAATCTTGGATGCTTTTATCATTTACAAATAAGAAACAAAAAGTGAAAATCAACACGAATATGATAAATGAATTTAAAACCCTTTTTATTATTATTTTCAAATACTCACAATTCTTTTTTTTTCTTTTTTCTTTTTTAATATTATTTATGTTAGTTAAATCAAAATTATTTTAGTGTTTATTACTTTCATCGAGATTAAGTTGGAAATTTTTTTATCATTTTCGGGCTTTTTGAAATATAATTTTATTTTCAAAAATAATTTCAAATTACTCTCAGAACCATTTTTTAAAAATATTATCAAATATATCGTTAATTAGGTTTTAAATTTGAAATGTTGTGCAAATTCAAGGTTATTATTATAAATTTTTTAATTCAAAAAAAAATATTATAATAATAATAATGTGGGTAAAGTGAAGAAGACAATTTTTAGAAGGCCCATGCCATGAGAGTCACGGGTCAAATTACCTATTCCGATGAAGCACAAATTAATCATAGTCTTAGACGTTTATATAATATAGCAAGAAGTTAAATCACCTTCTTTGATGAATGGTTGCATTTTCCACTTTGGAAACCACTATTATCTTACATCATTTAATTTAGACCTTAATTATTATAGGAAGCACAAAAATAAAAAAATAAAAAAGGAAAAAAACAAGCCAACTTTCTCAGTATTATTTTATTCGTAGGACAACATTCACTATGTTTTTTATTTAGTAATCTTTTATTGTATTTCTTCTAGAATATGAAATGATAGAAAGATGGATATAGAGAGTGGAATGAATAAAGACAGACAAGGGTGGTGAAGGAGCCAATCAATTGGGATACACCCTAAGACTAGTGACCTTTTAAGATATTGGTCATTTGGGTGATGGAATCTCTCAAAAAAATTATTTAATTAATTAATTATTTATTTATTTATTTATTCATTCATTTATTTATACCAACCTATGTAGGAGAGAATCTTAACCAGACATGCTAATAAAAATTTGTACATCTTTCTTTTATTGAGTGCAAAATTAGCATTTAGATGTATAAGTGAAACACTAGAATGAATATGGATCAAAGTACTTTCCACCACATATTTTTTTAGTGGTAACTATTCTTTGATGATGACTTCGGTCAATTTATTAGTATTTTTTAAAATATAAAAAATAAATTTGTTTATTCAGCATTATTTTATTAAGGAAAAGTTTAAAGGAAGAAAAATTAAAAGTATATTTGATAACGATTTTATGATGTATTTTTAATTATTCTAATATTTGAAGAGTAAAAAATTTTAAGTATTAAAATAATTAAAAATATTTTATAAGATTATTGATAAACGTCATCTAAATCATTGAAAAATGTATATTTTAAAAACTTTTTTCACCTTTTTTTTTAAATAAAATGAAAATTCTTTAGGAATCAAATTTACACCAATATTTAAAAAAAAAAAAACTTTAATAACAGCTTCTAAATGACCCTTAACCTGGATTCCTCTAATACCTTGATTTACCTTAATCAAACTTCAACCATTATTAGAAAGAGTTTTAGAGGTAGAGCAAGACTTGGATGAGCCAATTTATATGATAGTTAAAATCTAGATGGGAGTAAAAACCAAAAAGAAAAAAATGAGGGCATTCCATAAGAGGGAAGTGTGGGTTTTCCAAAAATACCCTGAATACAGAGGAATATGACACATTGAAATGACAAAGGGTACAAAAAGATTTGTAAGAAATGGAGTCCAATCTCTGTCCATCCAAATATGGGAACCACTAAGGCTCGTGGGAGTCACTGCAACAGTGGCCCACTGTGCTGTCTCATGCACCTACGTTACACTACTTTACTGCTTGTGTTTTGCCCTTTTGCCCTCTTCAATTCACCACCAGTCTCTGCCCTCTGCGCTCTGATCTGAGGGATGGAACTTTTTCTTTAAAGAGGGAGGATCCGTCATTTAATACTTGGGTTTTCTCTTCAGATTGACTGTGTAAGAGTTTTGGAGTCAAGTCTTTGCCATTTGAGGCCAAAAAGACATTCATACTTGAACCCTCTTGTTTTCCTCCTATTCTGTGTATTATTTCAATCATGGAAATACAGGTCACCCATAATTGGTGAGAACAACTACACCATGCTTTCTTCTTTTTTTTTTTGACAAATTTTTAAGGAAAATATATTTTTTCTAAATTTTTTGAAAAGTAGGTTCTTTTTAAAATTATATTTGAAGTATTTTAAGTTACCTTTAGTAGAGTGTTTTAATAATAATTAAAAATATAAAAAATATTTTAAAAAAAAAACTTTTTTCAAATGGAACTTTGTTTTTTAAAAATAATCAAGAACTATTTTTAAAAGCTATTTAAAATTTTGTTTTCAAAGCATTTCAAAATAAACCTTGTATTTTATGCTACCATCTAGTATTATAGGCCTAATCCAAACCATCCTATTGTCACGGGCTTAGACTCTTCATAAGTTGTCGAGCAAGTGTGCCACTATGCTCCATATATATATATATATATGGGGGTCAAACATCTAGTGTCATTTCAAAACCAACTTTTTTTTTAGGGAACAATATTTCAAGGCCAACTTGGATTAATGGGAGCCCAAGATTCTCTTAAATGTGATTACAAGTTGAGTTTATAATCAATATCACATGATTAAAATAGAAGATTAAAGTTGTTTGTGATTCTACTACATCACAGTGGCCCACTCACCCCGTGACTCATTTTCGTCAATTTATTTTATCACACCTCTCCAACACTAAAAAGAGAACAAAAAATTTTTGAAGATATTCAATGAAGATCCCAAAAAAATTCTATAGTAAATTACAAATTCTGACGGTTTTGGGGAATTTTTTAAAGGTGGCGCCGGCCGCAAGCTGCATAACGTTGCAGGTCCAGGTTGATGATTTATTACTTGGCTGTACACGACTTTAAGGGAGGAAAATTCTAGTCTACCAATTCCATAGGATGATAACATAAATATATATGATGTCGTAATATAATTAAATAAATAAAACAAAATCAATTTATATACTAATCCCACCTATGCGTAAGATCATTGTAAATGGATGAAAATCATGGAATAAATTATATTTACGTATTTAATAATAAAATAGTATTAAGTTTACCTACTTAATAGAATAGGTAGGCATTGATAGGACATGGATAGTAACCACCACTACAAATGGAGACCACCCTCTAGAAATAAAGGAAAACAAAAAAGAGAGAGAGCGCTTTAGGGCGTGTTAGAATCTTAGAAAGTTGACGAGTGACGGACAGTAGGTAACCTCTAGATTGCTAAGTGACTGGGCTGTAAACCGTAATTTGAAATGATGCGGTCAGCCGCAGGCGGTGGGATTCCGATTGTCAGTGGAGGGACAACATTTTTATTTTTTAAGGTGAAGAATACGGAGAGAAAGAGAGAGTGGTTACGTGTGAATATGAGTGAAGCCACTGTTCAAATGTAGAGTCACGAAACAAAACTACAAAAACAAAAGAGAATACGAGGACTCGCACTGTTCTTCTTCCTTTCATTCCCCCACTCTTTTCTTCTTTTTCTTTTTTTTTTTAAATTTTTTTCTGCCAAGAGATTGCCCATACGGCTTCTAAAGTTAATGGATGGAGCCATGACATCAATGTTTTGGACACAACTGGATGTGACATGTCTCGAGTCTTCCTATTGTTTTTATTTTCTATATTAATTTTTAAATTAACGATAGAAAGAAAAATAAAAAATGTCGTATTTGCTTTAAAAGATCACTGCATTATTGTGACATCATGATTTAATTGATACAAGTTTAATTATCATAAAGACTAAATACCATATCAAAAGATAGCATTAATTAAAATATTGTATGTCTCCTTATTCAACTCAGATTCCTTCATTTTGTATTCCATCTATTATTATTTTTATATTTTATATCTTTGTTTTATTACTTTCTATTAAATTTTATACTAGTCCTACTTAATTGTATAATCATTAAAAGATTCAAATTCCTTTACGTATCTAAACTCTTTAATATGATAAAATTTTCAAGAAAGTAGTAAGTGACCATAGTTTGATCGAGCTTTAGTCAAAACCCATGAGTATTAGATCTAATACTAATTATTCAATCGGACTTTTATTAACTTATTTAAAAACTAATTAATGCTCAATGTGAACGGGTTAAATCTTTCATGACATTTGATGTCATATTATACAAGTTTATTTTAAGAGTTATCATTTAGGTGACTTGTCTTCGGGTTTAAAACTGATATTATCGTACCTAATAACCATAAGTTAAAGAAAAAAAAAATTATTCATCGAGAGTAATGGAGTTTGTGAGACCATTTCAAACAATGAGATAAATAATTTCTAAATTCCATTTATCTTTTTATTTAATCATTTATGAGTAAGTTGAAGCAAACCATTATTTAAAAAGACCACGTTTGGCATAGGTCAAGGTAGACCTCAAATATTAATTAGAGTCTAGAAGTTTAGTGCTCATCTCACCTAGATTCTCTTTCATGTTGTCAATTTCAAATCCAAATTATCAAATTTCCAGCATTTTTAGTATAGTTTATTTATTTTGCTTTAAACGTAAATTATATCAACTCTTCTAAGATGATTTTCATAATAATTTTTGTAATAAAATGTATATTAAAAAAATGCAATATTTAGTAAAAAATCACCGTCCAACTCCTGCATCAGATGAAGGGTTCAGATTTTAGGGGAATATGCAGCTTGGGAGCACATCAAAATGACCCTCCCTGATCATCATCAATCAATCTGTGGGGGCACAACGGATCTGTATCTTTCAATAAATATAAACTAAAAGATAAAGAAATAAATAAAGAAAGAGTAGCGTAAGGGGAGATGGTGGTTACGTCGTACGGCCTATGCAATCTGATTGCAATTTTGT
Organism: Vitis riparia; assembly: GCF_004353265.1. Classification (NCBI taxonomy): domain Eukaryota; kingdom Viridiplantae; phylum Streptophyta; class Magnoliopsida; order Vitales; family Vitaceae; genus Vitis; species Vitis riparia. The sequence goes on from NC_048436.1 coordinate 15,120,406, forward strand.
ATTGATTTTTAAACGCAAAAGAAAACGCATCCAATGCCTTCTCCTCTCTCAATTTCTTCTTATACCCTAAAACCAAGACAAAAGATGTCCATCTCACAACCCCACATTATTCATTAATAATTTTTCACTATCTTCTAATAAAAAATTTAATAGCCGTATGCCCCACCACAAAACGATTCCTTTCAATCATTCATGCTTGCTTCGAAAATGAAGCCCCATTAGATGGGATGTCTCAAGGCTTTTTACCCCAAATCTTTTATTACTCATCATAATCTTATCTTATTGTAATATACTATTTTGCTCTTTAGACTAATTAGTACATTAGGGTCTTGGATGAGTAGAGTCTGACCCATATCAGGAAATATTTACTTATTTATGATGGTGATTTCATGGCTTTAAAATAATTTTAATGATGGAATATATTTTTTTTAATGTATTTATCACATAATATATTCTTTCATTTGCAAATGTCTAATGTAAAAGGTTACTTGGAAAGGTTTTGTAGGTCATCCACAGACTTGTTACAAATCATTAGTATTATATATCATTGCTAACATTTTTTTTAATTTTTTTTTTTAGTGTGAGCAAGCCACTTTTATTTTAGGCAATCATTTCTTTTAATTATGACACCATTCACCAAAAAGTTAAAAAAAAAAGAAAAAAAAAGCCCTCAAATCATATCATTCAAAATAATTTTATAGCACAAATGTTTGATACATAAATAAGGTTGCTTGGACAATTTTATTGGATATCATTAACATTTATTAATCTTTTTTTTAAAAAAAAAAAATTAATCATGACACCATGAAACATAATTTCCAAACAAGATTTAAAATTACTCAAACTTCAAATTATTCTTTACCAGATAATAAAATCATACTCATATCATTTTTTTTGGGGGGACATATTTTCTATAATATTCCTATCTAACAGTCCATGAAGAAAAAGAACCCACGAGAAGTGATGTAGATTCAAGTAGTGACCATTACAGGTTGATTTAAGACTCAAAAGTTTGAGCTAATTGGAATTTTATACAAGATATTTGTTTAGATTTTATTATCACTAAATTATTAAAAAAGAGAGAAAAAAAAAGGGGTCATATTCGTTTAGAGGCGATAAGGAGCAGCACAAATATAAGTAAAATAAGAAGAGTGTAGGATTGGTGGTGCATGATCTTTGTTGAAAGCATTCATGTGAAATGGGTATCTCATATTATGTGTTGTACACATGTCGTTGTTTTATTTATTATCCCCACCCACCATTCATGTCTGTTGTTCTCATTCTTATGTAGAGTCTATTTCCTTGTGATGGTGACCCTAAAGTCATGAAAGCTTAGAATGACTAATTGGATAAACCCCACACCGAAATTTTAAAATAAATATACAAAACTCCCCCCACCCTACGGATAACCTATATGTATCAATCAATCTGCACCCTCCAATCAATCATCTACTCTCAGAATAGAGGACCCCCCCCGGTTGATCAGGCTTTTTCAAATTTACGTGTAGGAAAAAAGGTTTTAGTGACATTTAAAGATTCTATTTGTTTTTTATTTTTTATTTTTATTTGTTATTATAAAGTTTTGCCAAGGTTGGAGTGGCAGATTTGGAGAGTAGAAAGTTAGATAGCAGGGTATAATTTTTTGTGAGTGGGTAGGCCTTACTTTTCTCTTTGTCACCTTCTTGATCCATGTCAAGGAGTCTAATCTCTACAAAGCGGTGTTGGGCTCCACCGACCCACATCGTACTAGTGTGGGCCCAAAATTTTAACTTGGACCAACCCATTTGACGGGTCTCACACCAACCAGGTGATCCAGTGCCATAATCATCATGACCCCATTCAAGGGCATTTAATGGTGTGTACATCTATTTAATTCTGTAGGAGAAAAAGTGAAATAAATTAAATTGCTTGAAAATGAAGCGATTGTGCACCATTTTTCCTCAAAAAAAAAAAAAAAGGGAAGCTGACGACCAGACGTTCACTTGGGTCTATATATCCCTCTACTCCTTACTAAAACTATTTAAATACCGAAGAGGGTCGAACTTGGGACTTCTGGTTCATTGCAAGAGAACAAACCGCCCGGCCACGCCCCAAGGTCAAGGAATACGAGGATGTACATTGGCTTTGAGAAACATGCTAGTATAATTCACTATAGGTTATGTTTGGTTCCCGGAAAATACTAAGGAAAGAAAAAAAATGCAAAGGAAAATGATTTTTTTATGTTTGATTGTCCTATGAAAAATATCAAAGAAAATCAAATATGATTAAAACTAATTAAAAACTTATATATTTTTAAATTATTTAATTTTTATATTGACGAGTTAAAATAAATAAAATGGGTTTGAAGTAACAAAAAAAATAATTTATCAACTTTTAATCTTTTTTTTTTTTTTCCTTCACTTTTTCTTTCCCTCTACTTTTCCTTTGTATTTTCTTTTCCTTGCATTTTCCTTCAAATTTTCTGGAAACCAAACATAGCCAGTGTAACAATGTTTTCTTAAAACAAATGAATTCGTTTCAAAAGCATGTAAAACACAGAAGTATTTGATTTACATGGGATGTCCAAGAGCACCCTGAAACAATAATCATGCCAGGACAAGCCCATGATACTGTGTGCACTAACACACACTTTGAAGGAATGAATAGGATTGTATGCATTGTGTAGTAGGACCTTAATCACAAGAAGCGACTGAGAGGGCTACCTGGAGATCATTTGAGGTTCCACATATATACATCCGATATGTTTCTATTTCTTGTTCATAGCCCCGGCTGGTGGAGGCTGCATAGTGGTTGCCACTCACTCTATCCCATATGGAAAATATTATCTCCCTTAGGATTGGTTCATGGCCGTTGAGAAGATTACCCATGCTTAGAACTTTTCTCCAAGACTGATTAGCGGTGGGTGGTGTAAACATATTTGCCAGCACTTGTCTCTCATGGAACCTTACTTGTTGCTTTGAGTCAAACTCCTAAAAAAAGTTGACAGTGACAGAGTATCAAACCAAGTTATAACAATAGATAGGATGTTTTGGCCTGTATGACATGTCGTATGGCTACAAAAGCTTACCAAATAAATTTTTGAAATTTCCAAAAATGAAACTTCATTTTGGTTGTGCTCAGACCATTCTGAAGTTTCATACAATATGCCAAAACTTCAAAATTGTTTTTGGTTTCATTTCTATCCAAATCAAACTCAATACTGAAATTGAAATCTACAACCATGATCAAAATGATGTTATCTCCCAGGAAAGGGCTAAGATTATAGTTTCTCAAATAGCAAAATCCAGAATGGAACTTTTTCTAAACCGCCTAAGAGGCATGGTGCAAAATGGCAGGGCAAAAGATATGTCATGGCATAGTGGCAGTACCTTATGAACATCACCTCCAACTGAGCCTGTTCCCATTTTTGGAAGATAAAAGTTGTAGTAGTCACTAAAAATTGCTTCTCGGAGGCGTGGTGCTTGCAGGAACTTGCGATAAAGAGAAGCCGCAAGGGTTAGCAACTTCTCAACATGTTCAAAGACAACACACAGCCGTCTTACGTCTTCAATAATCTCACTGTCACCAAATAAACGATTTGCTGCAACACACACAAGTTTGTAAATTCTGAAAATTCACTTCCAAGGATTACAACCTGCAAGTGAGATGAAAAGCAAACAGAAGGATGAAATATACATTGCAGAGGCTTCAATGTAGAAGCCATAGTAAGGTAAAGTTGCCCTATTTTGGTTGTCATCTGCTTTAAGCCACCAAAATTAGTCTGGTTTAGAGTGTCAGCTGATGCTCTGAAGGCGGTACAGACCATTTGCTCAAGCAGCTGATGTGGTCGTAATGTTTCCAGGTAATGAAGGACCTACAGAATTTAGGCTTGTGATCAGATAATTTTTCAGAAAAAAAATCGACGAGTTCATAAAATCAACAAAAACAAAAAGCATCTCAAGAAAACTAAGCACTTTGAATGAAAATACAACAATGCTGAAGTTATCATTAACTGAGCTACAATCTAATGACCCCAAATGATATATTTATAGGAATAGTCCTTCATGCTTCTTTCCATTGAATGTTTCATCATTTTAACAAAAAATCTAAGTCAAAAAAACCTTGTAATATTTCCATTCCCCTACAAATCCACACCTATCCAACCCCCCACCTCCACCTTTCTCTCTTTCTTATTTGCATAACAGGATTAAAATTTGAACAGGTAACCAAAAGTCAATAGTTTCTTTCTACATGCAAATATATAAATAGATAACCAGAATTCTACGCTTTATTTCAAGAGAAGCCCATCACTGACAGCTGAGAAATTATTATCTCAAAATATAAGTCATGGTTCCTTCTAGATGTCCTTGAAAGCAAACCATTGTTTGTGTTCATTAGGATATTACACATACCAGTTCTGATTACATGGAGAAATGGATAGGTGCCATTAAGAAGCAGTGACATGTAGAAAAAATTTGGAAAGTTTCATTGTAAGTAATGCATAGAAAGAAAAACTGAACCAACTATCGAATAGAGGCAAAGGTGATGTTCATCATACCCACCTATCATCTCTTTACATCCTCCTTATTTTCCCTTCTTTTTTAATAATAAATGTGTGAAAGGGCAAAAATGCCCTCATTTTCTTGTGTTTTTTGCACCCCACCAAACCCTTAACCCTAACCTTTCCCCTTCCCTTCCCTTTCCTTCCTTTTCTTTCTTCTTCAAATTTCTTTAAAATAAATAATCAAGGAGAGGTGGCTGTGCAGCCATGGCTGCTGCTGTAACTGGCGGCAAAGCCTGGTGCACAGCTGTGACCTGAGAGGATCATTAAAATATATTTAACTTACTTCTGGCCAGAAGAACCAAACAAGGTTAAAGTTGGGCCTTTTTATTTGGTTTTTGCTCATATCATCAACAAAATCTTTGATGCCAAATACTAATCCTCTTGTTCTCATGGACACTTGGATTTGGCTGACACTGCAGTCTACACATGCAAAACAAGAGAGTCCACAAAAGAGTTTGGTAGTGGAACTGCTCTTCCTACGCCACAATGTTTCTAGTAGTCTTCTTTTAGTTCTTGTTTTTATATGATTGGCCTGCAGGAGACCCTGCTGTCATTAACAAAAAAGGCAGGAATGAAAGCAGAACCTGATAGGTTTAGTCAAGAATAACAAGCTGAAAGTTTCTGCCAAGAGATTTACCTTTTCTTGACTAAGCCTATCAGGTTCTGCTTTCATTCACACTACAGAGAAAGTGGTTTCGTGTAACATGCTATGGTCTCAACGCTCTAAAGAGGTAGTGAGATTTACCTTTTCTCCTTCTCTATTTGGATCCAAAAGCGGCTTCTGCTCAGAAGCTGGCAAAGCAGGTGCATCATTCCAAATTTTTCGCCATGAATTCCCATGCGCCGACATTCTCTCAGAAAGTCGTCCTCGAGGTGGCCAATCATCTTTTGACCCCTCTGCTGCATGACTTCGGCATACTCCACCCTCCTTGATGTCATCATCCACCCAATCTCCAGGTGAATGCCATCGGATAAAATCTTCAAAAACAGAATCTGGATTTGCTGCTTTGAATGCTGACATGTCTAGTTTATTTTCAAAATCATCAATACCAAACTAATACAATGGCATAAGAAAAGAAAAATGAGCATTTATTCGAAACTAAAGCATTCCTCCATATGGGATTAGGATCTATATGACATCCTCCATGAATCTTTACCCTTGAAACAAAAATAATAAAACAGAAAATAAGAAGAAGCTGTGTATCTGCACAAGCATGTCTCAATTCCCCTTTATCATTGAAGCTTCCCATTTTACGACTTTTACTGTATTGCTTGTAAAGGCAACTAGAGCCAATATCAAACAAAATGTAGCACAATTTGAGGAAAATAAACATGAGTTAGAGAATAAAATTTAGAGCTTATCACCTGAAGATAAGATATCTTTCTCCAGTTGAGCAGAGAAGCTCTGTAACAAAATGGTACACAACACTTTATTAGTAAAAACAATAAAATTCATCAAGAGTAATATATTTCCAAATATGGTACACCGATGAAAAATTAAAATAAAAGCATTATGGTACCCCAGAGGAAAAAAGGGATAAATGAAACATGATGTAAACATTCTGCAAGCAAAAGACTAGTGAACATAAAAAATTCAAATACACAACGAAATGGTTAAAGGAATAGTTTCAAGGAATATTTCAATTTCAAAGTAAGAAGAAGAAAATATACAGTGCCATCAAATAAATGGAAGCAACATTAGCTCCATAATAAAACAATGATGATTAGAGAGCAGTATTTGAACCCTTCTCAGTCAGGGAAACATATACTCCAAACTTGCAAGGGTTCACATGTGGAGATGGAATAGAGATACAAAATGTGCATCCCACACTTGATTGTGCAGATCCATCCCAACTACAAAACAAGGAGACTCCTACAGTCCCCAACTTTTTTTTCTTTTTTTCTGTAGGATCTATGCTTGCCGATATGCTGCTGCATCAGGCACAACACCCATGTAAGGTTGCCAGCCATATTCATTGTTTTGGAGGTTATCCCGTCATACAACTCATAACTGTACCAGTCACTAATTGTGTGTCAGTGTCCTCTTATCGTAAATCTCAACTAGTATAGAAGTCCATCTTCAGAAAAATTTCCACAAAATGTCAACACTTATTTCACCAAACCTAAACCACTGAAATGTAGAGCTAGACCTCAGGTTCACCACAGAATTGAAATTACCCTATTTAGATGCCTTCCCACAATATATGCAGTCACCTTAGGAAAAGGATGGATGTAAATAATATCAAATGATAGGGTAAATTTTTTGGTGTGAGACAACATGAATTGAATAAAACTGATATGTTCGATTATGTGGTATTAATGATATGGTATCTGGGGAACCAGATCCTGCACCAGGTCATGAAATGGTCAACACATCAAATAACAGGACTTATCCCAGTGAAAATGAATCTACCTCTACAACTTACTTTATATTGTATCATAACCTCACAACCATATGTATGGTAAATGAGGATGGACTCCCTTTGGCTCTGGCTTTGGAGGAGCATATAAGAAAAGGTTGTGGGAAGGGAAAGAGGAAAAGAAACCTCAGTTGTAAAATTATACGTAAAATGATAAAAAAAATTCATCAATATTATCTCCATAAAACTAGAGTTTATTGGGGTAGTGTTAACATCTATAGAAAACATCACAAGCGAATTAGTCTTGTTCTTAAGTTTAGGTGTGGTTGAAAGACACTTCTTTTTCTTTTCTTTCTCTTTCCTCTTTTCATAGAAAATACGAAGTTACTAGTAAAAAAAATTAATAGCTTCTATAACACATCACAAAGAAGTGTAGCTAGGTGTTCAATCATATTCTAATTGCCTAACAAACTTTGAATGACTGTTCAGTACAATAGCAAGTTTTGATGAGTAGCTGGAACATTAGGGAAGCACCTAACCCCCTAGAAGCCTAATTTATAAGCCTTGAAAAGTAACCTGAGACTGCCCAAGCCTTAGCTTGTACCATGAATCCTTAATGCTGAATTAGGGCATCACTGAGGGTGGACATAAGCAATAATCTCCCTAGCCTCTTACACACCAGAGTGAATGGCAGATATTAAGGGATCACGTTCCTTGAGTCTATAAAGGATCAAAACATAGGTTTTGCTCCTATCAATTCATTACAAGAAAGAAAGAAACATTTTTTTAAGGAAAAACAAAGGAGGGGCTTGGCAATAACAAAATTTCAATGTACAAGATCTAGAAAACCTTCCCACAGAGAGAAAAAATCCCTCTAAAAGGAAAGCATCTCACTTCGAGACAACCCTACTTGCATGATGCACAAGGAGGTCCAATCTCCATGAAGACTTTGTCACAAGATTGGTAAGCTCCTTGGCACATTCATCCTTCACCATTCACCAATTACTGCCACCTATGATATAATGCATCTGATAAATTTGCACAGCTGGAGCTGCTACCCTAAATCAGATAATTGTGTCATTGAGAAAAATAATGTCTAAGATGAAGAGTTTTAAGCTTACAAATGAATCACCAAAGGCTTCAACCGCTTGTAGTCTTTCTTCATGCATGTCTTCTGTCATTAGTGGTGCATCCTATAAGATAAGAAGATTAACCATTGTATTTTCAAACTTGGTAGGTGAAATAGAGAAGCCAAAGTAATGTGGAATAATTCAGAAAGGTAAGAGAAACCTGGGTGAATGGAGCATGCAAGTTCTGGTGTGAGTTTAGAAGCATCATATTCCCCACCACTCCAGCTGAACCCCTCCCGATCCCATCTGAAGGTTTTTGATCAGCACAAACCACAGCATCCTCTGGCTCAGTACTAAACCTTGACACGGTTGCTCCAGAATTATACAAACCATTTGCTGTCAAAGGGCTGGAATATGAACATGGAAAGTAAGAACAATTAAATGCATGGGAAGTATATGGATCATTTCCAAGGGTAATAATCACACAAATAGCATATATTAACTTCTGTCATGAGTGCAATGATATATACAATGCACATGATGCAGCAGATCATCAGGCAAGCCAGAGTGTAACTAAATCTTGTTTATGAAGTGGAAATTCTCTTCCCTAGTCTCTATGGCCCTAATTCCTATTATAAATACAGATCATATGCTAATACTCAATTCAAAAAAGGAAAAGAAAATTATCAATCTAACTTCAGACGAATCACTAAGAAGTTAATCAAATATAACAATGCCAAGTTCAATTCCAAACCAACATTAAGGATAGACCACAGAGTGTTGCATTCCATGCTAGCCAGGAATGGATAATACAACAACCAAGCAACCAGGTAGTTCATAAACTATTTTCAAAATAATTACTTACTTAGAAAGGTGATTGTTAGGATAGAGACCTTAAAAGCATGACATGATATAACAAAAAAGGATTTTATTATTTATAATATGATTCTAGTCTCCCTTTTATCTATCATATTCATGCATTACACTATTAAAGCATTTAGGTCTAACATCTCTTGCATTGTATATGACTTGAGTGCATTAGGAGTTGTACAAAAAATCCAAGCCCTAGGTTCCTTGCAAGTAAATGAATCGTTCACAACTGGTTCATGAACTTAGCCAATTCCTTTGAGGTTGTAGTGAACTAACTTCTAATTGGAGGTATGACTTGTCTTGGTTATCAAGATGGGTTTCCCATATTAAGTGCATTAGTGTGTGTGGTTACACATTAGATAAGACTTATGTTGAGTCATGATAGTTATTTTTTTGATAAGTGAGCGCATATATTTAAAAATAGGCAAAAAGCCACAAAGCATACAGGAAGTATACATAGTAGCCTACGCAAAAACAAAAACAACACTCACCATCCCTTAGGGAGTGGCAAGCCATTCCAAAAAACCTAAAAGCGAAGAGGACTCCTAATGCTAATTACAAAAAAAACTTATGTTGAGTCATGATAGTTATGACTTCACCAAACTACTATGTTGTATGGATTCTCAACCTTGAGAGGATACTAAACTAATGTTAAAGTCTTCAATGACTTTAACCAACAGGTGAGACCTTGAGGTGGTTGTATATTTTCTATGGATTCAGTTATTGTTGATTCAGGCTAGCGGCAACAAGTATTCTCAAGATAAACACTATAATATCTCATAGGTTTGAGATAGCGTGTCCCCTTAGGTGATTTTAAGGACATGTAATTAAGAAATCTATGGTCGTAGTAATTCCTCAATTGGAATTTGACATATGCTTTTAGAGAATTAAAGTATGTTAGTTGATAACAAAATAGAAGGATTTGAGACTCAAGGATGTCAAAGGTAACCTTGCGAGGTTGATATCACCCATCTCGTTAGATTATGGACACCAGTTCATGAAAACTTTACATATAGTGGATAATAGATCATGAACTTGAGTTCCAATATCTTATATTAATATCATACGATATTGAAGTGTAGTTAACTCTTTATAGTGGGATGTTGAGTCAACTTTAGAATTAGATTCTAAAAGAGCCAGTATTTTCCAATGTTTTTAGAATCGGACCGATCATTGAACTGGAAAAGTTACCAGTTCACGGTTCACTGGTCGGACCGGCGGTCGAACCAGTGAAGTCATTAATATATATTTTTATATATTATTAAAATTTAAAAAAAATTAATAAATAAAAATTATAAATTCTATCTAAATTTTGATAGTATTTATCATGTTTGTTGATTTTTTTCACAAAATTTTTTATCTATAGTTGTCAATCAACCCTATATTTTCAATAATTTCAATAAATTAAAATTTCAATATGTAATAAATAAAAAAATTAAATATTAAACATATCACAACAATTATAATCAATAAAAAAAATTAAAAAATTAAATATAAATTTTTAAAAACTAAAATGGAAGGCAAGGCTTTTCTAGTCATGGGGGGATGAGGAGGAGGAGAAAGAGAGAAAAAATTAAATTTTAAAAAACTAAAATGGAAGGCAACTTTTCCAGTTGTGGGGGAGAGAGAGGGAGAAATGGGAGCTTTCCAGGGGTGGAAGGAACTTCTAGTGGGAGGGCTTTTTGCCGTTGCGGGGGGAGGAGGGAGTTTTCCAGTCCGCCACCGAGGGTGGGGTGACAGGATTTGCACTGGGTGCTGCCGAGGTTGGGAGGGCTTTTCAGTGCGCAGTGGGGGAGGTGGGGTGGGGTTCCCAGCGTCGGGGGTGCTGCCGGCGGGATGATGCTCCAGGCGACAGTGGAGGTACCGTTGCTAGCCGGACAACGCTCCAGGTGACAGTGGGGGTACCAATCGCATGGGGAAGGGGAAAGGAAAATGAACTGTTGGGTCTGGAGGGAACCAATTGGTTCGTCCGGTTCGCCGATCGAACCACCGGTTCAAACGGTCCAATTCCGATTTGATTGCTTCCCAGTCCAATTGGCCGGACCGGACCAGAATCGTGACCGGCCGGTCCGGTCCGGTTTTCAAAACCTTGGTATTTTCCAATCAATTCTAGTGGCCACCGCTTAAGCTCATATTCCTAGGTGACAGATTTATTAAGGGATATTTGGGTTCTCTATTCATATTTATGCATAAGAGTATTTTAATAAATACAAAAAGTTGTACAAAAGCTTATGAATAGTCTTTCTAAATTGGGTTAATTAATTAATTAAGACACAATAGACTAGATTAAGTGACCCAAGTCTAAGATGGGCTCAAGTCACTTCAGAGCACGGGGAAGTCTATATAAACCCCCTTAAGGGTTAGGGCTTCACACTACTCTTACTATTTAGTCTTCCAAAGAGAAGACTCCTAGCCTCCATCCCCATTAAAGAGGATTTCACTTCCTCGTGTGCCAAGATCTACGAAAAAGAGTGTCATCAAGTGAAAGATCTACTAATCTTCGAGATTTGCGCCGACTCTTCACCAACTAAAATCGATTTGGGAACATTCATATCACAAGTATAGCATTCATTCTCTAGATCTAAGTTTTTATATGTATATTGCTTATGCTATGTAGATCTAGATAGCTCCTAGGATAGTCTTGCATGCACCCTATAAATCCAAGGACAGGAATGGAATAATCCAAGTTTTTCTACAGTAACTTAGCTAGTAGGTTAAGCTACTAATGAACTACCTAGTAGGCCAGACAATGACCCATTAATATGACAATAAAATACTTTGAACCCCTTTAAATTTTAACTTTACGTAACCTGCCTAGATTTTAGGCATTATGATGTCATGTTAAACTAAAAAAATTGACAATACAAATTATTAACACTCAATTGATAGAGGTGAATGAACCCAGTATGAAAAGCAATCACCTTAAGAAGCTAAAGAAACATACAAAGTATGTCAATCAAGAATAGAGGGGCACCTCTCTAGTACACCAAGAGCATACAAAACTACTATGATCCTATATAATCAATGAAATAAAACAAAGAGGAAGAATTTGTCTACTTGCTATTAATTGTCAACAAAGAGGAAGAATTCTTTTCTTTTCTTTTCTTTGGTTCATTTTTTTTTTCTTTTGGTGTGTGTGTGATCCACTAAAGGTGTTCTATGGATGATAACTGTGAAAAAATATTGCAGTAGTCTGAAGTTATAACATTAAAATCAATCGCTAGGGGGTGTAAGTGAAAATCGATAGAATCAATCCAATCAAACCAAAACCAATCAAATTGGGTCAGTTTTCAACAACTATTAAGGTAGGTTCAGTTTTTAATTTCCTTGTCTCCTAACTAATAAAAGTTGAACCAAATTGACATTCTAAGACTTACGTCTTTACAATTGTTCGATGTCAATTTTTTTTTACATTTATTACTATGTATATTTTGTAAACTTTATTATTCATTGTCATTAGGTAATCAAACAATTTTTTAAATGCATTCATTATATTTTGGAAAAGAAATTTTAAATGTATTTTGAACTTAAAATTCAAGTTGGTATTAAAAATCAATTACATTTAAGACCTACATCAACTTCAACTTAAGAACTAAATTAACTTCTATCCAACTGATCATTTAAAATGAACCAAACCAGCTTTAAACAAATTTGGTTTGGTTCGGTTTTCCCATCACTTAAAGGTCAGTTCTATTTTTATTTAAGCATAAACTGGCCATGTTGGGTCGGCTAATTTTTCCTTTCAAAATCAATGAAACCGCACCTTTTCACACCCCTACCAATTTCCCATTACCACTTTGTAACAAGTGAGCCTCTTCATCCTTCAAAGGATTTGCTCTATTCTTGAACAATACATTAACCCAAGCAAATTCATGTTAGCCAGAGATACCTTCAGGTGTCAAATATGGGATACCATGTGTTCCGCATGCTGACAAAGGAATTGAGATATTTTGGCATAATTAAACTCATAAAGTAGGTTACAACATAAATATTTGGGGGGTGAAGACCGCAACTGGCTGATGATGATAATGATTAGGTGGTCAGCACAAACATCAACAGACAGGGCCATTCCAATATCCTAATTTAAGGTTTGGCCAGTTTCCACAAAAATAAATAAATAACATAAAATAAAGAAGTTCTCACTTGCTTATTTCACCTGTCACGTTTCCCATCAAAGTCTTCAGTGGGTGTCTGCATATGAGATGAGTCCTCCTGAATTAGAATGTCTTCCTGCATCATAAGTTAGATAACCATTTCAGGCCAAAAGGACAAGTATCACTGATTCTCAAACACTATAAACTGTATATGCTCTGGAAAAAGATAGCATAAGAGAAGTATTCAAACCTCAATGGGAGTAGAAACCTTGCTTTCAATACTGTCTTGATAATCTTCACTCAGTTGACGCTTCTTTTCAATGCATATCGCAAGCTGCACATATTAGTGATGGATTAAAACAAGTTCGACGTTGTTATCATGTGTGATCTAAGAGAACAAAGATAAAGGCATTTCAAAATTTTCAGATCTATAAGGCATTTTACCATGTCATTTTCAATAAACAACATTTGTCTTTCAATGGAATATAATGATGGCATAGAGTTGCTTATGTAGGACAGCAGAGAGAAAAAGAATATAGGAGAGAAAACTATAAGTAGGAAAGAGAAATTCCAAAGAATTATGAATATTATTAATCAAAAGTCTAAAGTATTTAAAATCATAGGCTCTATATATATATACACAATTCTAACTCTATTAAGAAACTAATTTTAATAATCCTAACTCTAAAAAACTTTATCACTATATAATAATAGCCCTAAAATAGATAAGAAAATAAAATAAGTGGTGCATGTTCTCCAACCAAAAAAGTCCTAAACAAACAAAATAATATAGGTGAAGAGAATTTGACAAGGCCTAGCTCAGGTGGCAAGGGGTTGGGGTAGGGATGGGGGAGGTTCTAAGTTCAATTCCATATCCCAAAAAAGATGTATGTAAAAAATACAATAAAAGAGCAATATTGTAATTCGTTTCATCAACAAGATTATGGCACGAAAAAAGACAGACAATATTGATGTATGCAGGTGAGAGGATTGTCTTTGAGAAAGAGGAGGATGCAACAAAACACTACCTGAAAATTTGACGGATACACATTACTGGTCTCACTATGTGAGGATTTGCGGTAACAAGAGATGCACACAGATGGCTATTTGACTATGTCACATGATCAACAATGAGGTTCTTACATCTAAGAAATTGAAGGCTCTAGCAATGTACAGAAACTCTTATTAGGCAGCATATCCACCTATGATATTCTTCCACATACAACCACTGAAATTTGGACAATGGAAAACCAGATATGACAGCACAAGAGATTCTCATTGAGCCAACAATTGATTGATATGCACATTGCACACACCAGGCAGGCATACATAGAACCAAACACAATTATTTCCAAGGTTGAAGTTCTACATCTACCACTGCCATCATGACACCCATGCATTGGAGATTTGACCAAAAAAGGACAATCTAATTATTCTGAAGAAAATTTAACAATTAGTTTTTACAATTATCATGGGTAAGGGTGAAATATTTTGGCCACAAGAACATTATTCAAACTAATCATCATGAATATGATCCATATCCACAATATATAGCTCATTTGTGTTCCCAACAATTGATGCAATAGAGCATTTGAAATGAAACCTTTGAACCAAGAAATATTAACAGATTTATCATATTTAAGAACAAAAAGCATACTTCAAACTTTCATCATTATCATACACCTGCTCCACACATTCATATGAAGAACAAGAAGCAAATTACACTTTCCCTGCACTTCAAATTTTAGCACTTTAAAAAAAACATTAGAAATAAATTTTCTCTGCATTTTGAAAAAGTCCATGGCAGAATAATTTTTGGTAGCAAACAGTCTTCAACACAAAATGCAAGGCTACCTTCTAAAAATTGAGATGCAAATATGTGTGCAGGGAATAAATTCCTAAGTGCTCTGGAAGAGTTGTACAATTACTACCATCTTCAGTTTCTGGTTGATCAAACAAGTAGATAGGTCAATTACACCACTAGCTGCCATATGAGGCAATGGCTGCGACTCTTCCCAACACCAACGAACTTCTCGAACAAACTCAATCCAGAGAGATGCAATAGCTATTCACACAAAGATAATAACCAAACCAAGTGAAGAGACAAGAATAAAATATATTTTGGAAAAAAATTTCAGTAATATGTCCCATATGTGATCAACAATTAACTTCACAGCTAACAGAGTGGTAACACCCACAGCATTCCTGTTTTCATACATACCACGTATGTTGCAGTTCCCAAACCAAAGAGAATGTAAACAAAACTGTGCAAAAAGTGACCCAATGGGTGCGCCTTTAATGGCTCGAGAACTCTTATGCTCAGCCTTAGTAAGATCTGGGGATTCCACTCCTGCAGGTAGTAATATAAGAACAATTAGCGATACTAGCATACTGAATTAAAGCAGGTAATAGACTCCTGAAGACCTAAGATTGTCAAAAAACATGAATCACATTGAAGTGCAGCCAATAAGAAATGAGAATAAGGAAATGAAATACCTTCGTGAAAGAGATCTTTTAGTACACGATCCAGAACTGTTGGAGGTGGTATGACCATTGAGGACTTCAAATTATCAGAACCAGATTTTTCAACTGCTTCAAACCAGAAAGAAGAATAAAGGAGTGAAATTCTTAAGAAATATTATATGATGTCTCCAACTAATATGGAGATGATGCTCATAATATGTGTCTTTTCCTATTCAGACCTGATACAAAATCTTCCATAAATTGAGCTTCAAAGGACATATCCAGTGCATTAACCAAAAGGAGCAATTGCGAAGAAAACCCCATTGTGTTTTCTCTCGAATCATCAACTCTGAAAGAAAAGTTATTATTACATTTTTTAGGTTATAATACTCCAGACAAGCACAACAAAAATCAATTCAGAAGCAACAAGAAGAATATCCCTCAGGATTCTGAAGAATATAATCAAAAGTAAACAAAGAAAATATGCAAACCTTGTCTTTACATTTTTCATTTTTTATCCCAGTACAACAAATTTAGAGCTTCTTTATCTTTGACAAGAATACAAATATTGTTTTAAAATTATTATAGCTTCCAGGAAAAGAATGTAGTGGATTGCTCTATTAGTTTTCTATCACTTGTACACTAGACAACTGATTTTGCTGACCACAGCTGCTTCTTTTTCTTCTTTCTGAAGGAGTTGCACCTGATAATCTTTTACTAATGACAATAAAAAAAATTATAGGAAATCACTTTTTACATAGAAATTTGTGTTGTTGCATAGATAGAATAGATTTCAGACACATCTTTTGCATATCAATTTATTTTTATTGGAATTACATATTTTCTGATAGGAAAAAAGATTTTTTTTTTTTTGCAAGAATTTAGTATGAGCAAACCATCCCAAAAAATATAAAGAGGATAGAAAGACTGAGCAAAACAGACACATTAATTCATGTCAATGTGATCCTCAAGATACCATTCAAATTAAAAAGAAGGTTCTACAAGACAGCTATAAAACCGGCTTCGCTTTATGATAAAATGATGGTAATAAAGTTCAAAAAATAGCCCTCAAGCAAACTGCATCTGTAAACCACCATCAAATACTGAACATTCATAAGAAAAAAACAGAAATCATGCACTTGACAATCAAAAGCAAATCGTACAGCTGTGAAGACAGATTTGGAAATACTATCCACTTCTCAGCTTCATGGGGTGAAGCGTTTTCCAATTCAGCCATTTCCAAAGAGTTTTCAACCATTTTCTCTGACCACAAGGCAATCAATTCAAATCCTGCATGCATTTAGTTCAATACATGAGGAAAAATTATCTTCCAAAACAGGCCTAAAGCAAGATTAAACATTTGAGAGCAGATAGGTTTGATAAAATATTATCAGGTACCCAGGACCAGTAGTAGATTATGAAAAGAAAAAGGAAAAAGGGTGCCCAGATAAGATATGATGCTTGAACCGCCATATTGAAGGGAAGAGTTACTTTATGACACAGAATAGCTCCCATAAAAGGACAATTTTTGTGCTTGGAAAAAAGAAGCGAAGTTTTACTCATCACCCAATGTATTCCAAACACCAAAACTAGCGTAACAGCACCAAACAGGAAATGAGAGCATGGTAAAAAAGTCATATATAAGTTTACCTTTTATTGGGTCTTCTGCAGAATACCACTCACTCCAGGGACAATCGTCATCCCATTGAGCTTTGTTGCGAGTGTCACCTCTAGGAGTTCCACCAGATTCTGTAATGTCAGCATCAGCTCCTTGAATATCAACATCATTGTCATCATCGTCATAGGGAAGGGTTCTGTAGGTTAGCTTCATTGTAAAATGGACTTTGAAAAGATGTGTTGAAACGTCCAATGTGGTGAATGCCTTCAACATTTAAAAAAAAAAATAAAAAAATAAAAAAGCAAGAAAGAAAGAAAGAAGGTCTTGGAAGGATAAGAGACTTTATTGTAATCTGAAAATAATTATTCGAAAACATAACAAACACATATTCTTTTAAGAAAAAAATGGAAAACAAACATTAGTACAGAAACCCTTGCACAAACTTGGGCTTGAAAAGGAGATGGCTAAACAGATAGTACAGCAAGATGTCATATGATAAAAAACAGGATACAGAAAAATTATATATAAAATACAAAGATTATATAGCACTATTGTTATTGAGAGCATAATACCACCTCTCTCTAAAGGGCATAGACATTAAGTTAGATATTCAAAAGTTAATGTTACTATGAAGATATATTTACCAATGTTTGACTTTCTAAATCCTTCCCTAGAACAAAGAGTAATACAAGAAAAATACGAGCAACAAAAGATCATGAACAAATAGTACCACATGAGTTATCTGGTCAATTTCAAATCACAAGAAAATGAGAGGAACTCCTTAATTTTCAAGTTCAGTAGAACTAAGCTGAGAGAATAACAAAGCTGTCTTCTATCTCTATGAAATATGAACTTTGGAAAGAACTTACAAACTTAGAAACAAATAACTCATATAACCCTTCCAAGTGCATGAGTTTTACTGGAACCTGGCTGCCAATACGATCTGCCTCAAATCTTCTAGTGAAAACTGTTCCCATATTTTGGATGCCGATATACGCTTTCCGAGAAGGATCATGCACTGGAACGAATGCTGGCCACAAACTGCATTGTCAAAATGTACAAGGGATCAAAATTCAATCTAAGATGCTGAAAATCTTACATAACACACTGACCTATGATACAAATATAGATGATGTTCATTGACAACAAGTTGATAAAAACTTCTAAAACAATTTTCTTTTGTTTCCTTTTTTTTCTCTCTTTTTCTTTTATAGGTTCTATGCTTTGTTGATAACTTTATAGAAAAATTTTCAACTCAAACCTCACCTAGAACAATTTGACAAAGCAATTGCAATAGCACTTAGAAGCTTGCTAGCCTCCGGTGCATCAAGAACCACACCACTAGCACTTTGGGGTGCAATCACCTGTTGACACACATATAAGTACAAAAATTATGAATTTTTATTTTCATATACTGTGCAGATACAAAGTAGAAAACATACCAAAAACTCCTTTACTCCAAAAGACAATTGCAAATCATGCATAGAGACATTCCAGTCTGTAACCTTGCCTGTGAAAACCAGAACTCAATATAATAAAATTGGAGAAATCCCCTTTTATAAAAAGATGACTATTTCCGTGGAATTTCTAGGTACCAGCACTAGTAGTTTCAAAGTAATACTCCATGCAATAACTTCTCATAAGATACTTCAGCTCAAATTTGACCTTATACAAGTCCCTTGAAAAACCCAAGTGAACTGCACCTTTTTCCTACACCCAAATAATAAAGGAAAATTCATATTGAAGGTCAAACAGATCTCAAAGAATCAGATAACATTGCATGCAGCCTATCTCTTAACAGAATTTTTTAATCAGATGGTAATAAAAATAAGGGTTGATTTCATTTGCCTCCCCTTAGAATTTGGCTAAATACACTTGACCCCCATTGGTTTGAAATTTCGTCAAATACCTTCCTTATTTTGAGTGATAGGGGAGGTGAGTGAAAATAACAAATGAAAAGGATAGTGGAGGTATTTGATGAAATTTCAAACTAATGGAGGTCAGGTGTATTTAGTTAAAACCTCAAGAGAAGTGAATGAAATTAACCTTAAAAATAAAAATAAAACATGAAGCCAAGGGTGTAATGCTTTCATCATGAAGGAAATGGATATCAAAGATTACACATTGTACATGAATTAAACCAACAGCATACCTAAAGTCTATGATTCAACAAAATATTTAGAAGTCAAACTACTGTGTTTATAACAAGAATTTTGGGACTGATCACAGGAAACAAAGAATCCAGCAAAGGATAAAATCTGCTTACAGATAATGATAAAATATAAAAGCAACGGCAGGCATGAGTATGCCAAATTTGAATCTCCTGCAACTTTAAGTAGAAGAAACAAATTTGTAACACCAATTTTAAAATTTTAATAAATAAATAAATAAATAAGGATTCCTAGAACTACCAATTATTCATAAAAGGACTTGATCCATTCAACATGAGAAAACCCTCAAACACTTCCATGTGAGAATATTAGTTGAAGCTCTTGCAAATTTCAGTGGTAAAAATAAATATGTAACACTATATTTTAAACAATAAAAATGCAAAAATAAAATAAAATAAAATATTACTGGCACCCCCAATTATCTTCACAGCAGAACCTTGACCCAGTCACCCACTCAAAATTCAGACCCTCAAACACTTCCCATGTGAGATCATTATCGGTTTTTTACCCTCAGGGAACTGAAAGGTGATGAATGATCCATATCAGGAAGTTACATATAGACGAAACTTATAACCAAGTCAAAAACTTCAAAACCATGAGTTTTGCAAGGCGTCAAGCAAATTACCAAACAGATGTCCATATTGATAACAATCAAAGAACACACATGCACACATGTCTCTGTTTGTTTTATTCATTCAAAGAAAACATTTAATGAATGAAACAGGTTTCAAATCCAAGCAAGCTTACCAACAAATTCTTTGGGCCATCAGCCAACCATAACCGACATACTGCCTCTATTTCAGAGATGAACCTACAAAAGATGAAATTAGTAACACCAATCCTTCATTTTGTAAGTTACATGGTCTGATATATGTAAGAGAAAAAAACAGGATGGAAGAGTGAAGTTACCTTTCCCATGAAGAGGCAAGAGTGAAATCATCAAACCGTTGAAGCTGCACCAAAATTTTAGAGTAATCAAAATGAACCATTAGTTCATTTCCTCCTTAGTGCATCTAAATTGATAACAATGGAAGTGAATATCCTCTCTTGTCATGAAGAGATGGTTATGCACATTACACTTAACATGCTCTTCTGGAGGGAATTTTAGCCATATCAATGTTATTTCAAGTTGAGAAACCAAATATGTTATGAACTCTGGACCACTTCTGTTGGTTTAAACAGACAGATTGTCCCATTTTCTAACCATCTTAAAGGTCCATCAGGATGTATTTGCAAACAAAGTTGAAACTAAAATTATGTTATCCATATACAATTGAATAAAGCTGCCTGATCAACCTAAAATACAATGGATCAAACATGGGAGAAAATAAATAGACATAACCCAAGTGTGCTACACATTTAAAGTTTTTTTGTTGCTGATTTAATGATAACAGTCAGAGAATAATTGATTTGTTTAATATTTTACATTATTCTCAATTGTCCAATGCATCTATCAGCCTCGTTCTCAAAATTCTCCAAATGAAAGTAAAGCAACTTAATTGTGCTGTCCTCATGACAACCAACATAAAGCTAGCAAAATATAGAGTGGCCGTCTTTCTTTCTTCCTTTCATTCTTTCATTCTTTCTTTTTTCTTTTCAAGCAGACTTCTTGCTCTAATGTAAATGATGACCACATAATTAATTTGAAAAAAAAAAAAACATTGGGAACAAAACAACGCCAAGAAGAACTTGAAGCAACATTTGCAAATGGATAAAAAAACATGGTAGTTGCAAGCACAATTTCAGAAACAGATGACAAAAAGAAGAGAGCAGCAACATAGACATACTTCTTCCTCGTCATCTTTTCCTGTAGCTTCCATCTTGCTGGAGGACGCCATGAAAGATCAGTAAGCCAAAAGGTAAAATGCTGTATTTCAGTTTCCTGTAAGCAAACAGATAAACACCATTGTGAAAACCTGATATAAATAAAGAACATCGACATGTTTTGCTACTAAACAACAATCTTCATACTTCCAAGACACGATGAAATTCAGATAACAAAAAACTATCACATGTTTGATTGCTGCAAAATAGAGGAAAATGAAATAAATTTCAGAATTTTCGAGTAGTGGATGAGAAAATTTTCCTTTCTGCAGTTTTTTTTTTTCTTCTTTTCCCGCATTTTCTTGGCAACAAAACGAATCGGAAGTTTGATTATACCTTTTATGATGACAACTAATGCTTTTAGATCTTGTTTTCAGCAACAGGACAATTAAACCTACCAGTGGCTGCTGAATGTGAAGAAATCAACCACTCTGTGTCACAATTTCTCGCCACAATTAATAGGAATCAATTCGTGTATCTCAATTTCTTGGCGCAAGCCGACTCGGGACAGAGAAGAAGACGGAGTAGGATCTGCTTGTACAATGAGGCAAAAGGAAGACGATGGTTTTGGGTTGCGGGCTAGGATCCTCTGCTGTGGGGTGCACGAACTTAAGGGATTCCTGCTCTTCGTGGTTGTACCTTGTGGATCTCCCTAGTACAATAGGTTTAGGTGGCCGAGCCCGTAAGCAAACCATTAGATTCCGACCCTCAAGTGACTTGGGTCTGTTTTGAAAATCAGTTTTTTATACTTTTTACAATAAAACTCTGTTTAAAAATACGGTGTGTTTTATATTTTAGAAATCGATTGCATTTACTGGATTAATGACAAATTAGATGGAAATGTCTTCAAAAATTTATTTTAAAATTTGAAATTCATTAATATAATGGCATTAAAATTTAATAATATGATTTTAAATTTAAAAAAAATTAGTGGTGCATTAAAAATAATGATAATGTCTAAGAGTTATTATAAATTATTTTAATTAATATAATATTATACTCAATAATAAACTTTAAAACATTTGAATTCAAATTCCATTTTATTTTATAAGTCTATGATCTTTTAATTACTAATCCCAAATTATTCTTAATTTTTGCTAGATAAAAAAAAAAAATTATATCATTTTATACAAAGCCGCTATATTAAATATATACATCATTTCATCTCCCTAGTAATTAAATCTATTTTGTTTTTTTTTTTAAAAAAAAAAAGGTTTGTTCCTTGACTTGCTTTTTAATAGTTTTACAAACTATTCGATTAAATTTATTGTTGTGCTAACAAAAAAATTTAATACAAATAATACTAGATTAATACTATGAAAATAAAATATTGTACATAAATATATATGATATTTTAATGTAATTAGATTAATCATGTTTATATTAATGAATGAGATAGAATCATTTTGCTATACAATCAAAAATATTATAAATAACAAAAACCAAATATAATTATTGGATTTTTAAAAAATCTTATATTTATCATATTTTGTATTTATGCCCTAAATCATGAGGGTCCTTGCTCTATTAGGTGTCTTTTAGCTTGGTATCTGTTGGCGTGAATTGTTAGAAACCAACTTAGGAATGATACAACTGTAGACGTAAATATAGAATCATGTCATACAAGTATGGCATGATCTTTGTCGAGATATTTGTATAGACAAAAATACGATTGTAATTTTCTTATTTATTTTGTATTTTCTCCATGTAAATAATATACTAAAAAAATCTAGAAAAGTTGATATGGTATTAAAGCAAAGAATCTGATCCTTGGCTCCCTTCATCGGAAAAACTCTAGTTTTGTTTGTTTGATCCGTGCCTTTTAGTTATGACTGACACCGGCATTATCACCAACTCTGGTGATCCTCCATCACATATCGACTCCATTATCACCACCCTTACCAGCCAAATGATTGAAGCCTTATCCAAAGTCCAAGTCTTGACTTCAACGACCAAAAACTCAACTGCTCCATATCAAGTTGGATGGTTCCAACTATGCCCTTTGGTCCCAGGTTGTCGAGATGTACATCTCCGGCAAAGATAAACTGGGTTATATCAACGACGATTGTCCACCATCACCACAGGTAGATCCATCCTTTCGAAAATGGCGTACTGATAATGCCATTGTCAAATGATGGTTGATAAACTCTATGGATCAGACACTCATTGGAAATTTCATCTGATTTCCCACAGGAAAATTGGTCTAGGATGCCATTGCTACGACTTATTTCGATGGTAGCGATACTTCTCAAGTCTATGAACTCCGACGACATGTGACTCGTCTATGACAAGGTAGTGGATCCCTTGAGAAGTTCTACACCGAACTACAAGGACTATGGTGGGAAATTGATTTTCGTCGTCCGAACGATGGAATGTGCCATTGACATCTACCACTACAACAACTTATTCCAACAAGATCACATTTACACTTTCCTTGATGGTCTTGATGATCGCCTTGACGACATCCGCAGTGATGTGCTTCAAATGCACCCATATTCCTCAATCGAGCAAGCTTATGCTCATGTTCGCAGAGAGGCTCTCCGACAAACAGTCATGAGCATTAGCGATCTCGACAATACCTTAGGCGTGGTTTTGACTACCAAATGACTGAAACTGAGTTCAACCAACACAAACTCTGTTGCAGTCTCTAGCCATGGGAAATCTACTACAGCCTCTAAGTCACGAACTGTTCCTGATGGAATGAAATGCTCCCATTGTGGCAACCAGCGCCACACAAGTGAGAATTGTTTAAAAAAAAATGGTTATCCTGATTTGTGGTATGAGTTGCATGCAAAAAAAAAAAAAGAATGACTCAGTTGGTGTGGATGCAAACAAGGGCAAAGTGGCTATAATGTCAGCCGAACCTCACCTTTCCTTGATTCCTCAGGCTGAGTCTTCTCAGGATGCAGGACTCGTCTCTAATACAGGTAACTGTGGTTCTAATTTAGTTACCTCATCCTATGATGTTGATCGTGGTGCATGGCTTCTTGACTCCGGAGCCACAGACCACATGACTTTTGCAGCTACTAACTTTACTACGATATCTCCATCGCGATGCACCAGTGTTGCCAATGCTAATGAGGTTGTCTCTTCTGTCACAAGGGTCGGATATGTGTATCTGCCTCCTTCACCCTAATTATCGAATACGTTACTTGTTCCATCGCTCTCACATAAATTACTATCTGTTAGTCAAGTTACAACAAAACTAAATTGTGTTGTCCTAATGTATCTTACATTTTGTATTCTTCAGGATATTCTCACCAAGGAGATAATTGGACATGGTACTAAAAAAGGGGGTCTATACTACATGGAAGATGTTAACACAGGTCATGTTCACCAAATACAAAGTGGTGTGAGAGAACGACAAATTTGGCTTTGGCATCGACGTTTGGGGCATCCAAATTTTGGTTATC
The DNA here is from genome assembly GCF_004353265.1 of Vitis riparia. Lineage (NCBI taxonomy): Eukaryota > Viridiplantae > Streptophyta > Magnoliopsida > Vitales > Vitaceae > Vitis > Vitis riparia. Next base: position 15,144,832 of record NC_048436.1, read on the forward strand.
TGAAACATCTACGACCTGATCTTTTTTCTAATACGAGGTTGTCTGACCTTAAATGTAATACCTACATTATAGTCAAAAGTCATCGGACTTCCTATCCACTAAGTATGAATAAAAGCACTCTTCCCTTTGCTTTAGTTCACTCTGATGTGTGGGGTCCTTCCCCTATCTCGATTGGTTCTGGTGTTTGTTGGTTTGTCATTTTTGTTGATGAATGTACCCGTATGACTTGGCTTTACTTGATGAAACATAAAGATGAAGTATTACATGTGTTTCAATCATTTTATGTGATGATCCAAACTCAGTTTTCTTCCAAGCTCCAAGCTCTCCGCTCTGATAATGGTGGTGAATATGTTAATTAGCGTTTCCATACTTATTTTGAACACCATGGACTTGTTCATGAGACATTGTGTCCTCAAACCCCTCAACAAAATGGCATAGCTGAACGGAAGCACTACCATATTCTTGAAACTGCACGAGCTTTACTACATGAAATGCATGTGCCACCCCAATACTAGTCTAATGCAGTGTCCACTGCCATCCATTTACTTAATAGACTACCCTCTAAAGTCTTAAATTTTAAGACTCCGCTCCAAGTTCTGGCATCACACGTCTCTTTACCTACAACCCTAATGTTTCCTCCTAGAGTATTTGGGTGTGTAGCTTATGTACATCTTCACAAAAATCAAAGAACCAAACTGGATTTGTGTGCTCGTCGTTGTCTCTTCCTAGGCTACACTATGCACCAAAAGGGCTATCGGTGCTATGATCACTCTACTTGACGCACCTATGTAACTATGGATGTCACCTTCCTAGAGTCTGAACCTTTTTTCCCAGCCCTCACTTCTTCTTTTCAGGGGGAGACACGAGATGAAGAGCAAAAATGGTTGCACTTTGACTGGCCAAATAGTGAAACTATGGTGGATGAAGCACCAAGCTTAGTGTCGATTGATCCCACAAGACTAGATGGACCCATAGAGCAGAATATAACTTCAGAAAATTATACGCCTTCAGCAACTGAACCAAGTTTCCCCCTTCCTTAGTACATGCAGACCTACCTCCTGATAATATCCCTGAGGTAAGGATTCTTGACACGTCTTCCAATATAAGTGACTTGAATACATTTGTTGGATATACATTGCCTTTCAGGGAAAATCGTGGCAAGCCATCGACTAGATATTCTCATGATATTGAAAAACGAAAATCAAAGTATCCAATTGCCAACTATGTGACTACCAGGAGATTATCTGAACCCCTCAGAGCATTTGTCCATGTACTTTCCTCAAGTCAAATTCCAACTGGAGTTCAAGAAGCCTTGTCTGACCTGAAATGGACTCAAGTAATAAAAGAGGAATTGGAGGCACTACTAAAGAACAACACATGGACCATAGTTCCGTTACCTGAAGGGACGAAAACAATAGGATGCAAATTGGTATTTTCTATCAAACACAAGCCAGATGGTACGATCGAAAGTTACAAAGCAAGACTGGTGGCAAAAGGCTATAAACAAACATACGGGGTAGACTACCAAGAAACTTTTCACCAGTTGCAAAACTGAGCACTGTAAGGGTATTCTTATCTCTCGCAGCCAACCTTAACTGGCCATTACATCAATTTGATGTAAAAAATGTCTTTCTACACGGAGATCTTGAAGAAGTGTACATGGAACTTCCTCCGGGATACACGACATCTAATGAAACCAAGGTTGTGTGCAAACTACAACGAGTACTACATGGATTGAAACAATCACCTCGAGTGTGGTTTGGGTAGTTCAGTCTAGCAATGAGGAAATACATATTCAAGCAAAGCAACTCGAACCATACACTATTCATAAAGCACAAAGTGGGAAAGGTAACTATGTTGATAGTATATGTGGATGACATGATTATCACAAGAAATGATGGAGAAGAAAGAACCAGACTACAAAAGGAGTTAGCCACCGAATTTGAGATGAAGAACTTGGGAGGACTCGAGTATTTTATAGGAATTGAAGTTGTCAGGTCCAAACAAGGAATATTTCTTTCCCAAAGGAAGTATGTGTTGGATATATTAACTGAGGTAGGAATGTTGGAGTGCAAACCGGTGGATACTCCAATTGTTCAAAACCATAGACTCGGAGAATACTCAGATCAAGCACCAACGGATAAAGGGAGGTACCAAAGATTAGTTGGCAAACTCATATACCTCTCACATGCTCTTCCAGACATTGCATATGTTGTAAGCGTAGTTAGCCAATTCATTCTTTCCCAAAGAAAGTATGTGTTGGATATATTAACTGAGGTAGGAATGTTGGAGTGCAAACCGGTGGATACTCCAATTTTCCAAAACCATAGACTCGAAGAATACTCAGATCAAGCACCAACGGATAAAGGGAGGTACCAAAGGTTAGTTGGCAAACTCATATACCTCTCACATGCTCGTCCAAACATTGCATATGTTGTAAGCGTAGTTAGCCAATTCATGCATAACCCTATTGAAGACCACATGGATGCGGTAATCAGGATACTAAGATACTTGAAGTCCTCACCTCGGAAAGAACTTCTGTTTTCAAAGAATGGTCATTTAAGAATTAATGACTATACAGATGCAGACTGGGTTGGAAATATCTCAGACAGAAGATCTACTTTAGGTTATTTTATGTTTGTCAGTGGGAATCTTGTTACATGGAGAAACAATAAGCAAAAGGTAGTATCACTTTCTAGCGTTGAAGCAGAATTTCGTGGAATGGCAAAAGGGGTGTGTGAACTACTCTAGATCAAGAGACTACTTATTGAACTAGGTTTCGCCTCTACCTTAGAAATGGATCTTTTTTGTGACAACAAAGCTGCTATTGCAATATCTCAAGACCCAGTCCAACATGATCGTACAAAACATGTGGAAGTGGATCGACATTTTATCAAGGAAAACCTAGAAGCAAAAATAATCCGATTTCTATTTGTGAAGTCCAAATACCAACTAGCAGACATACTCACAAGGCGATATCAAGCAAAGAGTTTCATAACTCACTCAACAAGTTGTGCATAAGATATTTGTATGCATCAACTTGAAGGGGAGTGTTGGCGTGAGTTGTTAGAAACCAACTTAGGAAGGATACAATTGTAGACGTAAATATAGAATCATGCCATACAAGTATGACATGATCTTTGTTGAGATATTTGTATAGACAAAAATAAGACTGTAATTTTCTTATTTATTTTATATTCTCTCCGTGTAAATAGTATATTGAAAAAACCCAGAAAAGCTGATAGTATCTTTATCAATTTCATATAATCTTTATAAATCCTAATATATATATATATATATATATATATATATATATATATATTTACTTTATAAAAAAATCTTATACTGCAATAACATATGAAGATTGAAAATATTTTTTAAAATATGAATTTATATTAATTAAAATTTTGAGACGCTTCCTTACATTTATGATTATTATTTCTTTCATTCTCATTTTAATCCTCTTTCCTTCTATTCTATTTTTCAAAAAAATAAAAATAAAAATCATTAGTCACTCTTTCTATTATCTTTTATTTTTATTTTGATTTTTTTTTTGAAAATTTTAATAAAAATATAATTCTATTTTATTTTGTACAAATTCTAATAAATATATCATAAAATTACACCAACTATAAAAATGATAACGAAAACCTCCGAAAGAATCCTCTTAGCCTTTAATTACTAAAGCGATGAGGATCAAATTTTACATGATAAAAACTTCATCATCATTTGATGAATGTTCTGTTCCATGAGCCGGTTGGTTTCGGTCGGGTTAATGATGCAATTAAATTGACTAAAACAAACCCAATTATGTACAAACATGACTAAAAGCTCAACCGCTATCATTAACATCATTCCTTCTTATCTTGATCTTGATGTGGCTGGACCCAGGCTCAACATGTCTTTTTGAGGGCCAGGGTCCGGCCGTTAGGCTTCCATGCGAGGTCGAATCGGACCGGCCCTATTCCAGATATGCCCACATCAGTTCGTACAACTTATTGGTATATGTGGGGAATGATTGTAATGGATGCATTGGGATGACACGATCCATAATAAGATTTTTTAAGTGACACCAAACGACTCGAGCGAAAAACCGCTCCAACACGTATATGATCCTATCGACCATAATGATATTGTCTCTCAAAGTCCCCAACCCCATTGGCCCGCCTTTAATTGTTTCACGTTATTTTTTTTCTCACAAGGATTTTATTAGAAGCTTGAAATTTCCTCTCCGTAATTTGTTTGCTTTAGTTTATATTTTAGAATCATTCTGTGCACGCAGCCATGTGATAGGTTTTTTATTTTTTATTTATTTATATTTATGAATTTAAATGTACATGACATATGATTTTCCATATGCATGAATATGATATGTAGAAAATAATCTTTCAATAATACCAAAAATAGTTTTTAGAATAAATTTTAAAATTTATTTATAAAAATAATTTTTTGTATATAAACATATATATTTTTAATTTATCCTCTATGAAAATACCATAACCTAAAACATATGCAAAGGCTCTCAAAATATTATAATTTGAGTGGTATAGTTTTTGTTGGGGCATTATCAAAGTCTCCTATTGTTTTTTAAATTAGTTTCTTATTTGTTACAACAAAAATTAGAAAATATATTTGAATTTTAAGTAGAGTTTTATTATTAAAAGTGATTTAAAACTGTTTTCAGAAATTATTTGTCGAGAACTTGATAACGTTTCGAAACAGCCGGAAATTCATCGGTGGAGATTACCAAATTGAGACAAATTTTCTGAGGTAGGGTCACGTGGCAGACCGATGGGTCGCGCAAGGGCCCAAACGGGGCACGTCCCGTCAAGCCTACTGGGCCCCACAACGTTACCACGACAGCAACAGTGCTCCATATACCATCCTGAGCATACACAAAATCAAACCGGACTCTTTCAAATACTTCTCCGCAATGATTGTCTAAGCCAAGACCAAAAACAAAATTAATGTTTTTTTTTTTTTTTTTCCGTTGCCTTTTAAACTAAATCTAATATATTTTATAACTTTTCCTAAAATTAAGCGTAATGCTATCCTCTTCTCAATGTTCTCATTCAGGCCTCGTCAAAAGTCACAACCTCATTTAGTAAGTCGTTTGGATTATTTGGATTGAATTTTAAGGAGGTTTTTTTTTTTTTTAAATGATAAATAACACAAACAATAAGAAAAACATAAAAAGTGGAGTGGTAATGATTTTAATTTTTTAAAGCAAGTAAAATGTTTCTTTTTAAAGAAAGAAAGTACCGCTATTAAATACAAAGAGCAGTATATAGTGATAAAAATATTATTTTCTGGAATTTAATTTAATAAATAATTAAAATACTTTTTAAAATTGCTTTTGGACAAAATATATGTTCTTCAGGCATATCTCAATTTAATCCCTAAACAATTTTATTTATTTTTTAACAATTTAATATAAAAAAACTCAAATTATGAAAAAAAAACTATTAAAATAAATAGTCTATTTGAAATTTAGATCTGCTTTAAGGGCTTAAAAATGACTAAATTCATGAGGTGGTTTTTATAATTTATTATATATTTTTTAAGATATATAAAAATATATCGTATTAATCTATTATAAATTTTTTTTTTAAAAAAATTATATACTGATAACAGCCAATGTTGGTGACAAAGGAGGAGGCCTAGCGGGCATTTCAAAACAACTACTTATTTTTACGAGAGAAGTCAGTAGTGATTTAGTATAAGATTAATATTTGTAAATGTTAATAAAAATTTAAAGAATGGATCAAGTCAGATCACAGAGGTTTAAGGCCAAAAGAAAGAGAAAGGGAAATGGAAGTGAAGCAGACCAATTTCACAAACATCAGGACCGTCATCCTCATCTGATATAGCAGAGCATCGCCATCAGTGGTCCTCATCACTGTCAATCATAGCTCATTATTTATTACTCACCCTCCCAAAAAGACTCCCTTCACCTCCCATAAACGTTCCTCACCCCTTCTCTCTCCCCAAAATTTCTCAGTGTCAGAAGGAAAATGTGGGAAACCTCAGCAATCTGATTGAAACGTATCTCCACAGCCTAAAGCTAAGGTTTACTCTGGGTGTGGTTCGAGCCACATTTTGCTTGGGTTCGACCATGGCTGCAGCTCTCGAGTGTTGGTCCAGCCGAGCTAGCACAGACGAGGACATGGTGGAACAAGTCCTGATGAGAACTCAGGACAGATCGGAGGGTCTGCCGGAGAATTCGTCCGGTGCAGGAGTCAAGGAGTCGTCGGCGATGCAGAAGAGGTTGCAGAGGCTGAGTCGAAATGTGTCCGAGGCTATTGCATCGCTGAAGAACTCACTGAATCTGGACTCGCCCCGTGATCCGCCTGCTTCTAAGATCGAGAGCTGTCGCAAGCTTGTGTGGGGCGGTGTTGTTCGGAACCTCACGCAACTGTACCCTGGTAGTCAGCTACCGGAGAAGCTCGTCTCCAATATTCGCAAGCATTATGATTCCTTGCCTCTCAGGTTGAGTCATTAAAGTTTATATGAACTCGAGTTCCACTTTGGTTGCTGAAAAAATGGAGGAAAAATAGAAAGAAAATGAAATTTCAAGTATTATATTTTATGCTGTGTGTTTTTTTCTCCCTTAAAATGAAAAAGCGCTTGACCTGGGGGCGACTACGGTTGAAGTTCTTAAATATGCAATCAACTTCAAATTAATCCCATGTTTGGCTACTCAGAAAATGAAGGAAAAGCACAGAAAATGAAAACTTGAAATTTTGTTCTGTTTTTTTTTTTTCCCCACAAAACGTGAAAAACTAGGTCCTACTAAGTCAAATGAATCTTAGTCGGCTCATTTGTGCGGTTTTTTTTTTGGTTATCGTTTGCTCAGATCCTAAGAAAAGCAGTTATACGTTGCAAAATTTGATTTGTTTTTTTTTTTTTCCTAACATTTTCTCATCAACCAAACAGAGCATGGACTGTATTTATTGGACTCAGAATATTCTTACACTCATTTATAATCTACATATATTTTTTATTTTGTTGCCATTTATCTTACGTTTCTTTTGGGTGATCTTAACAGTTATGCCCAGGCTGGATTCGATATGAAAGATGTCTTTCTTCATATTAGAATGATCGAGCAAGCATCCGTGGATGACCATCCTGCGATTTTGATTCAAGAAGTGTCTGATGATGAGATTCAAGGTTCTGTTTTCAAGCTCACTTTTGCCTGTAACTCTTCGATTTCATGGCCAGCCATGTCCGGTGCACTTGATAGTGCTTCCATTTGTTGCAAGAAGATACAGATCTTTGAGAAGAAAGGATTTACTTTAGGAATTATTCTTCTTCTGGTTCAAGCTGGGCAAGAGAAATCGTTCCAGAACAGGATTGAGAATGCCCTGAAGTTTGCTATAAAGAAGTCCAAACCCACCACCGTGAAGCTTCCATTTGGCCTATGTGGCTGTCAAGAGGAAAATACTAAGGGGAGAGAGGTGGGGGAGATTGAAGAGGAAGGCGGTGAACCACACCATAGAAATGGCATTGATAATTCGAACACTAAGGTTCAGCTCCAGATGCCACTGCCAACATCATCTTTTGTTGTTTCAGTTGATGAATGGCAGACGGTCCAATCAGGTGGAGAGGAAATTGGGAAATGGTTGTTGAACTCAGATAATCTTGAATTTGTTGATCAGATTGGGCCAAATTCATTTAAAGGGGTTTACAAGGGAAAAAGGGTTGGAATCGAGAAGCTCAAGGGTTGTGACAAGGGAAATTCATATGAGTTTGAGCTCCGAAAGGATCTGTTAGAGCTGATGACATGTGGGCATAAGAACATTCTGCAATTTTTTGGTGTTTGTGTTGATGAAAATCATGGTTTATGTGTTGTGACTAAACTAATGGAAGGTGGATCAGTTCATGATGTTATCCTAAAGAACAAGAAGTTTCAGAACAAGGAAATAATAAGGATTGCTATTGATGTAGCAGAGGGGATCAAGTTCATGAATGATCATGGTGTTGCATATAGAGATCTCAACACACAAAGGGTCTTATTGGATAGACATGGGAATGCTTGCCTGGGGGACATGGGTATAGTCACTGCTTGCAAGAGTGTTGGTGAGGCAATGGAGTATGAAACTGATGGCTATCGGTGGCTAGCTCCTGAGGTTTGTCTCCTGCTATATCAGTTATTCTTTCCAATCTCATATTGTTAAAGTCAGCTTAAGTTGATCAGGAAAATTCCATTGAATGAAACATCTTCATGTTAACAGTCATGAGCCTAACATTTTAATTCTGTGTTAGCATAACCAGTGAAAATGATGCCATTCCATGTTGTTTCATGAAGTGTTTGAAACAAATCTCAGAGCTCAACAAAAACATCGATTCTTTGTGATGATTTGTGTTTCAGATGCTATGGAAACAAATGAAATGGTTCATTTCTTGGGGATACTTATACAATGTTCAAATTAATAATTCTACATCGATTCTTTGTGATGATTTGTGTTTCAGATGCTATGGAAACAAATGAAATGGTTCATTTCTTGGGGATACTTATACAATGTTCAAATTAATAATTCTGTTCTGATAATAATAATAATAATAATAATAATAACTAATAACTAATAACTCTGTTGCCATATTCCTAATGTTTCTTCAATATGTTCAACTATCCTGACAATTTAGATAGCATTTGGATCGTACAAAATAGAAAAGAAGTGAAACATTTTTCAAGTGAATATTTTTGTTTTGTTATGTTTGAAACTGAGTCTTGCCTTGCTGCAATTTTTAGAATCTTAATAAACAAGGTAGTATAGATGTTTTTCCATTATTCTTGCAGTGATGGAAACATCTGTAAGATTTTATATTCATGCAATGTCCAATTGCCTTTAAAAACTTTGCCCATTGAATTGATCTCTTGGCTGTAATATTTGGATGGTGCTCAACATAGAAATAGCCTTCCAATAACTGGTTGGTTATGTTATAACATACTTCTCAGATTGGTGCTCCATGTTTAATGATTTAACTGAAATCTGTGTGCCCATAACCCACTGGCCTAATGAATATCATTGTGTGAGGTTGAGAGTTCACATCATTCTCTCCTACTTTATGTTGGAGGAAAGGGGTCATACTAGCAGATTAGTTGCATGGTAGTGAACTGATGCTATGATATTTACCAAAAAGAAAAAAAAGAAAAAAAGGAACTGATAGGAATTTAACTGTATCACTTGAGTACATGTTTTAACAGAAGAAACCATTATATCCATGCTTAGTAAATCATTTGTGCAATATATCCTAGTGGCCCTGCCATGATTAACTGCTGCAACTTTACCAATATGAATATTTCCAATGTTTGCTGTAAATTTCCTTTTGATGCTCTTTTTGGGTTTTACTATATGTTGTGTTCAAGGATATTAGTTGGCTTCAATGTATTTGCAGAGGGTTTTAAGGGTCGGTTTAGTCTTGTTTAAAGTGGCTTTACCTCACTATCCTAAACATCATTGTTTTAGCATGCGTAAACATGTCTTCATAATTTATTTTGCTTTAAACTCGAATCAAGTGTTTGCCTTTATGTAAGCGCTCCTGTATGTTAAACAAATTGTTTGGCTACAACCTTGCAGAATTGCACTTTAGCCCAAAATTGGTTGAATCATGGACCCTACCTTAGGAGCCTTTTCAATCTTTAGCTTGATCTGTCCAAATAATATATGGACCTTTTTAATACCTTTCTTGTTACTCCCAATGAATTACTGGACACTACTTTTGCAAATTTAGCTTCTCAAAGTTGATGTTATGGGTGTGTCTGGGAGCAATTTCAAAGATGAATAGCTTCTAAGGATCTCCAAATGTTTTTTTATTCGTATACTACATGAAAGTAGTATTTACTTCTTTTATGAAAAAATAAGGTTAGCAAAAATATTATTGCTCCTAATTGAACACTTCTCTATTGGCAAATTGTTTATTTGTATTTTGGTCATGAATTTGCTTGAAATTCTTATTTCACCACATGACTGGTAGTTTTAATACAATTAAGAGTTTAAAAATGAAATTCAATTAGAAGTCACTCTTCCTCGAATTCAATTCTCTACTGTAAGTGATGGAAGCAATGAATTGAATTTCTTCTCTTTTGGTTGAGACAGATCATTGCAGGTGACCCAGAGAGTGTTACAGAGACATTGATGAGTAATGTGTATAGCTTTGGGATGGTACTTTGGGAGATGGTAACTGGTGAGGCAGCCTACTCGGCATATTCACCTGTGCAGGCAGCTGTTGGAATAGCTGCTTGTGGGCTTAGACCTGAAATTCCAAAGGATTGCCCACAAATCCTGAGATCTCTGATGACAAAATGCTGGAACAATTGCCCTTCCAAGCGCCCTCAATTCTCAGAGATTCTATCGATATTGCTGCGGCCCAACAACAACAACAACAACAACAACAACAACAACAATAGCAACAATAGTATTAGGTAAGAAGCCTTTGGATTACCAAGGAACCTAATCTACTGATACTAAAAGTTTGTGTAAAAAATGAGCCCCTTGTTAAATGGGTGCTGCCATGCCTAAATGTAGATCCAGTAAGTTTATTTTTCTCAAAGGAAATGAAGATATAAATCTTCTTTTCATCCTTGTCAATGGAAATCCACCTCTTTCTTTTACCATCTTTCTAATAATATCAGAAAAATTATATATATATAAATGTTTGTGGGTTGCTTTATAATATGTCTGCCATCACATGTGTCATGCAGATATACCTTTTTTTTTTATATAGATATGAATGGTGGGAATCTTCATATATTTGTTAGGCATGTGTCATTATGAGTCACTGGGCCTTTCACATTTCATCGCCTCTAAGAGACTAGATCATTGGCTTAGAAAAAGGGGAATAAAAGGCAAAAAGGCAAATGAGATTATGTGGCCCGATGGGTATACGAGTTTCGAGCGATACAAGGGTTTTTGTTTTCCAATTTCTCTTTTTGTTTGTATGGTGGCTATCTGAGGGGCCCGAGGGACTTCACTCCTTTTGCTTTGGTGTCGTGAGGGAGGTGAAAACCATCAAACACCTCTCCCTGCTTTCCTCCTCTCCAAGAAGTTTCAACATCAATGGACCAGCTCCTAAGGCCCCACAATTTAGGCATAATTTATATATTATGACCCTTTGCTTCTGTCATTCGATACTTTTAGACTGACTAAGCCCCTTGTGGCACCCATCAAGGCGATGTTCCCGGCTGTGCCCATGAATTTAGACTGTACCAGGTCAGGTTGCTTCCGCCTCAATAGACAATTGGTAGATTGTTTGTCTATATTGTGCTAGATGTATACATGACTCTGGGACTGGGTAGGGTAGGGCCGGGGTTTGGAAGGTTAACCTGTGTCAAACCCGTCTATCATTCGTCTACTATGCCAAGCTTGTCGGCTATATGTCTAAACTCATAACAAACCCAAGCCACCCTAAAGTGGAGTCGGAATTCTCATGATAAATCCGTGGGTAACTTAGGTTCCAATGGGTTTTCATGTGTTATCAAACAAATATTTATAACAGAGCTTTCTGATACGTAAAATATTTATTTTAAACCTATAAAATAAATTTTTAGAAATGAAATATGTTACAAAATAATATTGAACCTCGGGTTGGGCAAGGGTTTGACCGCCCAAATTGCAATCCAGGTTAGGCTCAGCTTTCAGTTACACGTGACGAGGATTTGCTGAATTTTACTCAAATCTGTATACCTCTATACTAAGGCCCCAACATAGGTCATAGGATCAGTTCAATCATACTCAACATCTGCACATGCAGTTGCATGTGCATGATGAACATGCAAGGTCAAAACAGAACGAGCAACTCCCTTCAATTTAATACAGTTCTCCTAGGTCTTAGTTCTTTCAACCAATGCATCGCTAAATAATTGAAGGAATCTGCCTACCAATCCCATATTATATTTTTGTCATCACACCATCTATGTTGTAGGCTGCAATTATCCATAGAGGCATTTCACAAAGCCCAAGCAGTCAGTTACCTAACTAATAATTCAACTAGTAATCCTTACACCTTACACTAAATCCAATTAGCTCGATATGTGTTACTAATTCATTACCTTTAGGTTGAATCGATAATTTAACGATAATGGTAGGTCGTTTATTATATTCTCTTTTTGTTAATATATTTTAATTCTTATTTGCCAATCATTTTTTCTGAAAATGATAATACTCAACTTAAGTGCATGAAACATGGAGCAAAAGATCAAAAAGCAAAATAAATAAATCAAATTCCCATGCCTTGAACACCTTATCGTTCTGCTGTCTCTCTTTTCAAGCGATGTTTTGGAATATCCGAAGACAATTGAAAGCCCCTGCCACGTCCTGACCAAGTGATCGAGTGTTAAGTAATGAGAATGCGCCATGCACCACCATTTAAGGCATCTTATCTCCTCCTAGATGCTCGTTTATCGCCTTCTGCTTGCCTACAATAAATAGAAAAAGAAGTGACCATCACCCTAACTCTCTTTCTCACGCGCACAGAAGAACCCTCGTTGTAGCTCTGAGCCCTGCATCTACTGGCTGGACGTTGCCGGGCCCTGCTCCTTCAAAGTAGGCCGGCCAAACTTGCCATCCTCTCAACTTTGATTAAGACCCAGTTCCTTTGGGTTAAGCCCATAATTCATGGGTCAACTGAGAAGAGTTGACTTGTACCCTTTAGTCCAAAACTTTACGTAAAACATAATTTGGGCTTAGCTCGTTTCTTAAGCCCACTGTCAAGGTTCATACAATTTTTGTGGTTTTCAGTTAGTGAGCCCATCATGGATGGACATCATTCTATTAATAACAATAGCCAAAGAATGGTTGGAGTACAATGGTATAAGACACGTAACATGAAGACACTAAATAATTTAGTGGTTATACTTTTTATCTTGTTTCTCCTTTAGTAGACTTTATTCTGGTCCCCTAACATTATCGCAGAAAAAAATATGGAGGAAGAATAAATTCGTTCAAGACCAAAGGAAAAAAAATTTCCTCCTTACCTGCAACAAGATCCGAGTCACTTACTACCACATAAATTAAAAAGGGATCCTGGCACAAAGTCCCCTGCGCCATACACACCAAGAGGTTGGTTCATGAATCATGTATTTTTTGCACCCATTTCACAGGACATTCTCACACTCACTCCAGCTGTTGAATAAATACATGCCATACGACCCACGTGATTTTTTTTTTTTTTTTTTTATAAATAATTTTATATCTTATCTCATTTGTTTTTACGATTTAAAAGTTTTAAATAATAATACTAATATTATAAAAATTTTATTAAATGTAAAGTTAATTTTTATAAGTCAAAATGTAGTTTCCATTAATTTTTTTTATACCAAAAATGATAAAACTTTTAATATTTTTATATATATATTTTTATTTTTTATAAGTTTTTTACATTAAAAGGGAAAGAAATGAAATGCGACTTGTCAGTTATGAGGAGTGTTAGGCTAGGCACTATCGCATCTGATTTGGAACCCAAAATATGGGCAAATTTTTACCCTGAACTGGATTCAGCCAAGGTCAAAACGGTGACGTTTTAGATGATGTTTTTCACCTGAAACGACGACGTTTTATGTCTTATTCCCGGTTTGCCGTGCATAATCAGCCGACTTTATCTTCCAGTGCCGCTCTCCTCCAATGACCACACCAAACAAACCCTCCCTCTCTCTCTAGAAGAGGAGAGAGATGACCGACCATCACAATTCGCAACAGCACCTGTCAGCCCAAAACCCTAGAAATGCAAATCCATAAATACCCCTTCCTCTCTTCACAAACCCAAACGACCCCTTCCAAATTCACCAGCGTAGAGTACTAGAAAAGGAACATACATCACGCCAAAGCAATTCTCTCTTTCTCTCTCTTTCTTAAACATTCAGATTCTGTTCTTTTTTGTTTCTGCATCAGAGCTCTAATCGGTACGTTTCTTTTTATTTGCTTTTTATCCATCCCTAATCGGTCTTTGTCTCTCTAGATTAATCTTCTTTGCTTCGATTGTCCGTTTCGAATCAATAAAGCCAGAAATGACGGTGTTGATCAGATTAGGGTTAGGGTTAGGGTTTTTGGTTTTGGCACCGATCATTGTTGGATTCGTGTATGACAAGTCTTTCGATCTTTATACTTTGTTGAATGTGTTTGGGTTGTCGATGATTTGGATGGGGTTTTGTGGGGTTTTCAGCAGTTTATTGCACTATATGCTTCCTAGAAAGAGAGCAGTTGCAGGAGAGGTTGTAGACGACGACAGTGATAACACAGGTACTTCTTCGATCAAGAAGCATCGGATCTCCTCATCGGCCGCCGGCACCGAAACCACGGTGAACAACAATAACAGCGGCAGCTCTTTGGGCAATAACAGCGGCAACAGTAATCACAGCGGCGGCAGCGAAGTTGAACTGCAAATTATGGCTTTGGGCGATGGAAATCCGCCAGATATCGATGAGGATCTGCATAGCCGCCAGCTTGCAGTGTACGGCCGGGAAACCATGCGGCGGCTTTTCGCCTCCAACGTCCTCGTCTCTGGGCTTCAGGGACTTGGTGCTGAAATCGGTATAAATATTGCATTGATACTTGCCTTCTGGAGTTATGTAGTTAATCATTGGTTCTTCCTTTATGCCTTGTGGAATTCTTGTATGGTGATAGGGAATCTTGAAATTTCAGGAGTAAGTAGTTTTCATGATAACCGATTTTGTAGTTTTCTAAGTTCCAAGTTTACTTTTATCTATCATTTGTGTTTATTTTTGTCTCAGTTTCTCTGATATGAAACTATTGCTGTTGAATATTGTGGATTTGTCTTATTCATTGTTTCATAGTTTTTGCCTTTCGAGCTTCTTCTGATGAGCTACTGCTGTTGAATATTGTTGATTTGTCATATTGGTTATTTCATAGTTTTTGCTCCTTGGTAGAAAAGACTGAAAAAAATAAATAAAAAAGGTGCATGCAGATGCTTGAAATTCTAATATTGCCTACTTTGGGAATATTTTGAATGCATGGATTTCAGGTAGTCAAACCTGTGGGCATATTTACCCAAAATATATATCCACGGATTTAAAATGCTCTTTCAGAGCTGAAATTCATGTCTATACGTATAATTTTTTTCATCCATTCTTGTTGAGAACCACAGTTGCCAATGTTTCTTTCCTGCAATTTGTTGTGCAACTCATGCTATGGATTGATTTGGACAAGATTTCCGATCTATCTGTCATTAGAAAGTTGATCTTTGTGTTTGAATTTTGGATTTTATGAGATGTGCTGTTGTCTTTCTTTTGAAGTGACTGTTGTGTGTAAGTGACTGAGAGACTCATTGATTTGATGATATACTTGATTTTTGCAGCAAAGAACCTCATTCTTGCTGGCGTAAAATCTGTGACCTTGCATGATGAAGGAACCGTGGAGTTGTGGGACATGTCCAGCAATTTCATATTTTCAGAGAATGATGTTGGTAAGAACAGGGCACTGGCTTCTGTTCAAAAGTTACAAGAGCTGAATAATGCTGTGGTTATTTCTACCTTAACGACAAAATTGACGAAAGAGGATCTTTCTGATTTTCAGGTGCGTCCTGTTTTTTCCTCAATTTCAGTAGTTGGTTTTGGTTTATGAATGACTGTTAAATTATTAGATTCCAAGATTTTGTTCATTTTTTGAAGCAGCTAAGAAAAACACCAGGTGAAAATATAAAACGTTGTATGCTGTTTTAGTTTTTGGTTTAACTTGTAATTCATATATAAAATTATATAAACTTCACTGAATCAGTTTCCTTTTAAGGAACCGAAGTGTAACCCAAAATAAATGGTGGTTGTGAACTTAATTGGTCACACCCTTCAAATGAATCTTGCCTTGTTTTTGAGGTGGCTTTTTGAAATTTTGATCTAAGTGATCAGGTAGAGTATACTTTTTTTTGGTGTTAGTATTCATGCATATATTTCATTTGAATGCATGCAGGGAGTTTTACATCTGAAGATGTTTCCTTTTGGTTGCATGTTTACTCATTTATTGTCTATAAAAAAAAAAAAGGTTTACGCATATGTTAGCTGCACTGTTCAATGTATATGTGTGGTTACTTTGGTATGCAGATAGGTTGTATGATGGACAAACTTACAAAGCATAAATGGAATATTACCTTATCATGATCATTAATTCCTTTTTGATTCTTTCCTTATCCTAAGTATTAGGTAGAAAAAATCTATGGTGCGTATATCTCATTCCAATTCTTAGACTTCAAACAATATGAATCTATATTTCAATGTAAGACTAGAAAAATGTCCCTCATTACCATTTGTTCAAAATTGTTTCTCACTGCTGTTTATCACTTTTCCTGTTTCAAATACAGAAAACACCTGCTTCATTTGATTCACAACATTAAAAAAAATAAACAATCACAGAAATGTCATTTTTCTCACTTAATTTCACCACATCTTCCAAATTTTATTATATCTACCAACACACTTCTGATTTTCATACATTTTTTAAACATCTTGTGAGATAAATGTTCATCATTTTGTATCATTTGGCATTGAGAAAATGGATATATAAAAAAAATTAAGTTGGTATTAAAATTCTAATTACCCCACATTTTTCTTGACCTAATTGGATGTGTATCATCTCTTTATATAGTTTAACGTCAAAAGAAGACAGTGGTGTTAAAGAAAATCAAGATAGAATACAAAGTTTTTAGAACATTGAGTATAAAACTAATTTACTAACTTCACTCATAACTTGGTCACATATGTATTGTGCATAGTTTAAAAAGCACAAGGCGCACCTAAGGGGCAAAAGTCTCCTACAACATATACTCCAAGTGTGTGCTTGAGCAAAGTGAAACTTAACCTATGATGCATATCAATTTTATCAAATATGATCCCAAATCTAATCCAATCAATAAAAATTTTAAACATTTAAAGGAAACATTCAACAAAAAAAGTAGTGAAATTATATAAATTTCAAAATACAGTTAGAGATTTCAAGAATATAAGTGTTTAAAAATGGAAAATAAAGTAAATGAGGCATGCCTCTCCAACAAGGTGCTATAATTAGGGAGTGGCTGTGCCTCCGCCTTGGGCCTAGGTGTGCTTTAAGCTCTCCTTTTAAAGCCATGTCATTCTGAACATTTTTAGTAGATATCCATGCCAAGATTGGCTAGGTTGCACATACATTAGGAAGACAGAGAGTTTCTTGAATAATTAGTATAAGATTAATCACATGCATAAAATTAATCATCTAACTCTTGACTCACCTATGTAGGTCATAGGTGCATTGTGTGTCCCCAACATCTAAGTACATATCAATGCCAAAATTGACTAGGTTGCACATACATTAGGAAGAAATACATTTTTTGGAATAATAAATATGGAAATAATCAATTGCATAAAATAGATGTCAACTCTTCACTTAGTTTAGAGATGTATTGAGTGTACCCAATATTTAAGTTCGTATCTATGCCAAAATTGACCAGGTTGCACATACTTAGGTGTATCATACTACTAGTATGTATATTTACCAAATTGATCGGTATACCTTTCTATGTGGTTAATGGAATTATGAAGCATTTTTATTTTAATTTTTGTTTTTATAGGTTGAATATGTATTATTTTCATAATTTTTTTTTAATGTCTTATGCTTCTAGTTTGACTTTCCAAGTGAAATTTTTGGGTTCGCACTTATATTGATTGTCTCTCTTAAAAGAAAATCATATAATGCAATTTTTTTTCCATACATTGAATTTACTTCCGATTGATAATATCCAATGATGAAAAGGTTGATGTCGATAGAAACATCGACGAATTGATTTTATAGAAATATCAATTGAAATATGGATATCAATGAAATATTGATAAAATTGAAAAAAATTATCAATGGGATGCCAAAGAAAGTGAAATGACCCTTTTTGATGAAGAGGTTGAAGCTAGAAGGATAACCATGGAGGAGTATTATCATTTGGCCTTGTGGGAAGAAGCATCTTGGAGGTAGAAACCAATGGAACTTTGGTTGAGGGAAGGGGACATAAATGCTATTTTTTCCCCTACAAGATGGCGAAAGCTCACCAAATGAGTAAATTTCATGGCTAGAGTCAAGATAAATAGTAGTTGGCTTTTGAGGGAGGAAGAAATAAAAGGGAGTAGTAACTTAGTCCTTTTGAAACCTATTATTTAAATTAAGAGATTGGAGTATTACAGGTTTGACATTAGAGTCTTTGGGTGGGGTAGGGTAGGGAGAATGTAGAGGCTTTGGAAGTCCCAATTTCAAAGAATGTAAACACTTTGGCATCCTTTGTATACCTCCCATGTCCTTAGGGTCGCCCCCTTCTTTTTGTTTGGTGTCTTTAATTCTTCCCATTGTGTATTTGGGTCTTCTTCCTAGGGACTCCTTATTAGTCCATAAGAGGCTAACTATGTGGAAAAAACAATAATCTTTCTAAAGGTGGGGGACTCACTCTCATAAGAGTACTCTATCAAGTTTGCCCATTTAGCATGTCTCCTTTTGTCATACTCATGAACGTGAGATGGGGAGGGATTGAAAGGGGGGATTGAGAAGATTCAAAGAAGTTTTTTGTGGGAAGGAGGCTCGTTAGAGAAAAAACCATACTTGGTGAGATAGATTATGATTTGCCGAGATCAAATAAGGAAGGCTTTGGGATTAAAAACCTCTTGGTTCTCAATAGGGCTTTGCTAGGTAAGTGGAATTGAAGGTTTATCTCAAAAAGTGAATCCTTGTGGAAGTGGGTTCTTGTTGGGATGTATGGTTAGGAGGAAGGGGATTGGCATTCCATGGAAAGTAGGGATAGTTTTCTAATTGGATTGTGGAAGACCATCATATGAGTTTGGGAGAATATCAATAGGAAAACCTCATTCAAAGTGGACAATGGGAGAAGATGAAGTTTTGGAATGATAAATGTTGTGGTGATTCATTTTTAAAAGAGTCTTATGACAGGATTCTTGGGTGGTTGATGTGTGGGAAGTCTTAGAATGATAGATGGTGTGGTGATTCATCTTTAAAAGAGTCTTTTGACAAAGGATTTTTTGGTGGTTGATGTGTGGGATCAAAAAATTGAGGGTGGGCATTGGAACACTAGCTTCTAAAAGAATTTGAATGAATGGGAGATGGGGAGGCTTAAAGCCTTCCTTGTAATACTTCAAGGCAAGGTTGTGAATAGGGATTGGGAAGACATGATGGTTTGGATGCAAGCAAAGAGGGTAATTTTTCAGTCAAATCCTTCTAAAATTTCTTGGGATTGGAAAGAGTGGAAGAGTTCCTTACAAAAGTTATTTGGCTTGCAATGGCTTCACCCAAGGATTAAAATATCGGTAAATACGGATATATCGGTACTTGGATTTTACGTATATATCGGTGGATATTTTGACAAAAATATCGATGAGACAAAAAAATTATTCAAAATTCACAAGAATGCTTGAAAAAACTCAAAAAAAAAAAAGATAAATTAAGTAATGTTAATTTTTTATAAAAATTAGCATAAATTCCTTTACTATATTTATATTCATTTATTTTAAAAATTAAAATACTTTTATTAAAACATATTTTATTACATT
Source organism: Vitis riparia (assembly GCF_004353265.1). Lineage (NCBI taxonomy): Eukaryota > Viridiplantae > Streptophyta > Magnoliopsida > Vitales > Vitaceae > Vitis > Vitis riparia. Next base: position 15,164,354 of record NC_048436.1, read on the forward strand.
TTAAATAAAAAATGAAATTGATTTATATAAAATATTTTATTTGAGATTTGATTTCTAAAAATTTATTACAAGTGATAAATTTTCTATCATCATTTAAATAATTAAAATTATTACTAATTTATCTTATCAAATTAATTTTAATTTATAGAATATTAAGACTTCATTAATTTTTTTATATTGTAGCAATTTTTGAGTAAAATTATATTTTTAATATTTTAAATAAATGAATATAAATTAAATAAAATTAAATGGATAAAAAAAAGAATGAAGTGATAGTAATTTTTTAAAATAGCATTAATGAGATAAATAAAAAAATAGTTAAAAATAAAATGATAATATAGATTTAAAATAAAAAATAAAAAAAGGATAAATATTTTTAAAAAAAAATCTTTCAAAAAAATCTCTGATATTTCCCAGATATATCCGATATATTTGTCGATATATCCGATATATTGCCGATATATCTTTGATGTTTTGACAAGCTTCCTTTGCTACTCCGTGCGTTGCTTCACGCTCAATTTTTTTCGTCGATTTTCCTGATATTCCTCATGTTTGATAATTGGTGCTCAATATCCTTTCAGGGCCATCCAATATCCGATATATCGTCGATAAAAACCGATTTTGAATCCATGGCTTCACCTAAAGTTGTTTTTTTTTCTTCTTCTTTTGGTGGGGTGCTTATTGGGGAAAGGTTTTGACATTTATAGGATGCAAAGGAGGAGGGATTGGTCTTTGGTAAATCAATCCTTTCATTGTAAGGATGATGAAGAATCATCCTTTTGCATTATGTTAGAGTTGAAGTGTTATGGAATTTGGTGCTTTCCTTGTTTGGGATTGTTAGGGTGATATTAAGTTTGGTTGGGAAATTTCTCTTGGGGTTGCATGGCTCTTTTATTTCAAAAGGTAGTGTGGAGGGTTATCTAGTTGTGCGTATTTTGGTTTTGGTGGAAGGAGAGAAACCAGAGAGCATTCGAAAGTAAAGAAATGTTTGATCAAATTCTTAAGTCAATTTTTCTTTGCAACCTTCTATTGTGGGTAGGATATATAGATGACGTTTCCCTAACCATGATAAATTTTATTAATTGGTTAGGATCTACATGAAGGGTCTTTTGTTTTGTGTGTCTTCCCAACAGTTTTGTCAAGTTCTCCAATTGTTTGGGGTTGCCAGTTTTGGGTTTTGAAAAGGAAATCAGCTTTCTTCTTAGAAAATTGGAAGCGAAGAAAGGTCATGGGGTTAAGGTGTTAGGGGAAGGCAAAAATCCATGTCCTCTTCGAGTCTTGAGAAGGAAATTTGAAGGCTCAAGTGCTTAGTCAATTACAGTGGTGTTCCGTCCACGGTAAATGGAAAGGGGAGGGGGATGGGGACTTAACAGCAGGGGTTTCTGCTGGCCACTGGTATTTAATTTATTTTGCTAAGGGTTTTTTGTTTGTTTCGAGTAGGGGTTTTTGTTTTTGTTTTTAGGTTTCTGCTTGGGGGTTTCCAACCGCCGTGGGAGCTGGGTGTTGGTGGGAAGGTGGTTTTTAGTCTTTCTCTTTTCTTTTCTTGCTTGCCTTGGGCCATATATGCATACTTCCTGTGTACTTTGTTGTGCCTTTTTGCAAGCGCCTTTAATATATTTTGCTTATTTACCTATAAAAAAAGCCTCTTGTTTATTATTTTTTATTTTTGCTTTGCCTCTTGACGTACAAAGTACACAATAAGATGGCAGCATGTTAGTATTCTCGTATTGCAACTGGTATAAAGCCAAGGGAGCCTTTTCTATTTTTATAAGCAAATAGATAATATATAGAAAAGTGCCATATAGAGGTTGAGTCCATTTATGTGTGCCAAGCAAAAGTAAAAGGTTGAATGACTTTAAGAAAAGGTTAGACCAATGGCCTCAAGCCATCTCCATCAAATTGATAAACTTCAGATATGACACTCTTTTTTGCAAAAGAATCCCTCAACCAAAAGTGCAGGAAAACATCTTTCAGCTTTGACAATTCCACCCCTTCAAAGATTCTACCCTTTAACCAAGGGAACTTGCATGATAAGTCTGGTCAGAACCCTTACCTTCACAACTCCTATTGGGAGGTCAAAATATTAGAACTTTCTTTGTTTTTTCCAGCTGCACAAAAGCAAGGGGCAGATCTTACACAAAATTCTCCAGCCTCCGAAATTTAGATGTCTGTATACTTGATGATGACCTTGAGTTCTGTAGACAGATGGCGCCCTCATCATGCTTAGCTTTATTCATGATTCCTTTATTGGGGAGTGAGCATTATATTGAGTGAGGTCTTCTTTGTGTTTGTATTGGGCCTGCATTTCAAGCGGAATGGCACCCTAAAGGGGTTTGAATAGTTTCAAATAAATTCTAAGTCTAGCAAAATGATGCAGTGCAGACAGATGAGAACTTTTGACCAATTAGATTGAAAAATAGATTGTGAATGAGCTGTAACCACTTTTTCTTATTTGAATAATGTTAAATGGAACGAATTAACTGTCACTTCCATCATTATATATTTTTGTTTTGGTGACAAGGAGTTCAGACATAGAGTAGTTTTCTACTTCCAGGGTGTAGGGCCTTTTTGACATCATATTGTGCTTTATGACTTGTATTTTTGTTCCATTGCTTGTGTGTGGGTGGTGGGGGTTAGTGTTTGGTCGTGTGGGGGTTGCATAGAGACTGTGTTATATGTTGCTACTTGCTACTGTTGATAAGATTATCTAATGATTATTTACCGCTGAGTGGCTATTTTTTTCTATGCATGATGCAGGCTGTTGTATTTACGGATATCAATTTTGAGAAAGCTATCGAGTTCAATGATTATTGCCATAGTCATCAGCCTCCTATCGCTTTCATCAAGGCTGAAGTTAGAGGCCTTTTTGGTTCAGTGTTTTGTGACTTCGGTCCTGAATTCACAGTTTTTGATGTTGATGGAGAGGAACCACACACGGGTATAATTGCATCCATTAGCAATGATAATCCTGCACTGGTGTCATGTGTTGATGATGAGAGGCTTGAGTTTCAGGATGGGGATCTTGTTGTATTCTCAGAAGTCCATGGAATGACAGAACTCAATGATGGAAAGCCAAGAAAGATAAAAAATGCAAGGCCGTATTCGTTTACTCTTGAGGAGGACACCACAAATTTTGGTACCTACGAGAAAGGTGGTATTGTCACACAGGTGAAACAGCCCAAGGTCTTGAACTTTAAGCCATTGAGAGAAGCACTCAGTGATCCTGGTGATTTTCTTCTGAGTGATTTCTCCAAGTTTGATCGCCCACCCCTCCTACATCTGGCATTCCAAGCGCTTGACAGGTTTATATCCGAGTTGGGACGCTTCCCTGTTGCTGGTTCTGAGGAGGATGCTCAGAAACTGATATTCATATCCAGTAACATCAATGAGAGCTTGGGAGATGGGAAACTAGAAGATATTAATCCAAAACTTTTGCGGCACTTTGCTTTTGGTGCCAGGGCGGTATTGAATCCCATGGCTGCTATGTTTGGTGGTATTGTAGGACAGGAGGTTGTGAAGGCATGCTCTGGAAAGTTTCATCCACTTTTTCAGGTTTTGTACTTTCAATTCATTGATTTGTTCTATTTAGATTGGAAATTACACATTGATATGTTCTATATGTATATTGGTTAGTCACAAGCATCTATCTCCACTTTTTTCATTGCTTTGAGTTCCATAATGATACTTGATTGCTTTTGCTGGTGAATTAACATTGTTGTTACTTGCTTTTGCAGTTCTTCTACTTCGACTCAGTGGAGTCACTTCCTACAGAGGCACTGGATTCCAGTGATTTCAAACCATTGAATAGCCGATACGATGCACAGATTTCGGTGTTTGGGTCTAAGCTACAGAAGAAACTGGAGGATGCTGTAGTGTTCATGGTAGGATCTGGTGCGCTAGGTTGTGAGTTCTTAAAAAATGTAGCTCTGATGGGAGTTTCATGTGGCAATCAAGGGAAGCTAACAATTACTGATGATGATGTGATTGAGAAGAGTAACCTTAGTAGGCAGTTCCTCTTCCGTGATTGGAACATTGGGCAGGCCAAATCCACTGTTGCTGCTTCTGCTGCTCAAACAATAAATCCTTGTCTCCACATTGAAGCTTTGCAAAATCGTGTGGGCCCTGAGACAGAGAATGTGTTTAATGATGCCTTTTGGGAGAATTTGAGTGTCGTTATCAATGCACTAGACAATGTCAATGCGAGGTTGTATGTTGATCAGAGGTGCTTGTATTTCCAGAAACCACTGCTTGAGTCGGGAACTCTGGGTGCCAAATGCAACACACAGATGGTAATTCCTCACCTGACAGAGAATTATGGTGCCTCAAGAGACCCACCTGAGAGACAAGCTCCCATGTGCACGGTGCACTCTTTCCCACACAATATTGACCACTGCTTGACATGGGCTCGATCCGAGTTTGAGGGTTTGCTTGAGAAAACGCCAGCAGAAGTGAATGCATTTTTGTCTAATCCAACTGAATATGCATCTGCAATGAGGAATGCTGGTGATGCTCAAGCTAGGGATAACCTGGAACGTGTTCTCGAATGCCTTGAGAGAGAGAGATGTGAGACATTCCAGGACTGTATCACCTGGGCCCGTCTCAGGTATTTCCCGTGTAATTGATCATATTTGTCATTTCCCTACACACTATGTTCTCTGTGCTGATTTCTCACTGCCTTCTATTTAACAGGTTTGAAGATTATTTTGTTAACCGTGTTAAGCAGTTGATTTTTACTTTTCCTGAGGATGCTGCAACCAGCACTGGGGCTCCATTCTGGTCAGCTCCCAAGCGATTCCCTCATCCATTACAGTTCTCAGCTGCTGATCCTGGTCACCTCTATTTTGTCATGGCGGCATCCATTCTACGGGCAGAGACATTTGGCATCCCAATTCCTGACTGGGCCAAGCAACCTAAGAAGTTGGCTGAAGCTGTTGATAAGGTGATAGTGCCAGAATTTCAGCCAAAGACTGATGTGAAGATTGTGACCGATGAGAAGGCTACTAGCCTTTCTACTGCATCTGTAGATGATGCAGCAGTCATCAATGAACTACTTGCTAAGATAGACCAGAGCTGGAAGAGTCTGCCACCAGGGTTCAGGATGAACCCAATTCAGTTTGAGAAGGTTTGTCTCCTTTTTGCTTTTTTAGAAATTTCGAAACACTTACAGGTGTGTTTGAATAAACTGTGTTAAACTTGGCACATCTGGTAGATGGTGTGGAAAACGCCCTATGTTTTGTTTTAACACTCCTTAATATGGTCCCATAAATGTAATGTGCAGGATGATGATACAAATTACCATATGGACCTGATAGCTGGTCTTGCAAACATGAGGGCGAGGAACTACAGCATTCCTGAAGTTGACAAACTGAAAGCCAAGTTCATTGCTGGAAGGATTATCCCTGCGATTGCAACCTCCACAGCAATGGCCACGGGTCTTGTCTGCCTTGAACTGTACAAGGTTTTGGATGGAGGGCACAAACTGGAAGACTATCGCAACACATTTGCCAACCTAGCCCTCCCACTTTTCTCCATGGCTGAGCCAGTCCCGCCCAAAGTCATCAAGCACCGGGATATGAGCTGGACTGTTTGGGACAGGTGGATCCTCAAAGACAATCCGACTCTAAGGGAACTTCTCCAATGGCTCAAGGACAAGGGGCTGAATGCATATAGCATCTCATGTGGAAGTTGCCTGCTCTACAACAGTATGTTCCCTCGACACAGGGAGCGAATGGACAAGAAGGTAGTGGATCTGGCCCGGGAAGTGGCCAAGGTGGAACTACCTGCATACCGGTCTCACTTGGATGTTGTGGTGGCATGTGAGGATGATGAGGATAATGATATTGACATTCCTCAGGTATCAATTTACTTCGGGTAGGTTGATTGTCTGCAAGCCAATCCACTTCCTGTGGTCGGGTTGGTTGGTCTCTGTTCTCTGTTCTTGTGATTCGTGGACCAACTCTCTTTAGCATATGTGGCCTTTTTATTCTGCTGCTCAATTCATGATGAGAACAGAAAATGGATATTACTATTGAAACACCACCTTTAATATAAAATTGATTGTCTTGATGGTGTATCCATATTGCTTGTTTGTCTTTGGATTGCATTTGCATATTTGGTTTTCCTTTCTACTCTCTTTCATTTTTTGTAGTAGCCAACTTAAAAGACTTTTCATGCTTGCAATTTGCCTTTTAGGACGGCTTTATGCTTTTAGTTCAGTTTTATAGCTTTGGTTTTGGTTTGTGTGAAAGAGGATTGTTGTTGCCTCGCAAGACCCATAGTACCGCAAATGTATTAGGTCCAGGCCCAACATGATTTCATCAAGCCCTTTGCCCATTAGCCCTCTGATGTCTATCGGCCCAATAAGCGCATCACAAAAGTAAAGCTTCTGATGCAGGCCCATTACGCCATTTGCCCCCGGCCCAAACTCACTTCGGCATGCTCATCGCCCATCGGGTTTATGTCCAAGGCCAAGCCCATTTCTCATTGGGCTCTAGAGGCCATGGTCCATTGGGCCCAAACCTAAGATGTAAAAATCTACTTGCATCGCGTACTTGTGCTTTCTAGGCTATGGGCTCCTTCTATTTCTCTTGGGCTCTTTAGGCTCAGGATCAGGCTCCGAATTTTCGTTGATGAAGTAGTGAGAATTCACTTTCAGATCCATCCCTCGGGTTCTCCAGGCGGCTCAGTTTAGGTTCCAGTATTAAGTTAAGCCCAAAAGATTTTTGCCATCCGAAAACAAACAATAGTCCATGTTTATGATTTCAAAAAATGTGACAGAAAAATCACGCATAAAAGAGAGCTACAATGTTTTGCACCTGTAACACGTCTGAATCTATTTGCGGAGCCGATTTATATGAGCAGCCAACTATGCTGTCAGTTTTTATCAGCTCCTTCATCAAATGCGGTAGAGTCCACAACTCTAAAATCCAGTTGCTTCTGATGTTTGTCCCGACGACGTTCATCAAAATTTTCCCATCCTTCAAACTGGCAGATAAATGTTCATTTACATGTCTTAGAATGAAGTGGGCAGAAAAGGAACCGAAATTAATGTAATGAATGACAGAAAGGAAAGAACATACTTGACGGAGGAGATCCATAGTGATTTCGGTGCCATGGAGATCAAGGGTTGAGAGTTGGAGGCACATCTTGAATAAATTACGGGGGAGGGATTTGATCCCATTGTTACTTAGATGCAGAGCCTGAATAAATAATTGCACCAAGAGAAAAACGTTGAACATAGATGCATCACAAGTCTCACGTGTGTAACATACCATTAATGATATATGCAATTAAGGCTTTACAATCAATATGAAATGCATGGAGATGGTATTAGAGCAAATGTCATATCATGGACTGAGTTTCAACAAATATAGCTAAAAATGACCTGTGCGCTGGGGTATAGGCCAAAGACCACTAAAATCCTGAGGAAAAGACAGTGTGTAAACTTGAGATACAGAAAAGATGGCGATACTCACTGAACAATGAATACCAGGTGCCGCATAAATGGTAAGGTTCAATACTCATAATATTATGAGATTACAACTTATAAGAACAAGGAGATTTTTTATTTATTTTTTGATCAATTTATAAGAACAAGGAGATAGCAACGAGAATTATAAGAGCGAGGAGAAAGTTATGGCAAAACACACTCACATTTACTAAATGAAAACATATAAAACAATAGAATAATCAAGTCTCTAAATTAGTTGTGAAATATTTATGGTGCTCCTAATAAGAAGATAATACTAATTGGAGTTGGCTTCGTTCCTATTGAATAGGGTAGGAAATCTAAAAAGATAAAAAAATGGAATAAAAAAAAATCCTTAAAAGTTAAAAAGAAGCTACTCTATATTTTTTATATTAGCAAAGGTTCACGTAGTCGTAGGGCAGGCTTCTCATTTAAAATACTAGCAAGGGCCTCAAACTTGCTCTCACCAAAAAGCAAGTTAGGAAAACAAATAAATACAAAAGAAGAGTATTCTCTATTTTAATTGACTAAGATATTAGCAAAGATTCACATACTCATTGGGCAGCTTCTCATTTAAAATGCTAGAGGTTAACACAGGAAATAAAAACAAAAGAGAAAGAAGAAATCATTTCATCAGAGGATAGAAGGGGACCTTTAGATTTTGTAAATTGCTAAATGTCTCAGGCAACTCTGACAGAAGGTTCGATGAAAATTCAACCTACACAATGTCAAAACTAAGTCAAGCATGATAATGAAACTACATAATAGAGAAAAGAAATCATCTCTTTAATCTGGACAGTGGGCACCTAAAGAGGATCATAAGGTTTGTAACAAACACGAATTAGATATTAAAATTTTTAAGCATTAATCAGAAATCTACCTCAATTAGAGAATTACAATCGCCTATTTGTGTAGGAATGGTGCTTATCCTGAGCCAGCGCCAAAAAATTAATTAATTATATCAATCACAAAACATGTATAAAAGGTTATTAGCGTTCCATAAAAATGAAAAATAGAATATTAATATCAAAGGAGTCTACATTTCTGGACATCAACTGCTACAGTCAAATGAAAAGAAACTGCTACACTCAGTTAAACATTCATACCAAAAAAATAATAGGGAAAAATATAGGAGAAACAAAGCAGGGTGATTGACTTACTAATAGCATTCTACATTTCAAAGTTACCTATTATTGTTAGCTTTCAAAACTTCCAGCTGAGTCATAAGTCCTATCTGGATTGGGAGACTTTTCAGCTTGTTGCTTGCAATGTGAAGTTGCCTTAGAGAAGTCAGAGCACCCAGTGCAGAAGGCAACATTGTTAAACTGCATAAATTGTGTAATGCAAGATAATCAATTATGCAGATTTCACAAACTAATCGGATAGCAATAGTGCTACAACTTGGATGGATTGAACCCAACCCAAAAGATACAACCTTCATTGAGAAATCCCACCCTGATCTATGGTTGGGTTGGGCTTCGCCTCTGGTGTTGACAATCCAAATTTGAGTCAACGTATACATTTGTTATCATTACACATATTGTTTTATGTTAGATGGCTATGTTTCCAAATGTAACTTGTTGAATTTTTTGTTAAAAACAATACAAATTTTTAAAATTTGAAAAATCACCTATAACATGTGACATTTTAACAAAGGGCAGGTGTAGGGGTGGAATCATATAGAGCTCAGGGAGGCACATGTCCCCTTGAAAAATTAAATTAAAAAAAAAAAAAGAACTTAGAAAGAGCTGTGGTCAAACTGTTGACCTCTTTTATAAAAGAAGAGGTTTGCCACCAAATTAAACTTTTCAGCGATGTTTTATTTTGAAAACCACAACAACCTCCTCCCCCACCCCCTCCTCTCTCTCTCTCTCTCTCTCTCTTTCCACACACACTAGATTGAATTTCTGGCTCCACCACTGGTGTATGGTAACTTCATTTTTATTATATTCAAATATGTAAACAAAAAAGTTGAAAATAAAAATAAAACTAGATTAATCAAAGCACAGAATGTAAAATGAACCTTCCCACAATTACAAGCGTGATAGAAAACCTTAATTTAAAATATATCAATTTTTTGTATATATATAATATCATAATTATTTTCATTTTAAATTTACAAGTCTTTATGTTGTTCCATTAATTAATATGGATGGAAATTGAGGTACTAATAAATAAAAATTAAATGTATACATCTAAAAATTCTTTAAAAAACAAATTTAGTAAAGATATATTTCTTATATAGCCTATGCAACTCCGTTAATTTGCTTGAACCTGACTAAAGCCAATCTCTTAGGTTGAAAATCTACAATCTGATATGAGAATGATTAGGCTTAGGTTAACCTCAGACCTGACCCAAGACAGCTGAGTTGACAATCAGTATAAACTTATACCTAAAGCCTTAGGCACGTAATACTTAATACAAAGATCAAAACAGTATCTGAGGTGAGGTGTTCAGGGGAGGGTGGGACCTTGGGGCTTCACAAGCACAGCTTCTGTAAACAAATGGTAAATGCCATACGATACATGATACAAAGATAATCGTATGTGAGAAAATAAAATTATGCTTTGAGATATATCTGTCATGTGCCTCATTTAAGGTGTAGTGTGAACCTTTTATGCCTTGTAACAGTTTTTCATTAATGAGAAATGCAAGCCTAAAGGTGAAGTTCAATTTCCCATATTTTCTATGACAATTTGCACCAATGCACACCTTGGTCGGTAGTGCCTCAAGCATCGTTGAAAACACTGCATCATTGATCAAACCTACAAACTTGAAGGTCATAAAGGATTACAAAACCAGCATGCTCAAGGTTTTTCTATTATTTATTTATTTGTGTGTGTTAATAATTCTGGTCACATAACAAGTTCATCACAGAAGGCAACATGATTTCTGATATGCACTTCAGAGAAAAAAATGAACAAAACCAAGTCAGGGTCATGAAGGACAGAAACACTTACTAGTTTTGGCTCAGAGACAGAACTGTTAGAGACTTCAGAGATACTACTCCTTCCCAGCTAATGGATTCATCCAATATATCATTTGCACTAAGGAGCAATTTCTACCCAAAAAAGAAAAAAGCAGCAGTCCAATTTTAGTTTATAAAAGAATAGAAAAGAGTGGTACTATTCAAGCTCCACAATTATCCTCTCCTTCCCCATGCTCCACCTAATCAATGAATGGAAATTACAAGACATCCATACTGGGGTGAGTAGGACGCTAAAAGTGGAGCACAAATAGCAGAGCGCAAATAGAAATAAAACAGTATAGCTAACCTGCATAGAACTCAAACAGCCAATTTTGACTGGTACATCTTGAATAAAGTTGTTGTTTAGATCAAGTACTCTTGCAGAAGGTCCACAAACCCACACTTCATCAGGTATAGCCTTTCAAGTCCGAATCAACAAGAATAATAGTGATAGTTTCCCACCCACAAAAATCAAAACGAAAATTGGAAAATGGAATAAAATAGTAAAATATTGATATATAACCCTTTACAAACACCCAATTTCTGTTGGTAATTAAATATATTTCTTTGTCTTTTTCATACATACATACATGCACACACATATATATATATATATGTACGTATGTATGTATGTATGTATAACACATCAAAGTGGAAACAACTCCTGCCCGTTGAGACTAAAGCTTGGGACACCAACAAAAGAAGTACAAATGAATAAAAATAAAAGAGAAAAATATTCCTAGAACATTCACCTGGATCCCTGGGCCAACCCACGCCATTAATAGCAAAAAAAAAAAAAAAAGAGAAAAAAAAAATTCTAAGGAGAAAGCAACAGCACACAGCACACTTTATTTCTTGAAGATTTTAATGGCATGCCTCTTATCACTATTTCAACACCAAGAAGGAAGAATGATAAACAACAAGAAAAGAAACTCAAATTTTGCAAAGAAAACAGAGGAAGGCACATATATTAGTTAAAGGCTAATTAATGATTCATAAAATTTTCAAATCACAGCAGGCTCTTGTAGAATCTGCATAACCAATCAATAATCAGAACTGTGGGGACCTTCTTCCACGTGTCTGCCCACGTGGTAGAACCCTAGTCGGACCACGTGTCACTCCTTCCATCACTGACCGGACAACCTTCGAGGCACCCAGAAGCATTCTATCATGACCATTTGGGGCCACTGAGTGGGATACGTTTTCCTGACGTCCCCAAATCCCCTCTGATGTGGGAGATGATAATTACCAGACACTGGAGTGACTGATGGGACTCTTTTTACCCTTATGTCTACATCAGTGGACTGGCACTTCCAATCCCATACCCTCAACAGGATTGAAATGATGGCAAGTTGTGTCTTGACACGCCGCCTGACACAGCTACCAACCACCTTACAACTACGATGATTGCCCTGACACTTATTGTGCAGTAATCATTGCGGCATTAAGTTAAGGGCCAGCTCATCACTACTATGCTCTCCTTTTGAGCATTATAAAAACCCCAATGAAACAGGGCACAGGTACGCAATACCGAGGATTCTTCCTCTCTCTCTCTCTCTAAGGGTTCCTACCCACCTCAGGGTCTGACTTAGGCTTTGGAGAGTGTGTCCGGACAACCCGTCCGGACATCTTTGTGCAGGGACGACGAAGGCCCAGTCTCTGGCATCTGGATAGAGGCTCTCGCTGCCACAACCAAAGGAGGAGTCCATCCTCAGTTGATCAGGTATCAACAAGAACCAGTGTTACACATACCCAATCTAATTAAATTGTTTCTTAGAAATATTTTTGTGCATTATAATCTAAAGTATAGACATTAATGCTTCAGCTAGTCATTTGTAGCTGACACACCCATAAAACATATATAACAGATCAAGAAAACATGAAGCATATGAGAGATCAAACGAGCAATGCATTTACAAAAGCCAGAATTTGCAAGAAAATACATAATTATGATCAGTTTCCTATACCTTCAAATGGCATTCAGACAATGCAATAACTCCAGTAAGCTTCCACCGATCCAAATGACCCTTACCAATAAAAACTTCAGACCTCTTATTCCCCTTTGGATTGGCATGCGCTGTTTCCCTCAAAATGGGACGGGTTGGAGCTTCCTTCAAGATTGGACCGCCCTGTTCAAACAAACTACAAAATTAACCCTAATTTCGAAATCAAAAACCGTAACTTCCAATTGAATCTTGAATCAATCATTTTACCCCTTTCCCTTTTCATTTTACGGAACCAAACACCCAATTCAATTCTATTCGAACTTCGTAATGCCAAGAAACAGTAAAAGAAAAAAAAAAAAAAACACAATGAAGATACCCCTTGATGCAAGCCCTGAGAAGCCATCAGCATAACCTTAGCCCCATCCGTGATCTCCGACTCACGCAACGTCATGCCATCTGCCAGAACCCTCCCTGCGCAAACAGAAACCATCAAGAACCAATTTCTTCCCCGTGTTTGTTTCTTGAGAAAATATCTAGGGTTTCGTGATTTGTAAAGAGGGAAAAGACCTTTGAAAATGAGTTTTTGTCCCCGAGTAAGGACATTGGTGAGAGGCTGGAGAAGAGACTTGAGGTCTTTGACGGTAGAGTTCGGAGAGACAGAAACAGGTATGGATCTTCCACTGAACTTGATGTTCAGTGTTATGGTGGTGGCTGTCTTGGCATCGTCAACGCCACCGCTAGTACCACTGTTTTCCATTTGGGTTTCCAATAAGAAATCCCAAGAAATGTTTTGCCGTTAGCTCTCTGCCTTGCTTTTAAACCAAAAATCAAACGAGGAACCTGCCCTCCTGCCTTGCTCCCTTCGCGTCCCTCTATTTTCTAAAAAATTCATAACATTTCGTTGTGTCTTTGCGAATTGAACTATTTGATATTCAAATAATAAAGACAGACCGTAATTAATTTTCTATATTAATAGAGACAATCAAATGATAACAAGGTTTAGTTTCTTGAATTTTGTTGACACCTCAGCGGGTCCTTTATACTGCAATTCTTGTTCTACGTGTCAACCAAAATTTATAGTCACGTGCCAGTATTTTATATTTGTTTGTTAATTTTCTAAAGTCGGTTCCTCACTTAAAATGTAGCAACTCGACAATGATATTGGGCATTTGGGATAGTGGATGCAAGTCATATTTAATATGTTCAAAACCGATGCATAATGTTTTGCCTCTTTACAGGATTTACCATTATGATCTATGAGTAACGATGATATCCCTTTCTTTATGGTAGAAAGAAAGATAGATGTGTGTGATGCCACAACCGTTTCAGTCATGTCAAGCATCAACGCTATAAGAGTTGAGTTTGGTTCCATCATATCTCTAATCACTAATGATAATTCCTTTGCGGTGGACAGTGGTCAACTAAGATGATGCACATAGTTCATTTGAAAGACGAGAGATCCAAAGAGATATCGAGTATAAGAATGTGGTGTTGGTTCTTGATATTGAATTTAAAGAATTTGGTTGAGTTTTTAGGTATCCTTTTGGTCATTATTTGCAATATCCAAATTATGCATTTTGAAGATCTTAAATTTTTCTTTAAATAGTTCGGGGAGAGTAGGATAGGATGTGAGAAAAGATAAAAAGAAGAATCATTCTCTAAATATAGTTCTTTATTCAAGAATATGCCTTGAAATGTACTAGAGATATAGTGAATATGCCGAAAGCGATCGGAGAAAACTATTTATGGAATTTTTTTTCATGAGTTTCTTGTAAGATTTTTTACCCTTTCAAGTCTTTTTTTCTTTTATAGGATTGACAACTTTACAGGCCTTGGAACCATAAATTTTTACTATTCTCGTGTTTGCAATAGTTTTTTACTAATGTTTTTAGAATAAAATTGATTAATGAATTGAAAAAGTTATTGATTCATAGTTCACTAATTGGATCTGCGATTGAACTGATGACATCATAAATATATAATTTATAAATTATTAAAATTTAAAAAATAATTTATATATTATTTAAAAATTTAAAATTTATTTTTAAATAAAAAACTTATTTTTAAATTAGAAATTTATATAAAATTGTAATGTTTTCATTAATTTAAATTAAAATCATAAGTTTTAAAAATCATAAAATAAAAAAAAATATATATAAAAAAATAATAATAAAGAGATGAGGTAAAAATTTTTTTTTTAAAAAATTGGAAAGGAAGGGAGGAGAGAGACGACCAAAAAGGGCATTGAAAGGTAGGGAAGAAGGAAGGATTGCTTGGAGGTGGGTGGAAGGGGAGGTGTTTTTGCTCTGGGGGTGAGGGGTTTTGAGGTAGGGGGGCGACGTCCAACTGATCAGTGGCTGACAACAACAGCTCGGTGCCGATGATAGTGGGAGGTAGCAACTAAGGCAAGTTAGGCAACCACATGGGGGTGAAGGAAAATGAGCTTTTATACTCATCAAAATGGTCCCATTTTGATGTTGAGAAAAAAAAAATGGTTGAATTGGACGGTTTAGAGGGAACCGTCCAGTTCAATCGATCCGATTTCAATTCAATCACTTTCTGGCCCAATTCATCAGATTGGATTGAAACCGTGATCAGATAGAGGTCGATCCGATCCGATTTTTAAAACCATGCTTTTTACTTAGTGATTATGTTTTGTGTTTTTTTTTTAATTAAGTCATTAGGTTTGGTGATTGATTTCACTGGCCTTAATGAGAAAAGTGTACTCTAGAATACCCAAGGTGAGGTGATACATTCGTGGCCATCCCTTTACAGCAACATGTACAGACAACTGAAGCATCCGTTGTGGAAGAGCCCAATACACCTAAAGTACCTCCCACAGAAGAGCCCAATGCTGCCACTCAGCTAGTCACCAAGCATTCCAAGGCCCAGTCCAACTCAGGCCCACGCAGGCCCAGAAAACCACCAACTTGGATGAACGACTACGTCGTGTAAGGAAAGGAATGTGAAGCTCCAGTTTTATCTTTTGGTTTGTTTTTTTTATTTTTCCTGCACTTTACTATTTCTGGTTGTAACCAATTCTGTTAGATGGTGGTGTTGCTGTGGTTTTGATTTTTCCAAGAGAAGGCATAAAACTCTCGGGAGAGGTCTGCTTAAGGGGATTATGAGATTTTGGATCTGATCTTTCTCTCTTTTCCTTATTCTTCCTTGTTCTGCTCAACATTTTCTCTGTTTTCTCTCTTCTTTGTTTTGGAGATATTGGAGCTGACACTCGCTCGAAGAGTGCCCTTGTGCTAACCGGTCATTTTTGCAGGAAGATCGTATCAATTGGTGCTTTCATCGACTCCTTTGATGGCGGACTCGGATGTGCTTTCAGCGGTTAAGGCTTTGCAGGATCAATTTGAAGCTCAATTTGAGAGCCAAACGGTGTCGTTTCATCAAATACTCCAACAATATATGTCTACTGTGGATTCGCGACTGGAGGAGTTTCGTTCTCAGTTTCGTGGATCGTCGGGATCGCCTGCGAGTCTTCTGGGTCCTCCACCGGCCCCGCCGCCTATTACTGAGATGGGTGCTGGAGGTAATGAGTTAGCCACTGCCTCACGTTTTATGAAAATGGAGATTCTGAAGTTTAACGGAACCGATCCACACGGGTGGGTATTTCGCATTGAGGAATTTTTTGATTTTCATGGAACACCTGAGCCGCTCCGGTTGCAGATTGTCTCATTCCATATGGAAGGTCCGGCAACAGGTTGGTATCAATGGATGAAGGCCAATAATATGTTGTCTTCGTGGAAGACATTTTTACTCAGTCTGAAGCACCGTTTCGGAGCTTCCCTCTATGAAGACCATCAAGGTAATCTCTCTAAGCTCACTCAGACTTCGACTGTGGCGGAATTTCAGTCGACCTTCGAGGACCTGATGAATAAAGTCACGGGAATTTCTGAGCCGTTGTTGATTAGTTTTTTCATTACCGGCTTGAAATCGGATATTCGTCGTGAACTACTTTTCTCACGGCCGTCCACGTTGATGGAGGCTTTTGCCTTAGCTCGAGCCTATGAAACTCGCTGTGAGGAGATCAAGCAGAGCGCTCACCCTTGGCATAAGTGGTCCTCATCCAATGCTGCCAACACGTCTACGGTGACTTCCACTAGACAACATGTTGTAATGGCCGTTCCGACGGGCCCATTTCAGACAACCACCCCTGCTCCAGCCTCACCACTGACAACGGTCGGGCATAAGCAAACACCACCCATAGCTCCGGCCCCTGCTTTACCTATTCGTCGCCTCACCCCTACTGAGTTACGAGAAAAGCGCGAAAAGGGATTATGCTATAATTGTGACAAAAAATATTCTGCTAATCATCGTTGTCGCAGCAAATTTTTGCTTCTTTTGGGAACGGATGATATTGATGAGGATACAGATGATGATGGCGTGGCGACCGAACTGGCCGAGGACTTGGTCACGGGCGACATTTCCAGCCTCAATGCATTGGCAGGCCAAGGTAATCCTCGCTCCCTGCGTTTAGTTGGTGAGTTTGGGTCTCATCACTTCCATGTGCTCATCGACAGTGGTAGTACTCACAATTTTATTAAACCGACTCTGGTGGAGCGTTTGGGTCTCCCTATTCAGCCAACTCCTAAATTTCGAGTTTACATTGGCAATGGAGATTATTTAATTTGCCAGCACACTTGCCCCCAAGTTGCTTTGACGTTGCAAGGGAATGTGTTTCCCTTAGATCTTTTTATCCTGCCAATTGAAGGACCTGACGTCGTTCTTGGCATTCAATGGCTGCAACAATTGGGTCGTGTTGCCCATGATTATGCAGCCCTGTCAATGGAGTTTTGTTGGGAAGGGCGTCCGATCAGTCTCCATGGGGATTTGCACCAGTCCTCTGGCTTGATTACTTTTAATCAATTCCAGGCACTGATCCACAGTTCAAATGTCCACAGCATGTTTGCCTTACAGCCATTAGCAACAGAAGAGTTGGAAACTGCCTCACTTATGTTTCCCAATACCTTGCCCGTGGCTATCTCTACTACTTTGCAGAAATTTCGTGACCTGTTCCTTCCGCCAACAGGCCTTCCCCCGCACCGCACCATTGACCACAAGATCCATCTCATTCCTAATTCAAAGCCAGTGAATGTTCGTCCTTATCGGTATCCACATTTCCAAAAAAATGAGATGGAAAAATTAATTCGAGAGATGCTGGATCAAGGTATAATTTGGCCAAGTCAAAGTCCTTTCTCCTCTCTGGTGTTATTGGTTAAAAAAAAGGACGGTACCTATCGTTTTTGTGTCGATTACCGCGCTCTCAATGCAGTAACGATCAAAGATAAATTCCCGATTCCAACCATTGACGAGCTTTTGGATGAACTAGGAGGCGCTACTATTTTTAGCAAACTGGACCTCCGGGCTGGTTACCACCAACTCAGGGTACATAATAGGGATGTCTATAAAACAGCGTTTCGGACTCATGAGGGCCACTACGAATTTCTTGTCATGCCTTTTGGGTTGTCGAATGCCCCATCCACTTTTCAAGCTACAATGAACCGGTTGTTTGCTGCATTCTTGCGCAAGTTTGTAATCGTTTTTTTTGACGATATTCTGGTTTACAGCACTACTATTTCTGAGCATGTTACTCATCTGGAGCAGGTTTTGACTTGCCTTCACAAGGGTAGTTTTTACGTCAAGCTCTCCAAATGCCACTTTTGCCAGGAGACAATTGAGTATCTGGGACACATAGTTTCTGCTGGTGGGGTACGTGCCGATCCGCAAAAACTCGATGCCATGATGAAGTGGCCCATACCCCGCACCTTGAAGCACCTCCGCGGTTTCCTCGGCCTTACTGGCTATTATCGGCGGTTCATTCACGGTTATGCTTCAATCGCGGCTCCGCTCACGGATTTGTTACGCAAAGACGCTTTTAATTGGACTCCGGAGGTTACCGTGGCTTTTGATGCCCTGAAAAGTGCAATGGTTGCAGCGCCAGTTTTACGGTTGCCAGATTTCAATGAGACCTTCGTGATCGAAACTGACGCGTCTAATGTGGGAATAGGCGCCGTTCTCATGCAAGCAGGTCACCCAATCTCTTATTTCAGCAAGAAATTGGGTCCGCGCCTACAAGCTTCATCAACATACCTCAAGGAACTTCACGCCATTGCTGAGGCAGTACACAAATGGCGCCAATACCTATTGGACAGGTTTTTCATTATCCGAACGGATCACAAAAGCATCAAAGAATTATTGCAACAGGTGGTACAAACTCCAGATCAACAGATTTATATCCGGAAGTTGTTGGGCTACCATTTTCGGATTGAATATAAGCCGGGGCGTGCTAATCAAGCTGTAGACGCTTTGTCTCGGGTCCATGAAGAGGAATTGGAACAGCCTGCGCTATCCACGCCTTCATGTCTATCGTTCTCGAGCCACCCCTCCTTAGAGTTTTTGACCACCCTTCGTCAGGAAAACTCTACACTCCCGGACTTAGTCTCCCTTCATCAACAGTTCACGAAGGGTTCCCTCTCTTCGGACTATTCCCTTCATGATGGCTTGTTGTTCTTCAAGCATAGATACTACATTAGCCCCAACTCTTCCTTGAAGGCCCTACTGTTGCACGAGTTTCATGCTACCCCATTCGCGGGTCATGGTGGAGTAAAACGTACCTTGGTTCGCTTGGCTACTCTTTTTTATTGGCCACGCATGCGGGCAGATGTGGAGCAATATGTTTCAGCATGCTTAGTTTGTCAACAGACAAAGTATTCAACCCAAGCACCAGCTGGACTCCTCCAGCCACTCCCAGTTCCTTCGTTGGTCTGGGACGAAGTCACCATGGACTTCATTACCAACCTGCCCCCTTCCCGCAATTTTACAGTTATCATGGTGGTGGTCGACCGTCTCACCAAGTTAGCGCACTTCGGGGCTTTGCCAACTCAGTTCACAGCCGCCAAATCAGCGGAAGTTTTTGCGGCAATTGTGGTCAAGATTCATGGATTTCCGAGTTCGATCATATCCGATCGCGACCCCGTCTTCATGAGTAAATTTTGGCAGACACTCTTTCAGCTTAGCGGGACATCCTTGCGCCATAGTACGGCTTACCACCCACAAACGGACGGGCAGTCCGAAGTCACCAATCGGGGACTAGAGCAGTACTTACGTGCATTCACGAATGAGAAGCCACACTCGTGGATCTCTTTTCTCGGTTGGGCTGAATTTTGTTATAATTCCAGTTATCATAGTGGACTAAAAATGACTCCTTTTCAGGCCTTATTCGGACGTCTCCCTCCAATCATTCCGGCTTATACCCAGGGCTCTACTTCAATCCAAGCCCTTGATGAGGCACTTGTGGAGCGCGATGCCTTGC
This sequence comes from Vitis riparia, assembly GCF_004353265.1. Classification (NCBI taxonomy): domain Eukaryota; kingdom Viridiplantae; phylum Streptophyta; class Magnoliopsida; order Vitales; family Vitaceae; genus Vitis; species Vitis riparia. Next base: position 15,184,061 of record NC_048436.1, read on the forward strand.
TCCGTACCTTGAAGGAGAATCTACGTCAAGCTCAACACCGGATGACGCAAAAGGCCAATGCACATCGGCGCGACCTGCAGCTTGAAGTAGGAGATATGGTTCTTGTTCGCTTACAACCGTATCGGCAAACTACCGCAGCTCATCGTCCCTACCAAAAATTGGCCAAACGGTATTATGGACCGTACCAAGTGCTTGAGCGGATTGGGGCCGTCGCTTATCGTTTAGCATTACCCAGTGGCTGCAAGATCCATCCCGTGTTTCACATATCCGCCCTTAAGCCTTTTCGAGGACCCGTTCCTGAAGAAATCTATCCACTCCCAACCGAAACTATGGGCATCCATCCTCTATTAGTACCAGCGGCTATTTGTGCTGTTCGAACGATTCTCCGACAAGGAAAAGAAGTCCAACAAATTCTGGTGCAGTGGATCGCCAGTGACCCTGAGAATGCAACCTGGGAAGATTTTGTCGCATTCTGCAAACTTTACCCTGATTACCACCTTGAGGACAAGGTCGATTTTCATGGAGTGGGGAATGATACATTCGTGGCCATCCCTTTACAGCAACATGTACAGACAACTGAAGCATCCGTTGTGGAAGAGCCCAATACACCTAAAGTACCTCCCACAGAAGAGCCCAATGCTGCCACTCAGCTAGTCACCAAGCATTCCAAGGCCCAGTCCAACTCAGGCCCACGCAGGCCCAGAAAACCACCAACTTGGATGAACGACTACGTCGTGTAAGGAAAGGGATGTGAAGCTCCAGTTTTATCTTTTGGTTTGTTTTTTTTTATTTTTCCTGCACTTTACTATTTCTGGTTGTAACCAATTCTATTAGATGGTGGTGTCGCTGTGGTTTTGATTTTTCCAAGAGAAGGCATAAAACTCTCGGGAGAGGTCTGCTTAAAGGGATTATGAGATTTTGGATCTGATCTTTCTCTTTTTTCCTTATTCTTCCTTGTTCTGCTCAACCTTTTCTCTGTTTTCTCTCTTCTTCGTTTTGGAGATATTGGAGCTGACACTCGCTCGAAGAGTGCCCTTGTGCTAACCGGTCATTTTTGCAGGAAGATCGTATCATGAGGGTTGTTAAAATTTTCACACCTCCGGTATCCCCTTAATCCTCCACTTCTTCTAAGTGAAGGGTTTGAAGAGTGGAGGCTTTTTCTTTGAAAATAGGGCCAAACAATGACGGTTGTCCAAACAATTGCTTCTTGATCCTTTTTCTAAAAGAATAGTCTTGAAAAGCTAAGTCATCTATCTTTGATGAGCTATTCTAGGTCAAACGGTTTTCTTAAGATGTTAAGCTTGTACGAGTCTGATATGAGAAGTTTTATCGTTATAAGTTCGTTAAATTTCCTACACCTCCACATTCTCAACTTGTTAGCGTAAAAGTACTCATTAATAATAATAGCACGACTATGCTGGTGCTCATTCATATGGCTCTCAATGGTAAATAAATATATTGTCTTGGTGGAAATGGGCTTGTCAATTTGCCAACTGGAAGAAAACTATCTATCATCCTGAAGACCAGCTTGGCCAAGTACGAACCATCCACCTTTGCCTCTTATTCAAGCTAAGAAAGCATAACCAACAAATCAGAAAATGGGGAACAGGTCTTAATGGTTTGCTCTTGAGTAACACGAACTTAACCATGTTGCTTAATGCATCAGATTCCACTTTGAGCTATAACTAAACATGGTTTAAGTCATATAGATATATGTGCGTGTACATAGAGGTGAAGTCATTGATAAGATAAGCCAATCTAGACCAAAAAGGAAAACTTTACCAAATCCTATTATTTTTTCTCTCCTTATTGAATTAGAAATGCACCAGAAAAGACTCCAATCATCTTTATTACAGGCCCCTCTCGTTTTCCTCCTTGCCAACGTAGAAGGTGGACCTAGAGGGACTCTGAGATCATTGTTATTGCAGGTTCTAACACTTGCTTGTGACAAAATACCAAGAACATCTCATGGGTCTGAAAAAAGAAACTATTGGATGGCCTACCAGCCCAAGCCCATCTTGATTTCATCAACCGTATTAAGGTGAGCCTGCCCGGGCGTCAATATGAAGGGTTGTGCATATAGTTGGCATGTGCAAATGATCCAAAGATTGATGGTAGGGTCTAGGCATGGTTTCACTTTAGCAACATTTGGAGACACTTATATGTGCTTGTTTCGTAACATCGCCATCATTATCATGTGCTGTCGAGCATGGATCTTCAGAAGGCCTCATCACTATCCACTCGTGTCTGGTGCACCTGTCCTAGGAACCTCATATAAGCTTATACGAGACAATGACGACTGCGAATATTATTGATCAGCAATTTGATGGTGCTATGCCCCACACAACATGACACCTCTCTTGGGCTCATTAAGAAGTTTGGTGTCTTAAAACTCTTAGGGAATTCTAATTGCAATTGATACCCAAGAGTAAACCCCATACCAGCTCTTGTTAGATAGAGTCAAACCTGCCTATTTTGATATTAGGATCCAGGTGGAAATAAATCTTGCTGGCTAGTAAAAGAAACCACCACAATTGATATGGAAGAAAAACAAAGGGGTGGGTGAGGGGAGGAAGGAGATGAGCACCTTAATGAGGATGGCCCAGCATTGTTCCGAAAGTCAAAACAAATGACAATTTTGACATGCATGAGTGAGCTTTAAAGGGCATCTCTAGGTCTTCGATTCTTCCAGAATGGGCATGTGGGTTTAGCTCTCCACTTTCTCACCTCTGCCAGCATGTGAAGCTTTTCAGAACCACCACCCACTACTAGCTTGGTGGCTTTCACCTTTAGCTTTTAGAAACAATTCACTCGGTACCGCCATACACGCCTTGTCTCCGTTACAGTAGTTGTATATAATGGTCCCCGGAGTACCCGGTTGTCCCTTTTTTTTTTTTTGGTTGTTTTTGGATTGGCATAATTCAGCTTTTCTACGGTATTATAAACACTTGGTGACAAACGCTATAATTATTAGGTAGCAACTGTGTTTATATTTGAAAATGACAATGATACAAGGCATTTTCACTTTTATCTTTTACTTATTCACTGCGTATTCAGCCTTAATTTTTTAGTGGACTTGAATATTTCTAATTTAATATAGAATGATGAAGACTAGCAAGGTACTCGAACTCACTCCAATATAAACAGTCATAGGAGCTGATAAGAGCACGAGGGATGGTCAATTTGCTAGCATTTAACACATATCTAGACAATGAATACTGCTGTTCAGGACATTATCCCTCTTCTTGATCTGTCTTTTTCAGTAACTAATAGTCTTTCATTAAATTCCAGATGAATCATATTTTTCTCCGAGTAAATTGGATGAGGTGCTATATTAATAGCATATTCTTAAAAAATAAACACTCAGGCAGACACCACTTTTGGAGGCCATGGAAGTATATGAAGAGGAGACTTGGATTGACCGGGTCTAGGAGAAAAATATCTGCAATTAGGCTAATGATATCAGGTATTAACCAGGACCTCTCATCCGTTGTCTCTTAAAAACCCCCATTAAAGCAAACAAAACTACCCTCCCAACTAACTTAACAACCTCCTAACCCCATCCTGCTTCCCAAAATTTTTGTTACCTCCTGATTCTTTCTCTCTCTCTCTCTCTCGTTCAGTGCTAAAGAGAAAAGCTAACCTGCAACACCGGCTTTTGCAGCTGCTCCTTCATTCCACCAAAACGTTCTCTTTAAGCATATCATACCAGAAAACCCTATCTACATTTCGTCTCTTTCTTTCTCTATCCCTCTGTTTCTCCAAAGCTCTGATTTTTCTCTTGTTTGAATTCTGAATATTGATCCTTGGTCCTCATGTGGCAGCCGTGGGGAAAATCAACCGTTCGGATTCATACCCCATCCCCAACTACAAATTTCTCCTGCTCCTCATTTAAAGATATCCAACATCTCTGCAAAGACGAAACCGAGACACAAACTCCCAATAAATCTTCCATCTTCCACCGAGTCCGTGTCGCCACAGCAGTCCTACGGTCGTGGGCACCCCACCCGGCCCAACAAGTAGAAACCAATGCAGCATCTGTGCCCGAAGAACCTCTCACTCCCTCTGAGCCATTGATCTCCATTCCCGGCGCCGAGAGTCGCATTGTTGTCTACTTCACCAGCCTCCGCGTGGTCCGCTCCACCTTCGAGGACTGCAGAGTCGTTCGGTCAATACTCCGAGGCTTTCGTGTCTCCATGGACGAACGAGATCTGGCGATGGACTCTGGATTCCTAGAGGAGCTACAAGGGATCTTGGGACAGACCAAGTTGACCCTACCTAGGGTTTTCATCGGCGGGAGGTACATTGGTGGCGCAGAGGAAATTCGGCAGCTTCACGAGACCGGCGAGCTGAAGAAATTCGTCGAAGGCCTGCCGGCGGCGGAGTCCGGAGTCTGCGAGATGTGTGGCGGTTACGGGTTCATTCTATGCCACGAGTGCAACGGTAGCCACAAGTGTTACTCCGAGAAGGGTGACAGCATTGGGTTCAGGAGCTGTACGTATTGCAACGAAAACGGTCTAATCAGGTGCCCTTCTTGTTCCGCTGTGGCACTTTGATCCGTTCAATCAGAAAAGAGAGGGAAAGGGAAAGAAACGGAAAGAGAAAAGAAAATTGCAAAAAGAGAAGGGAGGGAGAAAAAACTCTGCCTTTCTAATTTTATATTTTTCTTTTTGGGGGGTTCAATTAGTTCGCTAGTTTCTTACCTATCTGATTGCTAGCCTTAAAGGGATATGATCTTTGTAAAGTAGCTAACATGAGGTGGAAGGATCATAACGTTGTGTTTCTGTCTAATCATGGATCTTCAAAAGTAATCAAATTGGTGTGTATCATTCTCTTGGTCTTGCTTACATGTTCCCCGCAGGTTTTGAGTAGGGTTTTAGGTTTTTGATGTTATTTTGCAATAACTTCACTGTAATATGAACATATTGGAAGGTAGACGGATGGAAACGTATGTCACAGGAAAACCAAAATGAGATTACGAGTGTTTTACGATAAGGTAATTTTGATCTCACAAACCCCGGCAGCTTTAAAATCGTTGTTATTCAACCCATTGAATAATGATTAGTTTCCCATTCATACTCAGGAAAGACAGTCCTAATCTGTTATCAGAGCTATTGGAGTAGTTGTCTTGTAGTCAATTCTATGTTTGGATTTTAATAATAAACTTCTTCCATATTCATTTTGTAAGCTTAATTTGGATGTAGGCATACCTCCCAACCACATAACTCTGATCTAAGCTTTTTACTCCTGAAAATGTCTGGTTTCCAAAGTTGAAGCATCGAGAGGTTTTGTGATCTTAATTTGGATGTAAGGGCCAGCTTTGAACCACATAATTCCTTTATTTGTTTATTTTTTGGTGTTGTTTTTCACTTTTTTTTCCTTTTCTTTTCTATGTTTGATTGTGTTTTATTTTTGTTATTATTTTGACATTGAGTTTGTGGGATGACAAAACACGGTGATCAAATAAAGACAAACTCGCAAGTTAAACTACAATAATAATTCTGTTTCTCCATTCCCTTGCAAAAAGTGAAGAAGGAGATAACTGCGCCCTCCAATAATTTTGGTCACTCAAATGATTGATGAAGGGACCTTGTGTAGCTGGATAAGTTAGACATGTCAAATTCTACCATGGATAGTGCAAATTAGGTGGAGTTATTTTTGCAATAAGTGCAATAGTACCTCGGCTCATCCTACATTACTTCATAATATTGCTTAATCCATAGTTGTTTGCCTTGTAAATTCACTTCCAAACCTAAAATCGGTCAATAAGACGTGAAGAAAATTTCCATTTTCTTCATTCACAGCAACAAATTCGAACAACAAATTCAAAATTAGGTCAAATAAGAGATGGGTTATTGAGACTCTCCATACCAATTGAAGATCCTAATTTAGTGGTGTATCCACTTGTGCCATGTGCTCTAATGGGTTGAACTTTTTACATGTGCGCTTTAGATAAGTATGTTTTATTCACCTACAATTTTAAAACAAAATTACTGTTTAACACAGACTTCCTACCCCTTAGGTTGTTGTGAATGTCATCATGTCCATTATTATGAACTTCTGCTCGCGGAGGATTCTAAGGAAGTTTTACTTACCTACCTTAGGTTAAGATGATATTTATGAAGAAAAGTTTGCTAATTTCTCTATCCACAAGAAGAACCTCTCTACTCTCTCAATGTATAGCAATAAACCCCTATGGATGATGTTGATATGAACCCCAGAGATGGTATCAACAGAACGCTCCTTAGAATTGTGCTGACGAGATCTCCTAGGGGAGTTTCACTATAATCCTCTTAAGGGAATTTTTTTTTTCTTTTTAAGGCAAAGAAAAATTTATTAGTAAAAACACAACCACATATACAGGGGTACATAAAGGATGCCGACAGGCACACCCACAAGGCCCCAAACCACTAAGGAGTCCCCCTATCAAAAGGCTACATCTCTTAGGATGGTGTCATTGTGGCCTTTTGATTGGTGACTTAAAGACATGTGACTTTTTCCATAGGTAGACAGCCCTTGAATTTATTTTACTCAGCTACCACTTGGAATATCTTCGCACTTCCTTGAAAGCATTCATGTGGCATACATCCCTTTTACTGTATGCATGTCCAACTATAAAGCTAGGAGTAAAGTGATCCTACATAAATTTGGTGCACGTTGATAATGAGCTCCAATCTCTCATCATTCAGTACTTGATGAACACCTTGATTTGGTGGATAGAGTGGAGGGAAAATGAACACATAATATCAAAGCTATTCATGTCATCTTCAACACACTTTGGATCTATTAAGACCTAATTACTAGTTTTGGAGCCTCTTGTTCTTAGGAGGAAAGGATTTTTTATGCTTTGAATTACAAGAGCATTTGAACTCATTTTGAGCTTTTTCAAGCACTCATGAGAGTTGAGAGCTCCAACTCCCCAAAGTCACTAGTAGTTGTTGGGGCTATAGCTTGATTTACATTGTTGACCGACTACTTCATAACTTAAGCTTTTAAGTTAATTAGTAACTTAACATCATGTTAGTCTTATTTGAAAGAAGGTCATGAGTTCAAATTTTAAGTCAATTGATAACTTCACACCAACCTCTCCAATTTCCTTTTTCTTGTCAATTCATTTCACTAATCACTTCAATTCCCTTCATCAATTCATTCCTAGGGCTATAGTCCAAATAAACTTGATATTCGTTATTGACCCCTATTTAACAACTTTTATAAGTAAACAGTAACTAATTCAACTCTCTTTCCCTTGTCAATTCATTCCTTATCTAAAACCCCACCTTGGACTGACATATTCTAATTAAAAAAAAAAGAAAAGAAAAAATATCTCATAAAGATTAGCGACTGGAACTCACCTCAAGTCTAATTTTCTCAGAGAAATTCATTGTTTGACAGATTTCACTTAATTCTTCACATGTACAAAAAAATTAACTTGATTATATTATCTTTGATAATAAGATTAACGCAACTGTTTTTATAATTATTTTTCAACCATTGGAAGGATTGAATAGAAATCAATGAAAATCAAATAAACAAACAAGGGTTTTTTAAAGTAATCGTCTGTGATTGACAAAATGTTAGAACCTATTAGATGGTAGATCTTGATCGTTTAGTTTTTGATATGATAATGACTTGTGATGAAAAATTTGAGAACTGGATGATAATAGGACTTGAAGTGAGAAACTGCCCAAGGTTAGCCTCAATCTAGTGTTAGATGCCATCTCCTAACTCTTACATTGTCGTGGGTTAATCAGGGAAAAAGTGAAAATTCTTAAGAATACAGAATGCAGGATCAAATTCTACAGGAAGCAAAAACATACCTGAAGCAGCAACCACACATGTGAAGGGAAAGTAAAATGTCTGGCTATAATCTTGTCACAGAAAAGACACAGCTGTGATGATGGACTTTTGACGTCTTCTGTATTGGTGAAATGCCTCTGATCTAGTGGCAGAGCAGCACCGCACCCATGTTCCATCATCAAAGCTTGAGAGCAACTTGAGTTCTTGAGATGGAGTTATGAAGGATAGTGGGATAGTGAGGCTAATCTAGGATAGGTTTAAAAGTGAACTGGCATTTAGTGATTAGAAGAAACTCTCTTCCCGATTGGTTGTCCCCATTACCCTTTGCATTAATTCTCCAATTTCTAGACTTCTAACATCCTATATGGCTATATCATAATTTGCATGAATAATGCATATATGATGCATACCAACATGATTTTGTGCCGAAGTCCATGGAAGCTATTTGGGTTGCACTGCAATCCATGGTAGCTATTCAGCAATTTCTGGGTAGGTAAGTTTAAAAATGACCTGCGGGAAGGCATGCCAACTTATGATCATAAACTAGATGTAGGGATTTTGATGTGAAAAGCTTATCTGACCTTAATATTGTAGAACTAAAAGAGAATGGATAAATTATACAATCCACACTTATGCTTTCTTCCATGTTTCAATTTAATTCCTAAACCTTTTTTTTCTTTTTCTTTTTCTTTTTTTGAAACAATATCACCCTTGAATATTCCCAATTGTCAGATAGACCCTTTGTTAGCAATTTTCATTAGAATGAATGGAGAAGCCCACATGGAAGCATACGTGATTTAGGCATGATTAAACTCTTTATATTTAATAAGTTATGTTTGATAAAAAGAAGAAAAAAAGATTAAAAACACTAAAGAGGAGATGATCATGTGCTTAGGGACTAAAGCCTGACGGTTTAGGGTTTATTAGGTGATGTACTTAACTATGGAGGATTGAATTTTGAAGACTAAATATTTCCCCGTCTTCATGGATTGAGTTTAAGATCCAGAATTTGTTCCCTGGCATTGCACCTACAAGCTACAACCAAAACAGCTTGAACATTTCAATGCAGTGTATAGTGAAGTTGGTATCTACCCAAACGAGGATCTCCTACATTGTTTCTGGAATTCTCAAGTGTGTTTACAAACAATGTGTAGGCGCTCTTCACTTTGTTGTGCTTCTGTGGATGGAATCAGAATCATTTCCAAAACATTCTAGAAACTCTTGTTAATCTATTAACAGTGATGAAAATTATGTGATCTATACCATTAGACCATGAATTTTACATTTTAAACTCATGATTCCTAAGGAACCTAAATGGTGGGTACCAATTGGGTAAATAAGTTTAAGCTCACTGTGACCAGAAAAATTCACTATTTGAACTGGGTTCGCCAGCCCTACTCTACCAGCAATGCCAGTGCCCAAAAAGCTCATATCCACCATGCACCTTTCATTTCTTGCATCTCACACTTGAATCCTTCATCTTGAACCACCTTATTCGAGCCCAAGTCCATGCCAGGCCTCAACCCGTTCTGCAATCTCTATCTTCATTCACATGCACTTACACTGCATCCAAGCTGATTTCCACACATTCCCTTTTCTTCTCCAAATCCTTTGGAACTTCTCCATCTCCTTCATCCTGATTTTCTGTTTACTGTGTTTTAATATATATATATATATATATATATATATATATATATATATATATATATATTCTGTTGTGAAACAAAACCCATTAAATTTGAAGAGTTTAATCATGTCTAAATCACATCGTTATGCCCACTTGCTTGTCACATGGGCTTTTGGATCCATTATCACCAAAAATTGCTAAAGAATGTTTATTTGACATTCAAGGATAGTTAAATGGTTACATTCTTTGGAAAAAAATATGAGGGACTAAATTGAAATATGATGAAAATATATGGGTGGATTTTGTAATTTATGTAAAGAAAATTGATGAATAATAACTTCCAAACTTGTTTGATGGTTGCTAGTCCCCAAGACTTGCACTATCAATGTCTACACCTACTCTCATGTTTATGACATAACACTTCCGTGCTCCTTAGTGGATTCCTTAATAAGTTGAGAGGATTTGATCATATTTTGACAAAGTCAAGAACAATGATGAAATCTTTTAACTAATGTTAAACACAGATACTAATGACGTAAAGTTTAGACACATAAAGGTGAAAATTGTATAATATGAGGTATATATATATACAGAAAAATCCTAATAAACTTAGATAAAATTTAGAAATCTTATATATATATATATATAGGAAACTCAAGAAACTTTAGAAACGGATAATTCTGGGTCAATTCAATGTTCAACTCTTGAGCGATCCTTAAGTTGAATGCTCTTACATTAATTTTCATTTTTCAATTATTTTTCAAACATAGTTTCCTTTCGTCTTTTTATAAATTTTCAATTAAAATTATTTTTCAAATTAAGTAATTTAAGTTTATTCCCAATTTTCATATGAGGGACTATATTTTTTTTACATCATTCTTCCCAATTAACTCAATAACCTATGTCATTGCTTTAACCAACCATAAATCATATGATTTATACCTAGATTCATAACATGATCAATACATAATTTTATTGTCCATATAACTCTATAACAATATCCATATGATTAAAGACAAAGACATGGTTTCACAAAACCCATATAATCCAACCAACTACTTAAGTCTAGTGATTTGATAAATAATCACATCAATTGTCATATAAATCCATTCCTTATAAGCTAGACTAATTCTTTTATTTATTAATTACTTCTCACAAGAATATGGTTTACATACATAGTCAACCCTTAAACAAATTTTAGCCCCTATATCAATCAATCAATCAACACACGAAAACTTAGTTTACATTATTAGTAACCTTTAACAGCAATTCAACTATCTGATTCAACAATTAGCATCACAAATACTTGGCTACACAAATTTTCGATCAAAATCATCATAGCGTGATTTTTGAGCTGGTTGGATCGATAAATGAACATCTTAACCACACAATTTGACTACTAAAAATCATTTCATACACAATTTAACCAGAAAAAAATGATCTCAAATGGAAGAATAAAATAAATTATACATTAACTTTCGGTAGCTCATGAAACAAAGAAAGAAGAGGAAAACAAAAATTTTGGATTCAGAATTTTAAACCGTTTAGAATTTCAGAAAGAAAATGAAAAAATTAGATGAAATAATTGTAATATCACTAGAGGCACGATCACCGGAGAAATCAAAACTATTATCTCCTTTCCTTATCCTATCTTCTCTCGGGAATCAAATGAAGTATAGATCAATTTCATACCTGATCAGTACGAGCCCAGCAACCAAATCATACCACATAAAAAAATGTCAGATACTCTGTTTCCTCTATCGGAACCGATTTCATCGCCATCCAAAAAACCCGGTTTGGCTTTTAGATCTTTGGGGATCGTTTGCAGTCTTTCTTCCCGATCTCTTCTCCTTGGAAAAGATTTGTTATGAACTCTCCAGAACCAGATCCAAATGCCTTTGAGTAATGTTACTGATAGGATCGATTTCTAGGGTTTGTTATTCTTCATGTTTTTTTCCTCACGTTTGGGCTTTTTTTAGTTCTCTTTCAAACCGACCCTCATTTCGCTTCATTAAAACTTACGTTCCCGCCAACTCTTCAATGTTCGTTGGCTCCCCCTCCCTCCAACATTTAAAATATATATATACATATGAAAAAAATTAAAAAAAAAAAGTGTAAACATATGATTTTTAATATTTTAAATAATAAAATTATACCATGGAGACCCAAAATAGGGATCACATTTCTCAGTACTCGTCCTGATCAATTGGAATAACCCGACGAGTTATACCATATAAATCCTTTCCCCCCCTTTTTTTTTGGGATCCAACTTTTTTAATAATAAATTAAATTATCTTAAGTGTATGTAATTTAATTAAGAAATGAATTTATTATATACTAACAAAAGTTATCAAAAAAATTAAATGTAACTAAACTAAATTTTATTTTTACCCATTTATTTCTCATTTCTCAAAAAAAATTGCATTTAACTTTTTTTCTATGAATTGTTACTCAAAAATGAAACCAAGAACATAAAAAATTATTCAAAAATAAAAATAAATAATACTAAAAGAACAAAATTAGGAATAGAATAAATCTACTACACAATTTTAAAACCCAATCTCTTATCTAATAACAAAACCAAAATAAACTAACTATCATTGATCCCAATAATTTTTTAGTTAGACTAAATATCCACTAATTTCAATTAATTTTTTTAAAAATAAAAAATTAGGATGCTTTCTCAAATTAAAAAATTAATTTTAATAATAGATTAGATATCTTAATCATAAATCTATAAATTTGGAAATATACAATATGAAAATAAGTTTTAATTTAAGTTTTTTTACATTTTCTTAACAACTAAGCACAATTAGAAATTCTAATTAATATTTGATTACCAAATTCTTAACGTATTAAATATTTAATCATGATAAGAGTAATAAATTTTAATATTTTGGAAATTTGGTAATGTATTGAATTTTTTTTTTTCCAAATTATTAGTTTTTAAATTAAAATAAAAAAGTATTATAACTAATTTTGTGAATAATTTTAACATGTAAAAATCATTAACATACTTAAAACACTAATAAAAGCAAATAATTTAACATTTAATAGCATTTCTACACTAATAAAAAATAGTCTAAATATTTAATGGCATTCAACTTCATTCAAATTTTGGTCAAACTCACATTTATTAAGATGATAAAAAAAATAAAAATAAACACCCGTGATTTAGAATTTTCTAGGTGATATCCTTAGGAAAATCTTAATTTTGTGACTATCATGTTGCAGGCTCTGTTTTTCCAAGTAGACAAATTCAATATCTAACCTAACACCAAACTGCACGACCGTCCAAATCCATGTAGCAACCAAGATTTAAAAGGCCAATTGACTACAACAGTTAAAGGGTAGCTTCCCGGAAACTCCAGGCTCAGACCTTTTCCAAAGAAGCAAGCAGGGTGACCATGACTTTTTTTAGTCTCCCATCCCATTTCACAGATTGAATAGGTCACCCATCAGCAGTTTCTATAGCTGTGGACAGTAGGAAGGAGGTTAGAGAGTCCTTTTAAAAATGACCAAAAGGAGCCCCACTGCAGTTCGCTTGTCTGATTCCATTCAAAAACAACACCAGGAAAATTTCAGGAGCAAGTAAAATGTGGTCCAGCCCTGTTCATCATTGCTGGTTCCAACCCCAAGCTTCAGCCATATGTAATATAATGCCAATATTACAAGACACAACACAATGATTTAAGATTTTTTTGCCCCCATTGCCATCTAAAGACATCCAAACAAAGGCTCATTTCCAATTTTTTGTAGGGTGGATGGTCAATTTATTGGTCCTTTGTAGCGTCACCAACAGTGGGTGCAAGAAAGAAACAACACATTGTTATTGTTCAATAATTGCAGGATTGCTCAAGTTAGACACATTAACTTTTGGATTTTCACAATGAGTACGTCCAAAGAGATCTAGGCATCATCAACACCCTTTTTTTCTCTCTTGGGTAAACACCAAAATGTGGTATCAATATCATTTATGAAAATTCTATTCCAAACTTTAAATATAAGTCTATGATTAAATTTTTACTATTAAACAAATATACAAATAAATAAGATTTAGATACAAACAAAGGAAACTAAAATATAAAAAAAAAAAATCATGAATTAAATCCGCATCAACGAACTTTTAATTTGAACGATTCAAATTGAAATTTGGATTGTTAAAAATGATAGTACAATCATATGAGATTGTTTTTCCATTGGTCATTATATTTTTCTCCATCTCATTGATTGTCTATTTATATAATCCTCTATACACATGTGTTTCTATTATTTGTCGAAGTTACGGAAATCTTCAAATAATTTTGACTTTTAACAAGAAGTGAAGTTTGTGATTGCCAAAACTCGGGATGCTTGTTTATCTGTTTTAGGGATCGTGATACAAATGAATGAAACAATATAAGAAAAATATACGATCAAAATATAAAATAATTGAACCAATATACAAAATAATGACACTCAAACAGAGCAATGAGACTCTATTTTCATACATGACATTACTTAAATGGCGATGCTTTTTCAATAGATATAAAAAAAAATTACCTTTCAATATTACCCTGAGCAGATCCAAGATATAAATATGAGATAAATTTAGAAATGAAAAATGAGAATATTATAATAAAACTATTGTTATAAGGTAGAAAGAAAGGGACTTATAGTAACCATGTGACGACTTTAGTTTGGTTGGGTTGCACTCTCACTTGAATACATTCCATCTTTTTATCTCCAAATGCATTTACCTCTAATACTTGTACAACAAGAAATCTTTAAGAACAGTTACTCCCATCCCATACATGTCCCTACGCCAGTCAGCCTCTCAGAAGATTACATTTCGTTTTCTCTTCCTTCTCCGCCCTGCTTCCAAAATTACATCCAAAGGCAACCTCCATACTTGGCTCACAAGCTACACAGATCGCCCATTATTGTTTACATGAACCATTATTATAATTGAGAAGCTATCACTTAGTGTTTACTTCTACTCCATGTACTTGTCCCGTATTCAGAGCTGGGTCCATGGCACACATCCAAGTGGCTCTAAACTATTCATATTGTTCATGTCGTAGTAGTAGTGTCTACCTGCCGACCGCTTAGTTATCGACTTGGACCTGTTCAAATTTGATAAGAAAATGGGCTTAGATTATCGAGGGCATATCAAATGTTTATTAGACTAAGTTACCATGCCATGAATAAATGGTCAATGGGGGTGGGTGATACCAAAGTTTTAGAATTTTGAAGAAAATCAGCAGTGCCAATGAGACTGCAGTGAACACAAGGTTTTAAAGTCATATACTAATATTCTTTATTGGAATGCGGCATGTGGCAAATAAAAGAGTCTCTGTGTAAGGACGCTTACTTGTTGGGGTTCCTGTTCGGTTGGCGATTGAACTACCCGGATTTGAATTTTCACCATCCAAATTTAGTACGTTTGTTCAAAGGCTGGGTATCTGCATTTGACATGGGCAACTGCGACTTTAAATGCTTGGTTAACAAATTGAGAATAGGGGTAATTTTATTCGATTATCTAACAAAATATTTGTAAAGTAAAAATATATGTAAATGGAAATTCATTTTTTATATTTTAAATTATATTATACTATTTTAAAATATTTATTATTTTATGTATTTTTAGAAATTAAGAAAAAGGAAAAAAAATCTTACATCATATATCGGCATGTAATTTTTGTAGTCTTTTTTCCTTTTCTTCACGGGAGCACTTGCTGGGACAATTACACATACGTTGCCAAAAAGGGTAATTAGAAGAGGAATGGATAGAAAAGTACTAAATTATAAGAGAAATGGGAAGGGAAAGTATTCAGCACGTGAGCAGCGAGTGGCTTTAGCGACGGTGCCTTTATATGGGATTCGCCTCCGGCAACGAGACAAGGAAACCAACGTCATCATTCCAAGAACCGGAGCGAAACTGAATCAGTTTATCCCCGATATTTCTGCCTCTCTCGGCATTTCTTTACGAAAATTTAAAAAGCGCCGATACGGGCGCTTTCTTCTCTGCTCATCTGGACTCGGCTGCAGAGACAAAACGTTCTCTGGTCAGCTTGAATTTGGTTTGCGATTGAACGGAGTTTGACTCGAGTACATAGAGGTTTTGGAATCGGAAATTTGAGTTTGAAATGGATGGAAAGTGGAGATTCAATCGGTTCAAGCTGCGGGCAGCGATGACAATGGTGGTGATGTCATTGCTTCACCAGCATCTGAGACTCTGTTGGTGTCTCAACAGCGAAGGTACTGCTGAATTCTACATGCCTGTAAAGTTTTGGAGTTTTCAAGAACTGCATTCAGCTATAAAGCGTGTTTATTGTGTGAATTGCAGGTTTGGCACTGTTGAAATTTCGGGAGAGTGTGGTAAAAGATCCATTTGGTGCTTTGTCGGATTGGAACGACAGTGGTGGCGAGGTTGATCACTGTTCCTGGTTCGGAGTCGAGTGCTCGGACGGAAAAGTTGTTATCTTGTGAGTAGTTCTTTGGTGAAATTGTTATTCGTTATTGATACTGCGATTTTGCTTGGCAAAGTTTCTTGACATTTCACCTTCGTTTGGCTCTCGGGAAAGTCGACACAAAAAAGGAAAATGCTTAAGAAATTAATCAAATTTTTAGGCATTTTCAAGTTGTTTTTTATCGATCAAAGGTCAGAGGCATGGACCTGGACGAATCTATGCTATGATTTCTGATGTAATTTTTTTTTCTCTCCTATTTCTTAATTGTTGCCATAAAAACATTCAGAATCGTGTAACTCTGAATTCCAATGGGATTCAGAAAACATCATATTTTATTTGCTGTTAGAATCACTTTGTCAATCCCTTTATGGGTAGAGTATGAGAAGTTGCAATGCTCCCAAACTACATATACTTCCCTCAGGAACTTATTGATAAAGCATATGTAAGTAAAAGGGACATTGTTCAATGCTTTACATGGCCATAATATTGTCTTTGGGTCAAAGAATTTTAAGATTCAAACTAATATCGTTTTTAGGGTAGCGACTAGGGGCAGATCTGTGAATGTTTCAGGTTTGCTTGAGTTTCATGTTGTACCTGAAAAATTAACACTACCGGGGGGGAAGGAAACTGTCCAAACTCAGATGATGTGAAGTCCTTTTGGAAGTAATAAAATGAAAAATATTCAATGCTGTATGCATAAAGATCATGTTGTAAATGGTTAGAAATAATCTAGACATGAATGGAGGAATCTTTTCATTTTCTAATGCTGTTTTTTGGTTTGTTGCATATCAAAGGTATTGTCCTCATTTGGATGCCTTTGAGTTTTCTTTTCATCCTTTTTAAAGTCGGTGTTGATGGAGTAGGTCTTCGAACTTTTTATGTTGTTTTATGGTTTATCACAGATCAAGGGTGCCTTTCTTAATTTTATTTTTCATTTTCATTTTACCCTAAAGTTCTACATATATTTTTTACTTGTAGGAATTTGAGAGATCTCTGTCTCGTAGGAAAAATGGCACCTGAAGTTGGGAAGTTGGCTTTTATAAAATCTATGTAAGCATATATTACTATGTTCAATCAATTTTACAAGCATTATTTTTTAATTATTTTGTTTATATGCTGGTTTGGTTTGCATGTCTCCTATGTAGTATTCTACGGAATAATTCTTTCTCCGGAAACATTCCTAAAGAGATTGGAGAGTTGAAGGAGCTGGAGGTGTTGGACCTGGGTTACAATAACTTTAGTGGATCATTCCCATCTGATTTTGGCAATAATCAGTCCCTGACAATCCTGTAAGTTGCTCTTTCAACCTTTTAATATAATCACCTGGTTTTCTTGTTCTTTACTTACTCCATCTTCTGATCATTATTGCAGTTTATTGGACAATAATGAGTTCCTTGGCAGCATATCTCCTGAAATCTACGAGCTTAAGATGCTTTCTGAATATCAGGTTGATGAAAACCAGCTATCTAGTGCTGCTTCAGGACCAACTGGCAAAAGTAGATCTATTTCTGGGTAAGTACAGACCATCAATTTGAATTTATTTTTCCTATTAACATTAATGTAGGATATTTTCTGTAAACTATACATCTCCTTCGGTTTTCAGAAAATTTGAGGTGAAGGAATTGAAAATGCTTAGAGTACTTTAGAAAGGAAGCATCTTTTGATCATTTTAGAAGCATTTCCTTCATTTTGTTCTCTTGAGCTAAGAGGGTAAAAGTCTGTTTGGCTAGTGGAATACTGAACTTCAATAATTGGACAAGAATTTTCACATACCAGGCAAGTAACCTTGTGGATGGTTTGGATTTAAGGTGTTTGTCACACACACACACACACGTGTGTATGTGTGTGTGTGTGTATTCAGAGCTGTGATTTTTCCTTCTTTAATGTCAAGTTTGGAACAGTTGCCTTAGTACATTAGAACTTCAGAATAAGAGAAGAATTAATACGTTGTTGTTTGAATGGGGTTACTAGTGACATTCATGGATTATTAAATAATACGTGTCAAACTTGTTTCATGCATTATGTTTATTGAGGCTTTTAGAATGGTCTTTAACTGCCCCTGCAGCTGTACCATGGTACAAACAAGAAATTCAAATGTAGTTCTTGTGATCTTGATTTGACTTGTTTACAGTGGTTTTCAAGAAAACATGTTTGTATATTATTTCCTGCATCTGCCTTATGACAACTGCTTTTATCTCTGTTAGGGACACTGCTCAACCTCGAGATGTATCTTATAGGAGGGTGCTGCAGGTGGTGGATGCTGTGGGTCCACCCAAAGAAAGGGAAAAAAATGTGAAAAGTGGATTTGAGTCATTACCATTGTCTTCACCTTCTTTGTCACCATCGCCCTCAGCTTCTTTGTCACCATCATCCTCAGCTTCTTTGTCACTATCACCCTCACCTTCTTTTTCATCATCACTATCACCATTTTTACCCTCAGACTCACCCTCGGCTCCTCCATCACCATCTCCAGCAGAGTTTTCGTTATCTTCCCCTGCAGCATCTCCCTTTACAAAATTTTGGCCGGGTCCACTCTCACCCAAACTACCACCAAGTCCAGCTTCACCAGTTCCATCAAATCCACCAATGATTGTTTCTGCACCCCCATCCAATTCAGCTCTAGTGCCTTCCCCTGCTCCAGCTCCTAGTCCAATGCTCAATAAAAGTTCTTATGGGAAGAATTATACAGTTCTAATTTTGTCTGGAGTTTTGGGGAGTTCTTTAGTCATATTTATTTCAGCCATGGGCATTATCTTCTGTAGAAGCCATAAGGTGGTTACCGTCAAGCCTTGGGCCACAGGTCTAAGCGGGCAGCTGCAGAAAGCATTTGTAACAGGTTAGTCTTCTTCCCATGAGAAAAAAGGATTTATCAATTGTTTGCATTCTGAGAAAATTTAGGACTCCATGTACACAATAGGACAATTTGTTAACAGCCCAACAGCATAGCTGAATGTACAGTGGAGTGTGGGAGTCTGGTTAGTTGGTGCCCAATGGCCATCAACCTATTACAGTTTGAAGGTTTTCTTTGGATCTCCTAGAAAGCATGCGAGGAAGGATAAGGAAAAGGAAGGAAACGGAAATAAAATAACAGTACAAACTTGAGCTCGATATACTTTTCTCCGTACTTTCTCCAATTTTTATTTACTTCATAAATAGAGATTCAATAATTTGAAAATGTACGAGTTTTATAATTTTCATTATATTTTATTATACTTATTCCACCACAATCAAACAGCAGAACTCAAGATTCTTTCCTATTTTATCTTTTTCTTTCTTTTTCTAGTACTTTCTGACATCCAAATGGAATCTAGGGATTTCTTTGCCCCCTCTATCTCAACTGTAGAGTAAACAGTTTATGATTATCCTCTTATGGTTGTATTTCCTAATAAGAACCATGGATAGAGACTCTCAATGCCTGCATTTGGGCAAGTGTAGAATGCAAATGTCATCTTTTAATCCATCCACTCTGGTGTAAGCATTCCTGCTGTTTCAATGTATGTGTCTATATGTTCACATTTGAGAGTGCATTTCAGGTGTACCAAAGCTCAATCGAGCAGAACTCGAAACAGCTTGTGAAGATTTCAGCAATATAATTGGTTCTCTATCAGATGGCACTGTGTACAAAGGAACTCTTTCAAGTGGAGTTGAAATAGCAGTGACATCTAGTGGAGTGGCATCTCTTGGAGACTGGTCAAAGAATTTAGAAGCCCAGTTCAGAAAGAAGGTACTTTAAACCCAAATTTCACCAAACCTTATGTATCATCCATCCATTTGTGAATCTTACTGTTAGTTTTGGTTACTATTTCAGATAGACACGTTATCAAAAGTGAACCACAAGAATTTTGTGAACCTTATTGGGTTTTGTGAAGAGGATAAGCCTTTTACGAGAATGATGGTTTTTGAATATGCTCCTAATGGAACGCTCTTTGAGCATCTGCACAGTGAGTATCTAGCTTTCCTCAATATATACAGCCATGCAGCATATTTTTCAAGGAAATATGTACTTCATTTAGTATATCATGATCTATTGCATAAACCAACATATGTGAATATGCCTGAGAAGAAGCATTTTCTATTTTCCCCACATTTATGGAAAATGAGATAAGTATGCAGAGGACTCATCTTTTAACAGTTTCCACTTCATGCAACTCAAATAACTGACTGGGTGATCATCACAGCCAAAAGAGTTTCATTCCCTTGGAAAACTCATTAACTTGATTTGGGATTTAATCAAGTGTCAATATATAAGGTTCAATTAATCCATCTTCACTACTAAAGTTTGGTTCACTCTGATTCCTTTCCAAATCATAATCATTAAAAACTGTGTTTAACCTTCAATTGTCAGCTGCAAAAAGTGAGTCATATCCTGTAGGGTCAGCCACCATAATGTTCTGTGTCAAGGTGGTTGGAACTCATTACTGCTGACTACACCTGCATTTTAGGGCAATTATCTAAGTTCATAATGTACCCTGTCATGGTGCAAACAACCGCATTGACTGTAGAAGACATGTGCCAAATCATGCATTAACCATTAAACATATAATGACCGAAGATAAATGTAGTGTTTGTATGGTTGGTTGATTTTGGATTGGGAACATGTTGCAGTAAAGGAAGCAGAGCACTTAGACTGGGGAATGCGGCTGCGGATAGCTATGGGCTTGGCATACTGCCTTGAATATATGCACCAGCTGAATCCACCCATAGCCCACCAAAAGCTACAATCTTCCTCTATATATCTGACCGAAGATTATGCAGCAAAAATATCAGACTTCAGTTTCTGGAATGAGGTAACTGCAGCAAAGATGGGATCAGTTGTCATGGAGCTCTTGGAAACCCCATCAGCAGATCCAGAGAGTAACGTTTACAGCTTGGGGGTAATATTGTTTGAGATGATAACAGGCAGGCTCCCATACTCTGTGGACAATGGTCCTTCCTCAGATTGGGCATCAGACTATTTGAAAATGGACCAACCCTCAAGAGAAATGGTGGATCCAACTCTAAAATCTTTCCAAGAGGAGGAGCTCGAGAAACTGCTTCAAGTAGTAAAAGATTGTGTCCATCCTGATCCAAGCCAGAGGCCAACAATGAGAGAGGTAACAGCTAGATTGAAGGAAATAACCACAATGGGGCCTGATGGAGCAACACCGAAACTATCTCCTCTTTGGTGGGCAGAACTTGAGATCATGTCTTCGGAAGCAAGTTAAGAGGTTAATTTGACCGTTAAATATTAAGTTAAAAAGTTTCTTGTTTTTCTTCCTCCAAAAGGGAGAAAAAAAAAACCATTTCCTTCTCACCCCCAATTCTGTGTTCCATGTCTCATCTCAAAGCAGGCTTCTATTTAAGGTAGATGAATGATGTTTGTATATAAACAGAGAAAGGGAGACCTGTTGGATTTTCTTGCTTGATTTTTCTCTTTACTAGTGGGTTGTGAAATTCTGATACCTAAAAACATACTTATGAAATCAATAAATGCTGAGTTTCTCCAAATTATGATGTTGTATTCACTAGTCCGAGAATTCAACTGACACATTCGACTCATCTCTTAAAGGATTACCTGTTTTGAAGGTCCCCTATGGAGAATTCATTTGCAGTTGCTAGTATGAGAGAATTTGCTTCCATGCTTTGGAATCTCCCTTTTCTATGGTAAGGAAACGGTAGGAGGTCAATATGGCAACCCATCTTCTATATGGTGATCAAGATTGAAGGACCCCCTACCTTAGCATCCATCTTTCAAAAGAGTCATAAGTTCATAAGGGGCAAAATCCCATATTCCTGTGTCCCACTGCACAAAACTCAAAACAAAAGTCTTTTTAAGTAAAAATGAAAAGGAATTACAGAGCACACCCATGATCTTTGCTACATGAAATAAGAAAATTTTCAATATTCCAGGATGAATGGATGTACAAATTTACCGTGGGGATATAGCTACCTTTCCAATAAATCAAGCGAACGTGAATGGGTTGTCACAACTGGGACATAGTTGGATCTCTTAATGACATATCTCATGTGCAAGAGAAATGGTGTTTCTAAAGAGGCAAAATTTGAGAAACCTATACCATTCTCAAGAAACAATGATGTAGAAATTACAGTGATGAACCTTTAAACAGCAACCCATTCACAAGAGGCAAATTTTGGCACTCCTTTTAACAGCGGCCTTCTACCTGGTACATGCTGTTCCATCATCATCAACCCCATGATGCCACCACACCTGTATACATTCTATGCTCTGCTTGATGTGTTCTCTTCTCATGGCCATGTCTGTTTCTCATCCAGACTCTTTCTGGAAAAATTGAGCCAGGTGGAAAATTGGTCTAGTAGTTTTCTCCTGGAAATTGATATCGAAGTTGTTGTCAGACTTTGATTTTATGGGCAGCAATAAATATGATGCTTCACTTCTGCTGCTGATGGGTAGCTTGATCCCGTGCTCGATTGTACAGATCGAGTGTGTCTGTGTGGTTGGGATCCAAGCAGAGAGCTGCCTCACAATCTTGGATTGCAGAAATGAAGTCGCCCATTGACTCATAGAATGCTGCTCGAAGATGGAGCATTTGCAGGTCAGGCTTAAAAGCTATGGCCTTTGTGAGCTCTTCTACAGCTTCAGTTTCTTTTTGGTCATCCATCAACACTGGTAAGAAGAGGTTCAGATTATTAGTACAGGTTTCTCATTTCCTAGATAACCAGTAGATCAGAGCGACAACAAAACATAAAATGAAAAGCTGAGGCAAGTCTTTGAAGAACTTGTACAAGAAAATGTTCCTTATGGAACTACCACAGAAAGCTCATTTTTTCAGTGCAAGACAATGAAAAAGCCATAGCTTTCTTATTCTCTTGCATTTTTTCAGTTTAGTCAGGTTTCTGACAGTGTCATGGTCTTTTTTTTTTTTTTTTTTTTTTCTGAACAAAGTAAAAATTTCCAACTCACAACCAATGTTATATAAAT
Organism: Vitis riparia; assembly: GCF_004353265.1. Lineage (NCBI taxonomy): Eukaryota > Viridiplantae > Streptophyta > Magnoliopsida > Vitales > Vitaceae > Vitis > Vitis riparia. The sequence goes on from NC_048436.1 coordinate 15,206,877, forward strand.
ACTTCAAATGAAATACCCAGGCTGAACATGATATGACAGTTTAGGGCGGTGGATATTTCTCTAATATACCTACCAGTCATATGTCCCCAGTAGGGATGTTGAACAATAAATTCCTTTGTTGTTCAAAATAGCCTTGGGCTTGATATGAACGTGTTATCTTAATACACACTCTAATTGGGCAAAGGCATAGGATGAGGAGAGAAAAATGGACATTAGGTTTAACCATGTATCTGTATCCTAGGATGTGGTGATCAAACAAATCTAACACTTTGGTAGATACCAACATTTGACACTTGCATCCATGTTCATCTAATGCAGCCCAATACAAACAAAATGAAATGGAACATTGTCCTTCTTGAGGAAAAGAACAGTAGGTTGGTGGCTGCAGTTACAGCATCAAGTAATGAACTACTCATTCATTTCCTTTGCCAGTACTTGAAATCATCTACAAGATAAAAGACAGATTTCCAATTTATTTTCTTTTGTTTGACCAAGTTGTTCCATAAACTCAAAGTGCCTCTCAAAGACATGCCAGCAGGGGGCTAGCAGCCATCCACCTAGTTCACCCAAGATGACTAGAACATGATCTAAGGTCCAAAGACTCTAAAAAAATTCAGTCTGAAGGAAGATGTACATAAACAGGTCTTCCTAGAATTAAAGGAGTTTCATTTTTTTTCTTTCTTTTTGATTGGTAAAATAAGAGAATATATTAAAAGTTCTAGGAATGAGTGCAACAACGCACACACAGAGTATACAAAAAGCGCCACTAAGACCAGCAAGAAAGCAAAGAGAACAGCAAGGGACAACCCTCCAAAAAAAATCACCACCGTAACTACCCAGAAAACTATACTGTCCCCAGTTGACTCTCTTGCCCCTACTGCTCACAACACTAAGGGACAACTCATTTCTAGGCTTATAAGGCACCTTTGATTCTTCCTGCAACAAGAGCTGGATCCTTGCTGCTCCTCCCCCTGCCCCTAACCATCAGAGGAAAGCTTTTGTAATTTAATCAAACACTTGCAATTTCTCTCCCTCTTGAGACGGGAAGATGAGAAGAAGAAAAATGTGGCAAATATACACCATAATGTTAATTAAATACCACTGATGACTGCCAGGACCAGCAACCCAAGAGAATTTAGAGAAACTGACAATAGTTACACCTCTACACTGTCAACTGATCAAAGTGACTGTAATAGAATCATACGAAAATCTGGATATTATCGATTGCCTAGATGTGGATCACTAAAACCATGATTGAGTCCCTCCAATCCCCCAAACTAGTATCTCTGGTTTCATGGACAGTACTGGAAGTAGGGAAAAAAACCTTTGCCTCAATAACGAAGATATTATTGATTGCCTACATATCATAAGATTTTCAGCTCCAAAGAACTTTACGCTTACAATTTAACTTATAGTTTTTACAACAGAGGTTAACATAACCATAACAAATTCAACAAGCAACACATGGAACAAGGGCAGTTTCATTGGGCATGACCTCACAATGAATCGAATTGCAAAGAAAAGACAAAAACAAAGGGTCACAAAAAATTACCTGCTGCCCTGTATCTGTATGGGTAAGTTCTCAGTGGATCCAATCTTGTTGCCATACTTAGATCATTCATAGCCATCTCGCGATCACAGTATTCAGACCGCTTTTCATATGCTGATGCATTGTTTCTTGCCTTATCTATCAGCTTTGTCATCTCATTATAAGCAGCTTTCCTTTGATTTTTAAGATGACATACCCGTGCCAACCCTTGATGTGCTCTTGTATGCTTGATGTCAAGGGCATTCATGTAGCAGTCTGCGGCAAGATCCAGTTTACCACAATCCACATAAATACTTCCTAGGTTATTTAATGCCTGCAAAATATTGCAATATAACATCAAACAAACAGATCCTCAGACATAGGACAGCAATACACAAGGGTTTCACTATGTATAATACTTGTCCTTTCCGAAGACCATCTGAAGGACATTTAAGAGCTTCCTCCAGAAGTTGGATGACATAAGCTGATGATTCTGGATTCAGACTTGTATCTGCCAACACGTATGCTTTGAGGAAAAAGGCTTCAAATGACCTCTGAAGAGTGATGGACTCCTCTGCCTTAGAGAGTGCTTCTTCACGATGGCCAGTATCATATGATATCCATCCTTCATACACAAGCCTTTCATGCTCAGAGCTAGAATGATTTCTCGCCAACCGCAAACTGCGCATTGCAGCCTTTTGACAATTTAACCTGTAATATTCTTGGATATTAGGCCATCTTCAATATGTTGAAATGAGTTCAATTTTGAAAATAATCACATTGTGGAATTCATAACTTCTTACTTGGACAAGATACAACTTCTAATGTGTCAGAGATCACAGAGATAGGACAATTATTAAAATTTATCAAACCATTATCTAAGGAACTGCAAGTTTGAGGTTCCACATGAATTACTGGAAAAACTTTTGGGAATCAAGTTCTAGGCAAACAGTTAACAAACATTTTTTTAGGAGAATCATCTCAAGTTTAATCATGAAACTTACCGCAAAAGAAGAAGAGATTGCCGAAACCGTAGAAGGCTCTTATGAGGATCATTGACAAGCATCTGATGTATGACAGCCAGAGATCCAATATCATCAATGCAAGACCATCTATTATAGAGTTGCATCCAGCAATCAGCCTGACTCCACTGTTGAACACGACGACTGAGGAGCTCAACCAAGTGATCTGCACTCACCTTCCCATGAAACATGATGTAATTTGGTTCCAATGCTAACAACGCCCGAATATCTCTCAGTGCACTTTGATAATCCTCGAGTGCTATAAAGAACCAAGCCCGCAGTTCAAGGCAGTCAGGAGACACCTTAAATCCAATGATTTTGTCAATCTCAGTGATGGATGCCCTAATCTGTTTCTCCTCCATCAATGCAACAGCTCTGTATTTATATGGAAACGGAAGTGTGGGATCCAGTTCAGTTGCAGTATTCAAATCAAAAATCTTCATCCTCCCACTGCAGTACAGAGATCGCTCCTGGTACATCCACCCAACTGATTTATAATCAGAGATGAGAGAATTCATCAGCTCATACGATGAATACTGGTGCCCTTGCTTGTACTTAGCTCTTGCAACACCAGCCACAGAATAAACATGACCCACCTCAGTTGCAGCTTCAAAGCAACATTCAGCATCCTCATACTCCTTCCTCTCAAGCCTCACACAGCCCAATTGATGAAATGCAAGTGCCTTCTGCCACTTTTCTGTAGCACACTCTCTCATTCTTTCCAGCAACATTACAGTTGTTTTTGATACCATATTCTCTTCCATAGCCACTTGACTAAGAAAATAATACAACAAAAAAGAAGCATGACCTACCATGGCCAGCCTCTCCTTTGCCTCAATACTGCAAAAAATTTTCACAACCTTCAGATTATACAAAGAACTCGGAAGCTCTCTTAACAGCACTTGCAAGCAAGCAGCTACAAGAAGACTCGCAGTCTCCTCCAAACCATAATCAATAAGAATCAATGCATCCCCAATATTACAAACCAATGAAGCTAAATAAGCATCACAAGCACTCTTCATCTCCTCACAACAGAACCTATTTGCAAAGGATAGCATCTCCAAAACAATCTCAGGATGAAATGAATCTAATCTTCTGGTTCTACTAAATACTTCCACAGCTCTCATTCCCTCCACCGATATCCCGTTTTCTGAAAAATCAATCTTAACCCTTTTCGACTCAATAAAGCTACCATAAAGCATGGTCTCAAAAGGGCCAGAGAGGACTGCAATCTTATTTCTCACACAGTTGATCTCTTCATCATCAATACAAAAAGAAACATCACTATTCTCATTTGAAGTCGAACACTCATCATCCCCAACGATGATTTGCTTATCGGTTCCATCTACTGTGGCTAGACGACATCGGCAATGATCATAGAATGACTTGAGATCACACCCAGGTACCATTGCTGCCTTGGGACATTCAAGAATGTGCCCACCACATTCCATGGATGTTGACCCCGAAAGCTCATCCTCCCTCCTCTCGTAGCGTAACCACGCCGAGAGCACGACCTTTGACTGTATATCAGCAACGTTTTGCCGCGCCGTCCAAAGGCACCGGCGGAGCAGCTTCGGATCACCGAGGCTGCGCAAGAGCGAGTACTGCTCAAGGCATATCAACGATTTATCGAATTGTGAGCATGTCTGAAACCGACGATACAAGCTCGCTAGGGTTTCTACATGATTGACGGATTTGAGGTGGAGGTCTATGGGTGGCTCAATGAGCTCCGTCGTAGGGAGCCCATAAGGGAGAAGAGGCTCAGCTACTGACGCTGAGATGGCCTGACTCAGTTTCAGCCACTTGGAGTGGTGGTTGACCTTACCTGTTACAGCGCAGCTGGTGGTGCTACTGGGATTGGCGTCTGGAGGAGTTAGGGCATGAACTTGGGTGCTCTTGTATCGCTCTATAAGCTTGAAGCTACGCATTGGATCGGATGTGATTATATTCCAAGATTTGATTCAGAAATCTCTAGTTTTTCATTCAAACCAATGATGGAAACCGATGTGGGTATGAGCGATTGAACACCTCCGGCCCGCAAACACCACCGTGAGCCAGAGGGAGGCAAGCGAGAAGGAGGTGATGTTGGAGACTATGGACTCAAACGTTGGTGTTTGTTTCTCGGGAAAATTAAAACCAAAATTATATGTAGGCGCTTTTCATTAAGCCGGCCATGTTGACAGTTGACCGGCACTTTTGCATCTGATTGGGACTGGGCTGTATTCCACTTCTCTCCTCTCTATCTTTCCATTTACATGTATACCATTTTTGTATTTTTCTTCCCTACTTTTTTTTTTCTTCTAATTTATGATTCTAACGTATCTTATATATTTCTTCAACTACAAACACAACACAAATAAAATGTATATTAAATATTATTTTTTTAATCAAAATTAGAAAATTAAGATATAGTTTTAATTTAAATATCATTTTATTTTTATCATCAAATTAAGCCAAGTAATAATTTAACCATATCTTAATGTCCATCATTTTTTTTTTCAGGTTTTAATAACTAAATGTGTAGTCCAAATGCTATATGTAATTAACTTTATTTTAATATAAACTTTACTATAAAACTAATATTTAAAAATTTTGAACCATACAATACTTGAAATTGTGGTTAATGTCATGGTCTTGCACACATATTATCCTTTATTATTTATTTTTAATATAAATATAATTTATACATAAAAATTTAATATCGTGCAATGGTTAAAATAGTAAATTTGTGTTTATTTAATAAATGTTCTCGAAAGTTTTTGAATAGTCCTATAATTCCATAATTCTACACAACATAACAAAAATATTGTATCTGATGGATTTTCATGATATCTCACATCAATCATTAGAAGAAATTCTTGATACTACTCTTTATATGAGCTTCTTTTACGGGCTTTAAAATCTTGAATATCCTCGTCGTTATATATGAGAACAATTTGTCGGGATGTCATCAAATTTCTCAATCGATACAAATATGGGATGAATTAGGCTGCAAATGGTATATTTATTAATTAGGTGATAAGCATAGGTCAAAGCGAAATGAGGGTTTGTTAAGAAAAAGGAAAATGGTTGAGTAGCTTACAAACTATGGAATTAGTTAGCTCTTGAGTCTCATAATTCAAAAGCGTATTCTGCAATCCATGAGGCCTTTTCTACAGTGTAAAGCAAACCCTGACCAATAATTCATGATGAGTTGACACCAAAATCTGGAGAATTACATTGCCAACCGTTTATGGTATATGATTGGTAGAACAGTAGTCTTGTTGTCTTCAATCATTTATGAAAAATACTATTGATGTTGCTTCTGATCTGTATCCACAAACCTCATACACCATGGAAGATCAGATAAAGAACTTATGAAAGCGGGGAGGAAATATGATTGGAGAGCAACCTTTCACCTTCCGGTGTTAATTCCAGTTGGAGGAATTTTCAAACATATATTTACGGATAGAGTATGAAAAGATAACACTAAAATTTTTGAGTAAACACATTACACACGATATACTCATTGTGGTTTGTCGATATTTCCTTACAAAATTTTGCGATTGATTCATTGTTGAAATGTCAAAATCAAGACCTAATTGGCGCACCGCCCCAAAATAAAAAAATGGGAATTCAAGCTAATCGTAGAAGCCAAACATCCTAATCGTTTTTATTCGTAGGACAAGTGCCCAACACGTGAGTATGCATGCACCAAACAATACATTACGCCAATTATTCACTAAACTCATTGAGGGAGAGAGGCTCATGGCCCCAATTATTTATGGTTTGGTGACCATTAGATCTAGGGCACTCCTTCCCATAATGTTTATTAAAAATAAATAAATAAAGGTACCATGTCCTCCAGGACAAGGGCTCTAGGCATTATTGGGTTACTAATAAACTAATTATTCTGGGAGAGAGAGAGAGAGAGTCAGCAAACATATCCAAAAGATTTGAGGGCATTTTTCAGTGGTGGGTGAGGTGGAACCGTGGAAGCAAATCCTGAAAAGAAGACAAGAGAATATATAGGGGAGGGGCTTGGAGGGAGGGAAGAGGATTGGGGGGAGGCGTCACGTGGCTTGGGGACTCCATGTGAGGCGCTGTGGAGCAGTCTGTTGCTGGCGAGTCAGAGTAGGACATGCGCATCGAGAGGAGATGGTGCACATGGGAAGAGACACCAATCAGTGTTTGGTTCCTTGTAGGGTCGAATCATCATCTCTGGGTGTGTTAAAGACAAGCGTTACAGACTCACTAGGGAGGGAAGTAGATGGTTAGATACTCCAAGGAAAAGTAACTAATTTTCGAAGCTTTTGAAGGGGGTGTTTGGTACATAGTGATAGAAAATGGGAAGTAAAAAATCATTCAGTTTTTTATTTGTTAATATTAATATACTTAAAATACTCATCTCATTGTCTTAAAAGATAAAACCCATTATTACAAAGAATTTGATTCCTCTTTTCCCATGCTATATTGCAAACACACCCTAAGAAAATGGTAAATTTGTGTCAATTTTTAAACGTTGGTTTTAACCTTTAAAAGGCCAATACTGCAAAATGGCAAAGTGGTAGGAGTAAGAAATGGAATGGTTTAGCCATACACATGGCCTCTTTTGCCAACCTTGCAAGATTTGGGGGCATGAGGGCGGGCCAGGAAAAATGGAGATGCAGCCTTTTGGTGCCCATGGGTCCAGAAAAAGAATGCCTAATACATCCCTCTTTCTTTCCTTCTTTTTATTATTTTTTTATTTTTTTATTTTGATGTAATTAAAGCATGGTATAAACAGCCAAGAAAGTACTACTTAAATTCATGAACACACGGACCTCTAGGAGTAAAATCCAAGGTGCTCTCATGAAACTATATGGCCAGCCAGCTTCTCTCTCTAATACCTTCACAGGGTTTACTTTTAAATGACAATCTCAAGGCCTTAACTGCAAAAAAAAAAATGTCAAATCCTTGGAGAGGACACACTGGAGACAGACAAGGAGCATGAAAGCTGTAGTTACCAGACCCAAATAAAACCCAAATAGACCTTGGCAGCGTCTGCCCTACCTTCCGCACTACAGCAGATAAATCACATTAAAAAGCTTGTAAATTTATGTGGTTTTGAAGGCAAGACATTAATGCAGTGCACATCTTTACAGACTTGGTGGCCCCGTAAACGCTGATAACTAAAACAACCTACTTGGATTGTCGCCCAGTCGCTGTTATGAAGTGTTACAGTTGACATCATCGGGCATCACACATTACATGTGAAGGGAGTTGATTCTGAAAAAACCTTCTAACCAATTAGGTTACCTATGAGACAGGAAATAAATTGTGCAGGCATCTACCAGAATAGCCATGGGCAAAATCATCACTATTTTATGTTTCAAGCAAGGATTGTGAGTTTGCTCAGCAAAGTAGGGGGATTAGTTAGCTTGGGGTGTTGTGTAGTTTTGTTTTCCAATGTGCCGCTGGTATAGTTGTATAAGGAAAGTTCTAAGATTTTGAAGGTACTTGTTGAAAATGTAATATGGGTGATTGAAAGCGTATGTTGAAATCTAGATGGTTGAATAAAGATATAAGACAAAGAAATGAAACTAAAATATAAAAGAAAGAGACTAGGAGGGTGTTTGATAAATCAATCTAATGACTTAATAAGATTTGATGACTTAATTTAAGTGATTAAGAATATTAAAGAGTTTATTACACTTTATCTCTCCAACTTATAGCATGTTTTGCACATTGCCTCCTCAAGTTCAAAATCGAGAAATGTATCCTCCATCCTTTATAATTGTATGCAATGTACATTTTTTGAGAGACAATATTATTTTTTTTAGATGAAAAGGCATGTGCTCTTCACGTTACCAAGGGCAAAATGATCATTTTAAAAAAACCCTAACTAACCCTCCTCTTCCTTCGTTCTTCTTCTTCTCTCTTCAGTGTTTCTCTCTCCTCTCCAATCCTCAATCCTCTCTTTGATGAAAAAGCCAATTGGGAGGACTAAAATTCTTGAAAATTCAGTTTTGAAACCTCAATTATGGTAAGTATTCATATATGGGCTTTGAGGAAGGATGTGATGAAAACAACAAAAAACTCATATTTCAAACCTAAATTTTATTTTATTCTAATCGACAGCTCCCACAATTCAACAAAATCAGGTTTATGGCTATAAGGAATTGAAATACCTCCGATTCACAACCAAAGATCCAAAAAATCAAGCTTTTTGAAAAAAACCCAAATCAAGAATCGAGACATTCTAGCAATTCTACAAATTTTTTGAGAAAAATCTTAAAAAAACCAAAACTTTTCGTTGATAGGTATCTTTTGACAAGAGAAAAAAAGATGCCTAAATGTTTATCTAGCATCGACCACAATGGAAAGAGGTAGGAGAGAGAGAGTGAAGAGAGAAGCGGAAGAAGAAGAAGGAAGAAGGACCGGTTAGGGTTTCAAAATTTTTTTGACCCTTTTGCCCTCAATCACATGGAGAACATATGCCTTTCCGTCCAAAAAAATAACCCTATCTTTCAAAAAATGCATGTTGCATGCAATTATAAAGGACATATGATACATTGCTTAATTTTGAACTTGAAGGGACAATATGTAAAACACGCTATAAGTTGGGGGTAAAGTGCAATAAACCCAATATTAAATATGTTTGACAAAGTAACTTAATATTATAATTTAAAATTAAAATTAATTTTAATAAATCAATTTAATGAATTAATATTACTTAATAATTTAAGCATAATTTAACTTAAAATTACTTTAAATCATTAATCATTAAGTATTAAGATTTACCAAGTGCCCTCCAAAGTACAAAGCAAAGAGACCAGACTTAGGTGTAAAGAAATGGACCCTAAAATGTATATATGTCACGATTTGATTGGTCCCATTTTCCAGTATGTACTGAATCGGTAATGCAGCTGGACCCTATCATAATCCTGTGTACATAGATTCTGGCCTTTTTGTTAGGCTAACTGGTAATATTTTGTGTAGTGAAACCTTTAAGATCATTCTTACTTGTAGTCAGCAGCCACATAAATCTAGACTTTTTTGGGCATGCCATAGCTGTTCTTATCTTTCAATGCTAGGGTTTATGCAAGGTTTTATACTAGGCTCCTTGTTCAAGAATCCTCCATTTCTCATGTCAGATGTTTGTAGGCGAGACAATATATCAAGGTACCCGAAAGAGTGACTTTTCTCCCATAAGTTAAAGCTGATTTAAACAGAAAGAGAAGCATGCGCCATCAGAATTACGAATGATCATAACAGATGAACATAAAATATATAATAGAGGTCCAACATATATAAATTATCTTCTAATTTTGTTCTTTGTATAAGTATGACACTCAAGCAAGAAAGGAACAAGAATGCCATAAGAACACACCTGTAGTACGTATATGCAGTCTTTCAAGTTACATCATGTCGAAGGTTCTCGAATCTTGACTGTGTTTACAGCATCACCTTATTTACACATATTCGAGTCTGAGAGCAAGATTAACCAAAATGTATTTCTAATTTCCACAGGCACTCAATCTCCTAGACTGGTTCATCAGCATCATTTACTCTCTTATAGCATCCAAAACTATACAGGATTCGCACGTAAAAAAGGTTCCAGTACAATAAACTTTTGTGGTACAAAATCTGAACCATGAGTGCATGCTTCCAAAACAGATTTTGGAACACAGAATCTTGTAGCTTTTCTTCAGAATTATTCAAATCGTTTTTAAGATCCAAAGCTTATACTTCTTTATATACAGATATACAAGACAAGGTCCAATCAAATTGGCATCGGAAAGGTGCTTGCAAAGCTTGAGATAAGTTTCTACATTTCCTGTTTGTTGGATCCTATTTCTCAGTCCCTGCAGCACAGCTGCCCTGTCTAGATACTCTGGACACAGGCCCAAGTCAAGCATTTTAATAATTGTTTCTGAAGCATCATCAAAATGGCTTCCTTTAATGTAACCTCTCAACAACCATGATAAGGTTTTCTTCCTACGTATAGAACTTGTGACCTCCATTCCAGTAAGCAATCGTGAAATAGCACTGGCCTCTTTTTTGGAAGCACAGATGGCCAGGACAATGTCATAAAGCTCCCTATCGGCTTCTTTACCCACAAGCTTCATTTCCCACAATTGTCTTTCTGCCTCAAGTCCACGACCAGCACAAATGTACATAGCAAGGAGTCTCTCATAAACCACCCCATGAAGGGGAGACCTTCCCTCTTGAATCACCCAATTGGACAAGCACACCCCATCAGCTAGAAGGTCAGATTGGTACTTCTCAATAAGTTCAACATTTTCTGCATCAAGTTCAGCTATCAAACCAGACTTTGTGAAACCTTTTAACTTGCGTAAAGCTTTTGCAAATTCATTCAGCTCTTTAACTACAGCTGTCATTGCAATGAGGTAGCTATAGACCTCTGGCTTCAACCCAGATTCTCTAAGATGAATCACCAATTTGACTGCACCCCTGTAGTTCCCCTCTGCCTGATAAAGTGGATTTTAAATGGATCATAACCATAACAAGCAAAAGGTAAGTACTTATAAGATCTGCAAGCCAAAATATAACCAAGCCTGTAAAAAGGTACTGTAATTAAATTCACTATAAAATATGCCAAAGAATGCCTACCAATCAATCAATATTAAGTAGTTGATAAACACAGTTAGTTCGACCTGTCATGAGTGGAGTCCAAGTACATTTAAGAGACTTGTGATATATGAAAAAGCCCCCTTGCTTACTTCTTCAGCCTTGTGTCTGGACTGAGCATGATATGACTCACTAAGTTGATCCTCATTTGGTTGTTTACCAAAGTTTAACCCATGATCTCACTTTGATTAAATGCAAAAAAGCGAGTTTAGGTCTTACTTCACCTAAATGCAATAATTTTTTTTTGATAGGTAGAAGCAATTGTATTCAAAGCACCTAAAAAGAGCCCAAAAGTATACAACTTAAATGTAAGAATATGATTTGCCCAACAAAATTTCATGTGTTGATATTCATAAAACATGTCCATCTGACATCCCACCCGTTGTATCTAGGCCTATCATCGTGATCCAATCTCAACAAGTAGATTAGGTAAGTGATCCCATTACAAAAACCCATCAATGATCTAAATCTGTTTGATCCAACAACTAGAGGATTGAATTTGAATATAAGGAGATCTAATCTGCCTGGGGCCTAGTCTGTTTATACGATAATAAAATGCATAGATATTACAAACACTGTATACACAATATATGCTACATCGGATATCATAAAACAACTAATATTCTATATGGCACTTAAAAAGTATTTTTAGTTCCACCAGACTATATCAGGTTATAGATCTAATATTCAACAATATACGAATTAAAATCTAATTTCCTAAATTCAATCAGGTTAATGGATTGTATCAGTTCCCGATAATTTCTCAATGAACAGGACCCAGAAACCCCAATCTGATCCAAACCCTTTCCACTCAGAAGCATATTTGTAGGTCCACCAATTCAATACCTATGAAATACAAAAGAAACATTTAAGGATGCAACAATTTTTATTTTCCATAAATAGGAACTGGTATTTATGGGCTCTGAAAACCCATTAGTTGAAATTGCGTAAGTGAACCTGACAACATGGTGTTTCAAAACCATTCCATAATCATCCAGTTAAGAGTTCTAATGTTATTTTAATGAGAATCAAGTTATCATGCAAACTCAATAACATGATAATAAGAATTTCAACTAGATCAAATACCACATGAAATTCCAATCCAATCACTAAAACAAAGGAATTCAACCCCACCAATAGAATCACAGAAACACAGAATGAGGAAGACAACAATGTCTCCTTGACATAAGATTAAGGGCCACAGCATCTAGTCCTAATGCCCGGTATGAGATGGCTTCAATGTATTGTTCTTCTACAATCTATAATATGAGAAAAAACATTAATGGCATTCAAATTCAGAATAAAAAACAATTCATCTAGCCATAAAACCAAGAATTATAATTCAAAAAAAGTTTACCATCATCTTCCAAGCAAGATACCCAGTTGGGCCTCCTTTATGGCCATCCCCATCATCCTCAGAATAAGCAATTTCCCGTCTCAAAACCTCTTTCACAAACAAAACTGCTTTCTCCTTCTCCTCCATCTCCCAATACAGAGATATCACTTTCTCAATCATACTAAAACCAGGCTTGAGTCCAACACAATCCATGTCCACAAGAAGGTCGACCACATCCCCAACATCATGTTCCCCTTCAATCAGCTTCTTAACCCAACTGCACATTATCGAAACCATAAGCTCCATAGTCTCCTTATCAACTCGGTTCTCCTTCCTAAGCCACTCAAACACCTCCAGTGCACACCACGAGTCCCTTCCTTCTTGCGAAAAATACACCAGCACCAGCTGTAATTCACGAGCAGAAAGCCGATCATTCATTTCCTCGAGAACATCCGAGGGCTCCCTCGTCATTCGCTCTAATTCCTCTATGGCTTCGAAAAAGCCCTCGCTCATTTCATCTTCATCGTCACTCGTCAGAAACTGATCCAATTCAACCGATTTGAACAACCTAAATTCTCGAATTTTATCTCGTTTCGGGACTACAAACCTAGGGTTTTGGTGGTTGCAGATTGTAGTTGCCCTTGAACAATATTCCCCTAAAAAACTCCGAGAAAACTTGGGAACGATCAACCGGGGCCGTTGAATTGAGAAGGATGAAGAAAGTGTAAAGCCCAATTCGGTCGGACTCATCAGAGAAGAAGCAAATCCATGCGCAGAGGCCATGTCTTCACTTCACTTCACTTCACTTCACTTCAATTCAAGACTTTCGGGTCACATGAACAAAGCTACCAGAATCACACAGCGTTTGGTTGCCAAGAAACAAAGAAAAGAAAAGAAAATTTTGATGTTCAAAAGATGAACCGCCCATTCATACCAGACTCAGTTGAGTAAAAGTTTTTTTTTCCTTTTTCTTCTGGATTTCCAAATAGAAATTCAAAATTTAAGCTTCTGTTTCATTTTTCCCGGCAACCAAACACAATTGTCATGAAAAATGAAGTCCAAGAGAAAAGGGAGTGCTGTCTGGCACATCCATTCATTCAGTAGCATCGCCAAGACAAACGAAAGAATAAAAGAGGAGACGTGTTCCAATGGAGTCTACTCAGCGAATCTAACCACAGGGCCCAAATCCAGTGATACTGACCCCATTTTCCTTTCACACAAGGCCGAGCCCGATATCTATGAGGTTGAATCCTCTGCCCAAACAAAACAAGCCCTGGCCCAATTAATTGTTTTCTTGGCCCTAATAAAATCAAAGCGATTACTGGACCACTAATAGAAGCTTAGCCTCATTTACCCCATTGGTTTGAGGAAAATTATATCATTCCTCCAAAATCAGAATCGCTCTATGTTTGAACATCAACATTGATCGTTAGATCCAAAAACTATAATTTTTTTTTCAATTTTCAATTATTGGGCCTAACATTAGGAAAAAATTTAATTTATTATATATTAAGGAATGTGTGGACTTGATATATTGGAATTATTATCACAAAAGAGAGTTTCCTATGCTAAAAACTAATCCAAACCATATCAAAATTTTGGGCTGGGCCTCTGCCGAGATGCCTCACGGCATGAGGGCATGGTGGATATGATGGCACGATGAGATGATGGGTGAGGCAGCACGCATGGAAGAGAGAGGGAGGAAGGTGGTGGAAAAAGGACAAATATGCTAATTCTGGAATAATGGTTTGATCCGCATTAATAGGGCTACGTATTTTCTCATGCAATAAAATAATATGGTTTCGGTGGAATGTAATAAATAAAAAAATGGGGATGGATTGTTGGGAGTTGACCTTTGAGCATTTCAAGTCTCACTCTGCATACCAAACAAACCTTCAGTGTTTTAATAATTCTCACATGCAGGACAAGGCCCTCCCTTTTAATACTCACAAAACACCCACCTCCCCCACCCCCGCCTCCCTACATCTCTCCTTTCTTATTTATAAGCCACATTCATTCTTCAATAATTCATATGAAACTTTATACAACTTATAAATAAGTATGAGATTTATTCGTAGCTGTATTTGAGTCAAAAGTTTATATTAAGGGACCAAAAAAAATAAAATAAATTATTTCGACTCTTTAAAGGAATAAATTTATTTTATATCTTTAAAATTTACTTTAAAATTCACCACAATTTAAATTTTTGTTTGATATCCCATTTTTTAAAAACAAATTTTAAAACCGTTAACATTTTATTTTATTTTTTATTTTTTATGTAAAGTTACTAAGGGTTTGTTTGAGAATTATTTTTTAGAACAGTTTTTTGTTCTCAAGAAAAAAAAATACAAAAAAATATATTTAACAACTAAATATTGTTTTGTGTTTTAGGTTCTTAAGAACAAAAAATATGGTATTTTTAAAAAACATCTTTTTATTATTTTCATTTGTTTTCTAAAGATTATTTTAAGAAATAATTATATATATATATATATATATATATATATATATATATATATTACATGTAAAAATTATTTTTAAAACATATTTAAAAATATTAAAAATATTTCAAGTTTTTAAATAAACTTTTGTTCTACAAAAATTAGAAAATAATTTTTAAAAACTATTGTTAAAAGCTATTTTTTAAAATTGTTTTCGAAAACAATTACCAAACAAATCTCTTAATATTCTCTGACTTTAAAAATAAAAAATAAAAAATACATCTAAGTATATGCTTATTTAGTGGCATGATATAATTAATTTTATGTAAAATTTATTAAAAAAACAATATTAAGGCTGTGTAATTATTTTATTATTATTATTATTATTATAATTTTGAGCAGACATCAGAGGGCCAAGGACAATATAAGTAAAAAAATAAAAGAATAAAAAAAAAGTTTATTGTATTTAAACAAAGGGAGGAGCTGAGGATAGAGATTAAGTGATGGGCTATCAACTTGAGGAGGCTGCGAGGCATTTGATTAAGAAGTCTGCGGTCCGCGGTCCCAGTGTGAATGGGAAAATACATGCTGGCCATTGTCAATGATAAATGGACGTCATACTTAATTTCGGGGTCCACAGCTTATAGTAGAGGGAGAATATCACCCTTCAGATATAAACTAAGAAGAAATTGAATTTTGAATGGTGATGGGTTGGTGATGAAGAAGCGTGAGGCTGAAGTGGCGTGATATCATCAGATGCCTAGATTCCTATACATCTGGCTGTGCCTGTCACTTCTAATCAGACATTTTCATAGACAAGGGTCCACTTACACTATGGCTTTGTCTCCAACCTCAATTTCTAGATTGGTCAAGAATGTAATGCCATTCTCATCTAAGAAAATGGATGCTCCTGACAACAAATCCACGTTATGTTAGATTTTTCTCCCATTTGTATGAACATATTAGTCTGATTCTTTAAGCTCCTTCCTTGTGACATTTCCATGGGAAAAGGGCTGGTTTTTTGTGTTCAAATGATCAAAGTCAAATTTGAACAATAAATTTTGCACCAATTCCGATTTATTTGAATGGCAACACCAAGGTGAGTAAATGAGAATTTATGAAGGAATAGTTAGACAATCCCAAAAAAGAGATAATTTTAAGGGTTGGGATGACAAGTTCAGGACAGGTCGCCCCCGTTCCAACCCCACCCTATTTATTCGAAACAATATCCATCCCCATCCCATTTAAAAAATTAAACAGGGTGAGACTGGACGGGATAGGTATGATAAATTCTCATACTCGTCCTACCGTTTAACTTTTTAAAATTTTTTTTTTAAAAATTACTTTTAAAATTTTTAATTATATTAAAATAAATATATTCTATAAATAATTAAATTATTATATTTTTTTAATAACTTATTTTATTAAAAATATTTTATTATTATCTATATATTAAAAATAGTAAAATAAAAATTAAATTAAATTAAATTTAAATTTTAAATTAAATTAAATTTAAATTTAAATTTTATATATAATCGAGGCAGGGTGGGGTGGAACAATACTTGAACCTGCCTTGGGTTTTTAAAAAAATTCTCAAATCCGTCTCAAACCTGTTTATTAAAATTAAACCCCGTCCCATTAGGGGCGGGGTGGGGCGGATACCCGAAAAGACCCGCTCCATTGCTATCCCTACTTAAGGGCCTATTTGGTAAAGATATATTTTCCAAAATATTATTCAATTTTTTAGAATTAAAATATATATATATTTGACAATAAAAAATATAAAAAAAAATATTTTTATTCTTAAAAACAAAAAATATGATTTTTTTTTTAGAGAATATTTTTCAATTATTTTTAATTATTTCACTTTTTTTGAGGATTGTTTTGAAAAATAATTTAAAATATATTTAAAAATATAAACATTTCAAGTTTTTAAATAAACATTTGTTTTATACAATAAAGAACAATTTTCCATCTTTTTTTAATTTTTAAACTGTCTTCCAAAATAGTTTTCAAAAACTGTTATCAACACACCTTAATTTGTCTAAAAAAAAAGTCATTAACAAAGCATATAGTTAGGCATATGATGTATATTTAATTATGAAAATTTTCTAGAGTGTACTATTTTAGATTCATGTTAATTTATACTAATGAATATTATCACCATTGTCTTCTAATGAACTTTCCGAACATACAACTGAATATATAATCAAGTAGTCATATCATGATGCATGATTCATACATAAAAACAATTTGAAGAGTCCAACCAGAACACATCGCTTTCCTGATGAATTCAATGCTCACCTTTTCCACACTTGATTCTTAGCAGCCCAGATTGACTACAGCCAACAACAGTAATGTTGGACCTGTATGAAATATATTAATGGTTTTATCAGAAGAGGCTCCTCAGAGATTGTGCTGTTCCTCCTTGATGGATGAAGTAGTAGCCCTAGGCATAAACAGAAGCATCATCCTGACGATCCATCATACAATTAATTAACTATGGGAACAATGAATATATTAAGCTTTAGGTATTGGAAAGGAGCATTCAATATTGTGAGGGATTTGAGGAGCAAACCATACTATATACTATATACCAACCCCATATAAAGATAAGGAATCTTGGGGATGAAAAATACAACTTTTGGTGTTATTAGGTGCGGTCATATGGTAAGAAGTGAAGACAAATCCGTGAACACCGACAGCAAGAATCATCACCACAGACTTCCCAAGGCCTTGCTTCCCAACATTTACATTTTTATTTGCCTTTCTGTAAGTGTTTCCCCTCCTCACTTGCCTCTGAAACGCGTGGGAGGAAATCGATTCATGCCATGAAAGTGAAGCAAACTCACCAAAGTTGTGTACTCAATATGGGTTTTTGGTTTTGTTGCCAAGAGTTCGGATTTTTGTTCTGAGAAGTCAAAAAGAAAAAAAATTATGAAGGGAAATGATTTTTTTTTCTTTTAATTTTTTTAGATTTAGATGTTATAAAAAAAACTAATAAAAAATAAAGAAAAGACGAAAATGTTAAAAGATTTTTCTTATAATTTTTTTAGATTATATTTGGTGATTAGAAAGCATTAAGAAATAGTTGTTTATATTTAAAAATAAGAGAGAATCATTCCACTATACAATAAATGTGGAAAAACTTTGGATTACCTTTTTGAAATGTCCAAGATTTAAAAAATAGTTGTTTCATTGTTAAGTTCTTCGTCTTAAATCTTGAATGAAATCACATTAAAATTGAGAATCACTTCATTTTACAGTAGAACAATCTTTTCACATTCTTTTGTAGAGAACTTTTCTTTCCAAGTTCACTCTATCTTTTTTATTTTTTATTTTTATTGTGGTGGTTTTTAGGCAATTTTTGACGGTTCCAACTCTAAAAAATTGTTCCCCCATTATCTTATTTGATTGGATCGGGTTGGATCACTCTGACTTAAACACCCATCCAACAATAAATAATATTATAGAAGAACAAAACCAAAATTGGGTTTTCGAAACATTTCAATCTTGTCTCATTTATGCACTAAACCGTAAGTCCTTTGACTCGATATCTCTCATTTTTACTCAAATCTATCTCCACTTCAAATTCAAACTCTGCAAACATTACATAAAGAAAGAAAGAAAGAAATAAGATCAATGAAGTCCACTATAATGTTCTAGCCCCATAGTTGTAATCCAAGTATTAGTAGTAGTTGATGATCAGCGGGGAGTATATACGAAGCGAATACGTGAGAGGAATATGCTTTGCACGCGCTGGAGAGTACTTGGGTCTAACATTTGACTAGGTTTCATTATACAATGTGCTTTTCCTCTTCAATTTGGCAAAGCTAGCCCATTCTACTTCACATGTATTCCCATACCATGCATTAATGAATGATGATGATGTTGTTATGATATCGCATGTATGCCTACATGACTAAGAACATCAGCATCTACATATGCTAAGACTTTAAGAGTTAGGGTTTCTATATTTCCATCTCTAAATAAAAAAAAATTCAATCTTCCAGTTGAAGAAATTTGCTCATATGTTGGAAATATTGACAGAAGGAAGATGATAAATAGGGAGCTGTCCATACCAAGAAAGCTCTAATGCCCAATTGTAATTTGTTTTAGTCATGCCTTGCCGTTGAAGTGTCTCAACTTCCTTTTTAGATCGAGTTTAAAGCCATGGAAAGAAGCATGGAGGAAAGTGGAAAAGATGACGGTTCTAAGACAATTGATCCTTTTGATGGGAAGGATGATGAACAGGAAGATGATGGAAATAAGACTAAAACTAGTGTCAGCTCAGGCAACAGCGTAGTTGATCAGGAGAGTGAAAAGAAGACAACCTCCAATGGGGTGAGGCAGTATGTGAGATCAAAGGTGCCAAGGCTTCGGTGGACTCCTGATCTTCATCTTTCTTTTGTTCGAGCCATAGAGAGACTCGGCGGTCAAGAAAGTAAGTTTCATGAATTTTCTTCACTCTTTCATGATCATTGCAACTAAATTCTACTATATATCCACCAAAGCTTTTGGGGCTTCCTATTTGTAAGAACATGGCTTGATCTCCGTATTTCAATTTTTTTTAATTGATATAGGAGCAACTCCTAAGCTAGTTCAGCAACTGATGAACATCAAGGGCCTCAGCATTGCTCATGTCAAGAGCCATTTACAGGTAATATAAGATTACACAAAATGAAATGAGAAGCAAATTGAATTTTCAGTTTAATTTACTGTTTCAATTATCATTAAGATCAAAATTTTTTCCATGGACTTTGTTGTGACAGATGTATCGAAGCAAGAAGATCGATGATAAGGGTCAAGGTATACGCATTCAAATTGTTGTTCTAGGAGATTTAGCAATTAGTTAAGGTTAATCCTTGGCCATCTAGGATGATTTTAATAATATAACATGAGTGTGTTTGACAGTTATAAATTCTAGAGGACAATTGCATCCCAACGGGAGTGCAGTTCACAACCTTTGGCAACTTCCCACATTTGAAAGTATTGACCAAAGGGTTGGTTTCAACTTCAGGTATAAAACTATGTGTGCTTGTTTTGATTAATATAAGTGTTGATAAATTTTATCGTCTTAACATCACGGCATCTCTCTAGATATAGCAACATTTCGTGGGGTGGACATGGGGACTGGATATCCAGACCTTCTATGCCTGCTATGGGAGCCGGCTTTCATGATTCAGTAGCTGGAAGGATCTCTAAAGGAATCGGCACCAGTCTAAACAGAAGGAATGAGGTTTTCTACATGAATAATGATTGCACTTTGATCACTGAGCAATACAGCAAGAGACCCCATGAATTCCGGGAAGAATTTCAGATGTTTCATGATCGAGAACACATCCGTGCGCTAACCTGCAGATCAATCCCTACAGAAACCACTTGCACAATACAATTGCATAGAAGAGGAGTGCAAGATAAAGGCTTTAACAATTCAATTTCCCTAGATGGGAACTGGAGTAGTAATAGGGAAGATCAAAACTCGCTCAAAAGGAAAGCTCCAGATAGTGATATTGATCTGAATCTGTCACTGAATACAAGATCAAGAAAAGAGGCTAGGAAAGTGGCTTTGGATGAGGAAGAAGTACTGGACAACAATTTATCTCTTTCTTTGTCTTCTCCATTAAAGAAAGTAAACTATTCTATAGATCTAAACATGCCCTCAAAGTTTGCAGGTTGAAAGAAGGTATATAGTACAAATGAAGAAGCCAAGGTTGGCAAGTACTCTGGATCTGACTCTATGAATTAGAGAATTCTAGTGAGATCTTGTTGGTACTTGGACACAAGGATATTGTTGTGTGTTGACATGTAAGGCTATGTCAAACCGTACTTCTATATCATTTATGCAACTCATTTTGTTCTTCCAAAAACATTTTCTTGGTCCAGAATTTCAGTTCACTTGCATTTCTAGCCTAGTTTTCTTTCTCTCATGTAGCTTGAATTTACCCTTGAAAATGCGAAGTATATATCTGATTTTTTTTTCTTTTCTGCAGAGTGACTGACTAACTAATTAAGTCCTTAAGAGCAATCTTATACTGAGACCTATGTGAGTTCGTGCCCTGGTTGTACCTGCCATTGATCATCTATTATATCAGTCTAGCTATCAGACAACACATCTTGTCCTTTTCTTTTTTCTCGAGGGAGTGACCAATGGATTTGGAGCTTTTAGAGTTATTATTAACTTGATTAATTTTTAGGAGTAATCTTATGCTAAGAACAATGCGACCACATCCCTATTGATTGTAGTGATTTTTATATGAAGATAGTCCAAATTGTATGCTCCACTCTTGCTTGCAAACAATAGTAATCCCGCTGCAAAGCTTAAGAACCATACAAAGGTTGCAAAAGTCATAATTTATGTTATGGGTGCAGGGTGTTTTCTCAATCTTTTCTAAGCAACATATTCCAAAGGTTTCTTTTTTTTTTTTGACATTTTTGTATTTTTAAGAAGGGGTTTTTCTTTTGTAAGAGTCACAACCCTGAAAGAGTATGCTTTCTGGGTTTAAGAAAGAGGTGATTGAAGGCCTGAAGATGCTCTAAACCCATCCTCATATAAAATGAAGTTCATCTAATTTCATCCATATATATATATATATACACACACACACCATGAATCTTGTGTCTTTTTTGCTAGGCATCAGATTTTCAGTAATTTGGCAATGAACATTTAGCGGGGTATGTCAATTAGAAAAAAAAACTACGAGTGATTTCGTAGTGTTTTTAAATTTAAAGAAAATAAATGTTCTCGAGTCCGAGTACTTTAAGTTTAAAGAAAAGGACAGGGAAAAGGAAAAAAATTCTGGAGTTCAGTAGTGCGCATATCTCTGACAATTCCACTGCATGAACTAAATACATATAGCAAGTAGCCTGATTAATTTCCACGTACCGAAAGGCTAGCTAAGGCAACTTCTACTATTCTAGGGGGAAAAAAACTTGCAATTTTACAACAGTCACTTCAAGTTTGAGTAGGAATGAACTAAAGCAGAGTCATGGCATAGCCCAAGTAAAATTGCCATCTGAAAAACATAAACAGGCATGCATCTGTTCTGGGAAGTGCTGCAATTTCATATTAACTCACATAATGCTTTGCCAGGGGTGAAAACTCCATGGCACTCGGGCATATTTTCTCACTTTATAAAATCACTAACAGTTTAACAATTCTAGCATATTAATTTGGACCTAAACAACAAAGCTAGAATCCATTAGCCAGGTTCGTTTCGGAAAAGCCAGAAGTTCTTTTCAAAGTAAATAATACTTCAGATTTGACTATCTTTCTTTAAACAAACTCATGACTTTAGAAAAATGTCAATATGAAAGTTACGAAAATATTACTTGTGATACAATTTTTTTTTCCTGTTTAATTTTGCTTCTAGCAGAACGTGGAAGCAAGAAGCCTTAAATAAGACTTCAGAGAGGACTGGGCCACAATGTTAACCCATTAATCAGTGGCTTGGCCTTGTCTTGTGTTGGTGCCTGAATGGTGGCTGGTTTACACATACAGAGAATTATAAAAAGCCTTGCAGGTTACCAAGAGCAGATGAACAAAATTAAGAATCATTCCTTCAAAACCCCTTTACTGATCTTAGTCAAATCTGAAAAATTCTTTATGCAATTATCCAGAATCTGAAGTATCTGCATAGTAACATAGATGTGTACTCTTCTTTTCTCAAACTTGCCCTAATATTATGTTGGTTGGATGTTCAATGGAAATGAATATAATTAACCTAAACTTTATCTTCCAAAGCTTATTCCATATCATAATTTTTTTGCAAATTATATATATATAATCTCAATTGGGGCTAAACTTGGATTTAATTTGGCTTGGAGGGAAAATTCCCGCTAAAATCCCGTACAGTTCATACTTAATTACACACCTAATAATTATGTTTAATTAAGTTTTCAAAATTCTCATTTTGATGCACTTTTGGTTTTACTATTTTAAAAGTAGAAAACCTAAATAAATTTTTAATTTTTATAAATATCAAACATGATTCCATAATTCTAATTTTATTTTTTTCTTGTTTAAGATAAAAAATAAGAAACATATGAGCAAGAAGTGCATTTTTCTAACATTATGATTCTTGGTGCAAGTTTTGTCAAATTTTCAATATTCATGGTTGCAAGTGAGTGTGTTTTATTTTCTTATTTTAAGATTTGTTTAAACACTCATATAATTGAAATTTTTTTGATACCTTTCCCTTTTTTTATTTTTGGTATTAAATTTTAAAACAAAAAGGTAAAAATAGGTTAAAAAAATGATTCATAAATTGTTTTAAAAATGTTTATTCAATAAATATAGAATAAAAAATTTGCAACCAAACATACCTTTAATATAAAAGATAAGTGTACATTTGAATTTGATGGTAGTTTGTTTTTAAAGTATTAAGGGTCACAAAATTAACAACATAAATTGAATAAATGAAAACTATATTTTAATTAATGGTTGATTATGAGGATGATTCTGATTTTTAAAAACAACTCAATCACATTCAAGGAAATAATAACAAGGTTTATTTAGAGTTGTGTTCCAGCTAGGATTCAGTCTTTAGCAGTTCTCTTTTGAGTTGGAACTTGAAAGATACACCATGGATAACAGCAAAGATAAGCATTCAACAACAGCCAATTTTACAGAAGATAAAGACATTCAACACAGAACTTAATGAAAAAAAAACACAAGAAAATCAACAAAACATGGAAAGAGATGATTAAGTTCAAAGAAAACAGACCAAGGACTAAAGAAAGTTCAATTGAAGCTACTGGGGACCTTGAAGATTCGGTGAGTTAAAGCCTTAAACTTTTTCACCTCTACTCTACCCCACCAGGCTGATATTTTCCTGGATCTGCCACCCGTTCCTGCCCAGGTTGATATGCCTCAGAAGCCACTATCTGATCGACCTTAGTCATGGATATTCCCAAATTCTCCATCTTCTCAGACCCAGATGGTTGGCGCATGTTGGGATGAGCAAACTGCTGCTCTGCCCAAGGTTGATAATACATGCCTTGATTTGCGATATAATCCTCCTGCCCAGATGCCCAAGCGGCCATCCATCCCTGTTTTTGCTGTTGTTGCAGTTCAAAGAGTTGCCTGAGGTGATATAATTCTGTTTGGTGAGCATCGGTTTCGGCTGCCAAAGGTGAGCATTAGTGTCAGCGAGGGGGAGAGAGAGGGAGTTAGAGAGCGAGAAGAGAAAGATTGGGTGGTACGTACCATTTTTGAGATTTATATGTTCTTGCAGCTTTGTCTCCTTTTGTTTCATGAGCTCATTATCCATTTGCAATAGCTTTTTCTTACGCTGGATCAATACCACTTCTGGAGAGAGTTGCGCTATTTGAGCCTGTACATATGCATATAGATATTAGAAAATGAAAGAAAAAATTGCTGATACTTATAGATTCTCCATAAATGTTGATTACCTCAAATTCTTTCACCTGGGTTTCCATTTCATTAATGTAGTTGGTCCTTCTCAGTCTAGATCTCTGGGCGGAAATTCGGTTTGAAAGAAGCCTGTGAGCCAACATAATATGTAAATGCTTAGAGTGCTCTCCATCATTAGAAGAATCAAGACCAAAATGATTGATAGGTTCTTGAAAAGAAAAGAGGTGAAAGCAGAAATGGACAAACCGTCTGAGTCTCCTGTCGTCCAAGTTAGGGTCTGGTTGAGGACCCCTGGTGGCATCAGGCACAGTCACAGGTTCAGTTCTGGAAGAGACTTCCGTACCACCACCGGCAGAGATTGGATGATTTTGAGGGTGTTGAGATTGATAATGGGGAATGATGCTGCGGTTCAATCCTTCTGGAAGTGGTCTGTTGCCACCCCCGCTATGGACTGTCAGCTGGTGTTGCCTTCCATGTTGGGATGAAATAGGGGGCAACACTTGGGTTGATGGATCCACCCTCGACCTTGGGGGCGGTGGAGGTGGCGGTCGCGGAAGTCCGAAGTGATCCTTTTTGTTAATTCCATCCATTGCTTCTCCTGAAAAACAACCACAAAGCAACTACTGTTTTAACAAAAGATAGAGAAAACCTGAGGAAAAAAATAGACTGAGCATACTAACCCTAACAAGATATGGTTATGGCATTTTCAAAAGGAAAGCTTTGTATATATAGGGTAAGAAAATAAATATATTAGTAAGAGAAATTACTAAATATAAACCTACTTTATTGCACTGTAATTAATTTCACTCACAATGTGAAAATAATGCCATTAATTTAAGAACCAATTAATATTATATTTGACTAATTAAATGCACTTGGTGGAGTCAGATTTTTTGGTCTAAATGCTAACATTAGCTCTAACGAGAAGAGCATGGAGACGGAGAAAATTATTGGTTAATTTTGGAAAGCTTTGTTAGTAAAATTCAGTGGAGTAACTCTTTTTAATAGAAATTTGAAGGCTTTCAGATTGACAAATAAAGATTAAGGCATCTTATTTTCAAAGTAGAAGCCAAATAAAGGATATATATGCAATGCTAAAAGAGCAAGGGTGTTCTCTCATCAACTCTTTAAATAAGTTTTTCAATATGCATAAAAGCTGTTCAAGGGTGCACTGATGCTTTTATGTTTCAAAAAGCATCACTTATTATAGATTCATACCGTAAATTCCATGCTTGGGAAGAGGAATTAAAGACCATATAGTAATGGTATAAAAAAACACACTTTCTATTTCTAAAAAATTAAAACTCATAAAAAAGAGCCCAAATTTCAGAAAAATGACAAGCATATTCAACACAAACCATAATGAAAAACAAATAGAAAATGCTAATACAAACTGTTGCTGCACCCAAGGTTGATATATGATTTGTACTAGCCAAGCTTAGTGTTTTTTATTACCTTCAATCATCTTCCTTTAATAATCATTAGAACCATCTCATATGTGAGAAATTTGAAAGCAGTCAAGTTGAATGAATAAAGATTAAGGCATCTTATTTTGAAGTTTGAATGGACATTGGACAATGATCATCAGCATGGTACAACCCCATGTCCTTCTTGGTGCCTAATCCACCTAATGGAGTCTTACTTACAAAATGTGTGTAATCATGATTATTAGCATTTGATCTAGCTAGGTATAAGGTTGCATTTCATTTTCCAAGTTTTTAGAATTCTTGATTAATGCCTAATAGTTAAAATATGTGTGTTCATGATTATCAACATTCCTAAGTTGTGATGCCAAATAATGAATATGAAATTATAAAAGGAACATCCGTGTTTCCTATAAATAAATTTTCCAATATGAACAAGAGATGCACAAATGCTTTTATTGTTGTAAATTAAACAATGAAAACCATTGCCATTATGCTAGCTTATCAAATAAGAAATTCAAAGAATTCATTAATTAAAATAAACAAATAATTTCTATTATGAAAATATGCTCATTTCATAGTTCTTTTCATTAAGAAAAAGAAAAAGAGAAAAAGAGAGATGCCATTGCCACCCTCGAGACTAGAAGTTCCAAGGATATTGTGAGATTAAATTTGAATTCAAACTCAAGACTAATACTCACAGTAAGACAAAAGATAAGTAATTGGTGGAACATGTTAGTATTTTGCTAGATATGCCTTGCCCCATGATATGAAAAGTTTTATGAAACCACTCAAATATTAGGGTTCCTAGTTTCTATACGCAAGACCTATACATTCCATGCTTAATTGCAAAGAAGAGTTAAATTCCATGGTAATAGCATAAAGAGAGAACACATTCAAATTCCATAAAATTCATACCTACAAACAACCCAAGTTTTAGAAAAATAACAAGCATTCAAGACAACCCTATAATGAAAAACAACACATAAAACATGCATAAGCATTACAAAGAAAAAAATAAAAAGGATATCCATGGGTTTAAAGACAACCAACCAAACACTAAAAAGGTTCAATTGAAGCTATGAGGGTCTTCAAGATGCAATGAATTAAAAGCCTTTGTTTGCCTCTGCCCACCTCCATAGACGACATCTATTGATCTTCCCTCTTGCGATTTTTTATTGGATTTGACATGGCTTCTTGCCTTTAAATACACTATTCGATCAAGCTTAAAAACATATATTCCCAAATTTTCCATATGCTCCAATCTAGGTGGTTGGTGCATGTTGGGATTCACAAATTGTTGCTACACCCAAGGTTGATACATGTTCTATGCTAGGTAAGCTTGATACTATTGAAGAGTATGATATACATTGTGAACCTAAATCCTACAAGTTTAAGCTTTTAGAAAAATTGCTTGTTCAACATAGTATCAGAGCCTTGTTTGGTGGGAGGTCATGTGTTCGAATCTCACCACTATAAGTTTATTTCCCTAATTTACTAAGTCTGTGTGTAAGCCTAAAAAAAAAGGTTATATATCAGGGAAGGTGTTGAAGAGCATGATATATCTTGTTTAATACAAGATAACTCCTAGAAGTTTCTAGCAACTAGAAGTTTTCCTCTTGACCAAGTTCCTTACAATTGCTCAATCTTCCCAAACTTAATGCTCAATGTCCATAATATGACATTATTCATTCTTTCCTTAGATGGCCTTAGATTAACAACTAAGGGTTGACAAACTCTTACATCTATTTTTGATGCAATTGTGTATATTGTCATGACTTAAACAAATCAAGGGGAATACTTTTAAGTCTTTTCTCTTATTCTTTAATTGTTCTTTTAATGTTTTTCTATAAAAAAGTTTTAGACCATCCCCATATCAAGCGATAATTAAAAACGTCACAAGTTGTTAATTAGATAATAGAAGTAAATACCCTAGAAAGGGCCTTAAGGATCCCACTTTAGAAATAGGCATGAGTACCAAACCATTTGTATTCCCATCGCATCTAGACACACTCTACATAATTTTAATTTTTCTCTACATAATTTTAATTTTTTTCATTTCCTCATTATTTTATAATCCAAACAAAAGCGTAAGTAAATGTCAAAAAATCAAGATGTTGTTTGTTGGTTGTCACAATTTTTTTCATTTATTTATTCAAAGATACATACTATTTTAACCATTGATCTTTTGACAACTAACTATACTAGCTATAAACTCAGAATTGAATTGCTAAAACTTGTAAATGTTGATAAAGCTCATTTATATTAGTAACATGATTGAAACTAAAACCTCAATTTTTGATCAATTGTTGTCTATATAATAGAACAACTTGACACTAATTGAACATCAAAAAAATAAAATAAAATGATGCTAATGAACATGAATTCCAATATTTAGCAACTTGATATTGACCAAACATTCGAAAACAATGGACATTATATAATGGAATGCAACCTTTTATATCAAATGCTAATGATTATGAGAAAATGCGTTTAACAACTTGACATTTGTTGGACATTCAAAGGTAACAAATAACAAGAATGCTATCTTTTAGAGTAAATGTTATATTACAAGAAAATTTATTATTTGTCATGAATTTTCATTCATGACTAATAGCCATCTATGACAAAAATGTTTACCTTTAGTCATGGCCAATAGTTAGCCCATGATTATGATGAAAGTTTTTTGTGATGGATTTAGGTGAGACAATCACGTTTCTATGACCTTGACCAAAAGTTATATTTTTTTGTGAAATTAATAATCATACTCATGTTCATATTAACTACTAGGCATTAATCGAGTGCTCTAACAACATGAAGAATGGAATCACAAAAGCACAAGTACTGTTACTAGTATAAGCAACTACTTAAAATAGGCAACAATAGAGAATAGGTTGTCCATATAGGAAAAAAAAAAATGACTGACAATTTCTATTGTATATATATTAGGTGTGTATTGAAGACAAGAAACCTTGAATCTTCATTTGTTCAACTTTGATAGCTTTCAAACCTTGAGTCTTCGCACTCTTCTCCTTGTTTTAAGGCTAATATTGACATTTAGTCCAAAAAACTGGCTCCACTAGGTACATTTGAGTCAATTGTAACAAGACAGGATTATTGAATATGACATTATCATCAAATTAGAAAGTAAAATTTGAATATGACATTATTTCTCTAAGATGAGTTATTTATTTTCCTGCCTATATGATAAAGGAAAAACAAAGGTTTTCCATCTCAAGAAAGTTATTAAATACTACATCTTGCTAAGGTTTGCACAAATAGATATTTTAGCTTTTCCATATTAGCTTTCCTCTATTTTCTACTAAAATGAGTGGTTTTCTATGTTTGTTTTTGTAGGCAAAACAACGATGGCATTAACAAAAAGGATTGCCTCGGACTTGTACTAGTTAATCCCCAGGGGGTATTGGGGGAGAAAGAAAAAGCTAGAGTTGCTGGGAGGAACACTTACCCAAAAATTAAAAGTAGTGTTCAGTCCAGCCTTCCTCACTTTTCGTGCTTCTCTTTTTCCCTCAACACCCTTTTTTCCCTGGGTATGGAGCCATCGTCGGTCAGTCAGCTTGCTCAACTATGGGCTTTTATTTAACGGACTGCGGAAGAAAGATCTCTGCAGTTTTTATTCCGGAGCGAGTGTCACCACTACCCGCCCACAGCATAGAGTTTGCGTCGTTGTGCTTTTAATGTTTCCTTTAATTGTCCCGAAGAGTCTATTCTTTATTGAGAGTTCGCTTCGAGATTAATTAAGTTCGGACAGGGTCACTAGGTTTCACTCAATAAACAAACATAGCGGTACAGGGACCATCAGTTCCCATTTCCCGTCTATTATTTGATAGTTTGCCTAGTAGCCTAACCCCAATCCGGTATATGGAAATAGACATCGACAACCAGAGCCTTCTTGTTAACAGAACCCTAGGAAGGATTATGTGGTCAGGTTGGCTTGAATGAAAGAACCATACAAGTCATTTTGCCGCCCCGTCCTTTGATATATAAAGTTCCTAGCGCTCCTAGAGAGTCTAGAACAGTTATAATCTTTCCGGTCTTTTCGGGGTCCCTTCTTCGAGTTCTGTCATTTCTCTGGTCATTTTACGATGACACAAAAACTTAAAAATACTGATTTCACCTGGATAAGTTGTTCGCTTCTAGAGCGCTCAGCCCTGTGTCAGAAAGAGAGTGAGGGCCTGCCAGTACCGGCTAAGATGAGTGAAATCCATTTTTTTGGCTAAAGTAGCCGAAGTTCCAGTGCCATTTGAGTGAGGAATTTAGTTTGAGCCCCAAAGCATGGTTACCGGGGAATTCTATAGCGAAACAAAAAACCTAGTTAGGTACGAAAGAGCTGACAAAAGAGCTATTAGCTATTAGACCTAGGAGTTGGGAGGGCTTTTTCGGGTATCACCTCGAACGGGCAATCGGATTAGGCCCGGAAGAGAGGGTATTCTTGACCTTCAACAACATCAGCTTGCAGAAGACCTAGAAACCCTCCTCAACCACTTTTTGGACCTTTCTCGCTAGAGTAACGAGTGGGATAACATGTGCTTTTAGGAAAGACGGAAAGCGGAACTTATCGCTTGGCTAGGGGGGAAGAGCTAGCTGCCATCTTGGTTCAGTCCGAAAGCACAGAAGAGACTCATTCCTTTGGTCCCCATCTACGCCTGTGTGACCTTCTGTTTTCAGTCAGTCGTGGTCGGGGCTTAGCCCTCAATCCCTATCTCAAGGGCATGACCTAGGGCCCCCTTTCGGGAGAAGAAAAGGGTAGGGATGACAGGATCATAGCTATCAACCAAGGAGTTGTTGATTCGGAAAGATTTTCTAGAAGGTTTAGGAGGTTTATTCCTTCCTTTTGATCTAACAAAGGAGGATTCTTGGTATCTCAGGAAAAGCTCTTCGATCTCCCTAGTGATAATCCGCCTCACTTCGCTCTCTTCTCTTGTTCGTGTTTTGAACAGAGGTCCCTCTTCCCTGCGTTGGGAATGCTAACGCATTTCCTTGTTCGTTTCGTTTTGTGTATATGTCAGAATGAGACTGGAAAGCTTTCCATTCTTCCAAGTGATGAAGCGAGGGTAAGAGGTGGATCACCATTTCCGAGTGGTTAAGGTGCAATGCAATGGCTTTTCCTTTAGTTGTTGGTTGAATGCTTTTTTCTTGAGACTCTTTACCGTCCTATTACTCTTCAACTAGAGGATTGGTTAGACCGATTGGACAGCTTTCAAAGGCTATAATAGCTAAGAGGCTAGCTTCCTTGCTTGCATCCCTTTTCTTGCTTAGTATCTCCTCTTTGCCGCACTCTTCTGGTACAAAGGACTAGACTGATAATTGTGTATAGATAGAAGAGTTCTGTCTTTCGAAGCTCGTGGAAAGAAAGTAAAGGACTTATGCTTAGTTAAGACTACCTTTCTTTTATTAAGCGGTAGGGAAATTCCTTTTTCCTAAAGGAGAGAAGTCGGCTAGCTCCAGGTTTGCTTTAGCTAATAAGATCTTTTTTCGATGAAAATGATCATCGATTAACTTACTCTTTGTCTTCTTCGAACTCTCTTCCCCGATTCGATAGCATTCACTCTTCGACTATCTCCTTAGTTGCCTTGGACACTTTCTATAAGACTGCTTGAAACCGGCTTGGTACTGGCTTTACCTATTCTTCATTCGTACATCGTATTCTGTAAGAGCGAATTCTATGGTACAAAAAGGCAATTAAGATTTTATGCTTTCCTTTACACCTTCAAGCTTGAAGGTTCGAAAGCAGTTCGGTGATTGCAATGTACTCAATCAGGCCAATTCTCCTACGCTACCATCTGTCTTCGATTATTCAATTGATAGATAGTTAGAGGGAATTAGAGAGAAAAAGAACTCCTAAAAGAAAAACAAGCATGATAAAGTATACGATAGCACCTGATCTTCGACCACCCTTCCTCTATATGCTCTTCTCTTTCCTTTCTTTTCCTTCTTAGCGCTAAAGCTATATGCTTAACTTCCCCTTACTTAGATTGATTAGATTGAGGAGATAGTCAAAAATACTTTATACGCTACGACCTTTCTTCTTGCAATTTCTAGTTACAGGGTGACGAAGGAACTCCTAAAAAAAATCTGTATCGTATATACCACTACCACCAAAAGGGGGAAGGTAAAGAAACTTCTTGCTACTTAAAATACATTAGACCTTGTGTTTTCACCTAGTTCATCTCAATACTTAAGTCCAATTGATGATCCACGGTATGGGAAGCAATAGGCCATTTCTGTAGGGATTGAACCACAACATCATTCCCTAAAATCAATCTCAACACTCCCAAAATTATCTAATCTTTTCTAATCTTGTAGTCTTCACCATAGGTGGTGGTTCAAGAGTTTCTTTTATAACTGAAATATGATTGTGGATAATGGTAGGGTCATCAAGTAGACCCTAACATGGACCACAGGACACTCAAGACAATTATATAATTTCTACCTTCAATATTTTTTTTTTCAATTACCTATCAATTGTTTTTATTATTATTCTTTTAATGGTGGAAAACACTTTAGTATTTGCATATTTTGTTTGCTCATGGGCTTCTTTTCAACAAATTTTCTACTTAAATATCTAGAATATATGAGAAGGGCTAACTAAGTTAATGAAATGGAAACTCAAGTGAAACAACTTGAGGTAATCAATTTTGTTCCTTAAATTCTTCATAATCGAAAATCTAAAAGAGTCAACTTTCTTTCTATTAACATTTATATATAAGTCCATATAGCACATTTTTCTCTTAAAATAATACTTTTCCAACGCAAATGAACATCGTTACAAGTGGACAATGAGCTGATGAAACAAAAAAGAGAGCACGATTCAAGAACAAATGAATCTCAAACATGGTATCACTTAATTTCACTCTCATGTTCTTCCTTTCTCTTTTGCCGCTCTAACAATTATGCAATCTTGGGCAACTGAAACTAAGACCCACCAGATAGAATTATATCACCTTAGGCAACTCTTTGATAGGTAATAACAACAAAACTTAGCATTTATGGTTGCTTGGACATATAATTTGTGGATCATGTCTTGTATTAACACATTTATCAGGCTTACCAAACACAAAACATGTATTAACCTTGGGTGTAGCAACAATTTATGAATCCTAACATGCACCAACCAACTAGGGAGCATACAGAAAATTTGGGAATATCTATTTCTAATCTCGGTTAGATAATGTGTTCCAAAGCATATCAAACTAGGCAAAAGGTCATGGCAGATCTATGCAAAAATCAGCCTAGGGAAGATAAGTAGATGTCTTCTATGGAGGTAGGGCAAAGTTTTTTGGATAAAACTTTTAAAAATAAGACATGATGTAACAAAGTTAGAATTGAGTTCCTATTCATCTATCATTTGTTTGTAATATTGATATTTAAGCATTCAGGCCTACATCACTTGCATTGTTCATGACTACGTATTTGCACGATTCAAATTATGAATTCCTTGTAAGATTGATGAGTTGGTGACAATTGATTCATGTACCTAGGCAATCCATTCGAGGTTGTAAGAATAACTTGTGTTGGTCATCAAAATAGTTAGGTTTCCCATAGTGAGTATACTAGTGTACATCGTTACCTATAAAACAAGACTTATAAAGAATCACGACATTAATTATCAACACCAAAATACTATACTACATGGACTCTCAATTTTGAAAGGATTTTGAGTTTGTGTTGAAATCATTAGTAACTTTAGATTGAGTCACTATCGATGAAGGTTGGTAGCAATAAGTATTCTCCATATAGGCATCATGATCTTTCATAGGTTTTAGATGGTATATCCTCTTGGGTGATTCTAAGGACATATTATAAAAATAAAAACTATGATTATAATAATTCCTTAATTAGAATATGACATACGTTTTTTGTAAGTAAGAGTATGTCAATTGATTATATAATAAGATAATCTATAACTCAAGGATTGGAGAGGTAATCTTGAGAGATTGATAATACATACCTTATTAGACTACGATCATCAGTTTATGAGGAGTCTACATGTAGTAAATAGTAGGTTACAAACTTGAGTTTTATAATATTACAATTGATTCCCCATGCTCTCTTGTTGTTCTAGGGCTAATGTTGGTATCTAGTCCAAAAAATTGGCTCCACCAAGTATATTTGAGTCAATTGTAATGGGATATGATTATTAAATATGGTATTATCATCAAATTAGAGAGTAAAATTATGGTGCAATAAAATAAGACTGTATTTGATGATTTCTCTTAAACGAGTTATTTATTTTCTTGCCTATATAATAAAGGGAAAGCAAAGGCTCTCCATCTTAAGAAAGTTATTAAATACTACATCTTACTAGGGTTGGTACAAACTAATAGTTCAATTTTTCCTTTATTAGACTTGCATATAGTAGGCGCAACCACTTAGGGTACATAGGCTTCATCAAACCTTGTGTTGTCACCTAGCTTATCTCAATACTAAAGAGAAAATCCCAATTTCATGGTAGGGGAAGCAATAGGCTATTTCTAAAGGGATTGAGCCACAATATCATTCCCCAAAATCAATCTTAATACTCTCATAATTATCCAATCTCTTCTAGTTTTGAAGTCTTCACCACAAATGTTGGTTTTAGAGTCTCTTCCATAACTGAATCTATGATTATGGATGATGCTAAGGGTCATAAAGCAAACCCTAACTGAATCAATTGCTTTTGCTGTTATTATTTTAATGGTGGAGAGCACTTTAGCATTTGCATACTCTGTTTACTCATAAGCTTCTTTCCAGCTAAGTTTTTGTTTAAAGATTTGGAATGGAAAGGGCTAACTAAGTTAATGAAATGGAAACCCAAGTGAAACAACTTGAGGTAATCGATTTTGTGCCTAAAATTATTTGTTTTTGAACATAAAACTATTTATGGAAAATCTAAAAGTATCTACTTTATTTCTATTAATATCTATATGTATAGGTCCATATAGCACACTTTTCTCCTAAAGCAATTTTCTTCGAACGCAAACAAACACTGTTACAAGTGGATAATAAGCTAATGAAACAAAAGAAGACCATGATTCAAGAACAGATGAAGCTCAAACATGGTATCACTTAATTTCTCTCCCCATCTCTTCCTTTGCAACTCTTTGAGAGGCAACAACAACAAAACCTACTCGAGCATCTAATTCGGTGGATCGTATCATGAATTGACACATATA
Organism: Vitis riparia; assembly: GCF_004353265.1. Classification (NCBI taxonomy): domain Eukaryota; kingdom Viridiplantae; phylum Streptophyta; class Magnoliopsida; order Vitales; family Vitaceae; genus Vitis; species Vitis riparia. The sequence goes on from NC_048436.1 coordinate 15,241,793, forward strand.
TTTATTGAACAACCAATTTTTCTAAAAACTTAAGCTTGTAGGATTTGGGTTCACAATGTATATCTTAGTCAAGAGGAAAACTTCTAGTTGTTTGAAACTTCTAGCAGTTATCTTGTATTCAACAAGATTTGTTTCAAACTTTTTAGTGTCATATGATCTTTCTTATTATGATCTTTCTTATCATGCACCCTCAAGCTAGAGATGGGAAACTAGTGAACTCCTAGCTTAAATCGAAAAAAATGATGTTGAGTGGAACAAAAGAGACTTGGCAAGTATGTTAACAATATGAGAAGAAATAAGAATGTCTGGTAATGGATGCTCCAATTTGTTACATTTTCTCATGTGAAGCGATTATCAAAGTCAACATTTTTGTTTTACAATGAAGATAGGAGTTTTGGACGTCTGAGAACTACTGAAGTGGTTTAAGCAATTGAATACTAATATCTTGAAGAAGGAAGGTAATCCACATGAGTTTTATAGCCATAGAACGCCTAGAGATCTGTATTTAGCTTCAGTATACTAGAACAATCAATTAATGGTCATTTGTTTCTTTGAACACCATGATTTACAACATGCTCCAAGGAAAATGCAATAACCTATTGTGCTTCATCATGTTATAAGATAGGCAGGAGTATGTAAAGAATAAGAAAATCAAAGGAGAAACAAAAATTGAGGTTAGTGTTGGGATCAATCCAACTGTGACCTATTTTGTGAAACTTTTACTCCCATCATGAGATCCTTGTGCAAAATGAATGTTAGAAAAGTAGCCAATAAGACTTCTCTAACTATTAAATAAAGATAATGAACTAGAAAATAAGAAAATGTGATGGTTGGAAAATGAAAATTTGCCCTATTTGGAAAAGGCATATATAATATATCCATCTATAGCCAAAATAAACTTTATTTTATTTCTAATTGCCATTTTGATCATCATCAATCTCCACCTATTTTACTGGGGAAAAAAAGAAAAGAGAATTGAGATTAGTTCTTAGTAGTGTTGAATGGTCTGGGTTAGCCTAATGTTACTTGAAAGTTTTAGGAAGTTTTAGGAAGTTCTTAGATTAGTCCTTTTAGTCAAGAAATTAAAAGGAGAAACAAAAGACAAGTTTTAGGAAGTTAGAAGCTATGTGTTTATGTGGATGTGCTTATGTTGAACTTATCACTAGTAAAAGAAAGGGTGTTTGTAGTGTGTGGATGTGCTTGCATTTTCTCTCCTCCATACCCTTACCATTGCCTTTTGAATTATATATATCACATATCACATTTCCATCATTTAGTAGGAGAAAATAGAAAATAGTGAATTATTGAACAATGTTTCATATCTTGAAATTAAATTCCACACATAAAATACCAATCCTTTCCTTGAAATTAGGTTCCAAAGGTTGATGTAGAAAGAAACAAGAAAAAAAGAAAATCATGATCATCGTTTTAAATTATCCTAAAAACAGTGGGTTGTTGTAGAGTGAAGCTTTTCATACGCTTGAGTAAGGTCTAGGCCTAATTGTGTATATGTTTGTGTGTGCGCACATTAAATTTACCACCAAAAAGAGAAGGCAAGAGAAAAGGAAAAAAAAAAAAGAAGAGGAATACAAGGAAATAATAGATAAATCATCGCAAAGACAATGAGAATGGCTGTGGAATGGAAACTTGCATGTGCTCAAGAATAAGGTCTAAGCACAACTGAGATCAAGGGTTCTATGTCAGTCTAGGTCCAACTGTCAAGGGCACCAAGCTATGACTCAGAATATTAAGTTGAGCTAAAAGATGAAAGCCATTTTTGCAGTCATGTGGAACTATACAATATATGTATGTCTATTATAATTACTATTTAAGAGAAGCAAAACATTTTCTCTCCTCAAGACCCTTACCATTGGTTTTTGAACTATATATATATAAATCACATTTCCATAGAAAATAGTGAATTCTTGAACAATGTTACATGTCTTGAAATTATATTCCACACATAAAATAACAATCCTTTTCTTGAAATTAGAATTTGTCTTACAAAGTAAGGGCATCACCAATAACATCAAAAGGCAAACAGGTGGCTACCTCCTAGAATTAAGTCCCCAACATTTAATTATTCCACATACATATATACACTCTCTCTTCTTATAAGCTCCTCAAATATTAATAGCTAGTATACATAATATTTGAAGTAGCGGTGCCAAATAATTGGTTCCCTTCTTAGAATTAAATCTACTAAAAAAAAAAGGCCAAGACTCTAAGCTTTTATCTGCAGTGTCAACAGGCCAACCATTGTAAAGAACTGTCAGCAGGACACATGCAATTCCATTACCCAAGTTTGCAATCATCTTTACCTATTTTATTATCTTGATTAATTATATATCTTCATGTTCATATTTCTTTCAATAATTTAATGTCTGTTTTTTCAATTCGTTCTTAGGTTCAGACATAACACCCTCATTTACTGATATTACAGTTTTTTCCCTTTTTGATTCAATCCATAGCAAATAAATTATCTGGCAGCAGACCACAGGGAAAGATAAATTTGGTTGGCAATAAGAGGAAGCACACTAAATAGCTGGACCAGTTTGAATTTCAAAGAAAGCCATAAAAGGACAAAAAAAGGACCTAAACCCTAGAAACAAACTAAGCAAGAACAACAACAGGAATGGAGAAATTCAAATCAGAAGGGAAAAAAAACGCAATCGTCCTCTAAGCCAACCAGCCTGGCTAGAGTTTTCAATCTGTTCATTCATGAAAATGCAATATCCTAAACCAGCAATCCTCAACCTTGCATTTTCTGTTGTTGGAGCCTTTATATCTCCTTAAGCCCCTTCACTTCCGAAGCAGGTTGATATGCCTCGGAAGTCACCTTCTCATTAGGCTCAGAAATTGATATTCCCAAACTCCCTGAATTCTCCCACCCGGTTGGTTGAAGGATGTCGGGATTCTCAGCCTGCTCCACCCAAGGTTGATACATGTTCTGAACAGGCCAAGCCTGATACATGCCTTGATTTGTGATATAATCCACCGGCCCAGATGTGCAGGAGGACATCCATGCCTGGTTTTGCTGCTGTTGCATCTCAAAAAGTTGCTTAAGGTGATAAATTTCCTTTTGGTGAGCCTTAGTTTCAGCTGCCGGAAATGAGCATTACTGTCAGAGAGAGGAAAAAGAGGAAGGCCAGGGAGAGATGGGGAGAAAAAATGAGTGATTTATACCATGTTTGAGATTCAGATGTTCTTGAATCATGGTCTTCTTTTGTTTCATCAACTCATTCTCCAGTTGTAGCAGCTTTTTCTTCCCTTGGTATACTATCAATTCAGGAGAGAGTTCTGCTAGCCGGGTCTGAACATATACACATATAGATAATAATAATAATAATAATAATAAAAGCTGATACCTGCAGATTTTAGGAGAGAGTTCTGTTATGTTGAATAACCAAGAATTTTAGGGACAGTACCTCAAGTTCTTTCACATGGTTTTCCAATTCATTAATGTAGTTAGTCCTTCTCATTCTAGATCTCTGAGCAGACACTCGGTTTGAAAGAAGCCTGTGAACCAACAGAATAATTGCAAATGCTTAGGGGCTCCCCATCATTGAAAGAATAACAAAAGTAATTGATAGGTGATTGAAAAGAAAAGAGATGAAAGCAGAAATGGGCCAACCGTCTGAGTCTCCTGTCATCCATGTTAGGGTCTGGTTGTGTACCCCTGGCATCACTCACAGTCATGGATTCAGTTCTGAAAGTGACTCCAGAACCAACACCAGCGGCGGAGACTACAAGACCAGTGGAGATTGGATCATTTTCAGGGTGTTGAGACTGATTCTGGGGAATGATGTTGCGGCTCAATCCTTCTGGAAATGGCCTCCTGCCATCCCCACCACTGATCATCATCAACTGGGGTTGCCTCCCAAGTTGAGATGGCATAGGGGGTACAAGGGTTGAAGGAGCCCTAGACCGAGGTGGCTGTGGCAGAGGCGGAAGTCCGAAGCGATCCTTTCTGTTCATGCCATCCATTGCTATGCCTGCAAAACAAGCAGGCAACAGCTATGTTAGCAGAAAATACATGAAACGGAAAAAAGGACTCACAATTTATACTAACCCTAAGAAGATGTGATAATTTTCTGGAGATAGAGAACCTTGCCTTTCCCCTCTATATATATATAGATAGGCAGAAAATAAGTACATTAATTCAGACAAATCACCAAACATAACCCTACTTTATTATACTTTAATTTCAGTGTGCAGTTTGAAGATACTGCCAGAAATTTAAGAACCATTTCCTGACTCAAATGCACCTGGTGGGGTCAGATTTGTAGGTCTAAATATTGTTATTAGCCCTAGAACAATGAGAATAGCATGAAGATGGAAAATATTATCGTTAGGTTTGGACTGTTTTGTCAGTAAAGTTCAGTCTAGCTGGGTTTTGCAAACTACTGATGCACTGAAAATATGCTCTGAGCCAGTAGGTTATTGCATGTTCAGATTTGCAAATTGCTGCTGTACCCAAGATTGATACATGTTCTGTGCTAGCCAAGCCCAATATAGCACAGTCAAGTAAGTCTTTTTAGTCTTTGTGATTTTCTTTTATGAATCCTCTTTAATGATCTATAGAACTCTTTTATGAATGTGTGCGAAATTTGAAAGCTACCAAGTTAGATGAATGAAGATTAAGACCTCTTATTTTCAAAACTGACTTCAGGCTAATATGCCATGATCATTATCACTCTACAGACCACATGAGTAAGAAAAACTTTCCCATATTGATGGCCTATGTCTTTCTTGGTGTTATTCCACCCAATAAGACATATATACTAATAAAATGTGTGTACTCATGATTATTAGCATATGACCTAGCTCTTACGCTGCATTCCATTCTTCATTTTATTAGAGGCCATTAGGGCCTAGAAGTTAAAATGTGCTTGTACCTGCTTCTTACTGTTCATAATAGAAGGTAGCATTCTTGTTATCTGTTATTTCCTTAGTGTTCGACATATATTAAGTTATTGAATGCAAATATTTATGATAATTAGCATTTGATCTAGAAGGTCACATTTCATCATCTGACATCTGTTATTTTCAAATGATATGTTAACTTCAAATCGTTAAAAAAAAAGTAGTAAATGCACGTGTTTATGATAATTTGCATATGATTTGGAAGGTATCACATTTCATTCTTTGACATCCGTTAACTTCAAATGATATGTCAACGTCTAGTTGTTAAAAACCGATATTTATGATCGTTAGTATCTAAATTAAAATGTTGCAACCGTTTTTTGTTATTTTTAATATGCAAGTAGTGTCAACTTGTTCCGTTACATACATACGACAAATTTTCAAGATTATATATAATCAATCATTAAGGTAAAGAGAAATCAAGGGTTTAAAAATTTCAATCATATTACTATTTCAAGTTAATTATTTACTTATAAACTGGTCATTTGACATCCATTGCATTTCGTTATCTAACATTTGTTATTTTCAAATGATCTGTCAACGTCAAGTAGTTAAAATACTAATATTTCTAATCATAAGTATGTCTAATTTAGAATGTTTCATTTTGTCATTTTTAATATGCAATTACTGTCAACTTGTAAGGACAATTGGTCAAGAGTAATAAAGGGTTTAGCAATTTCGATCATGTTGCTATTTCAAATTAATTAATCACTTATTACATGCAATTAAACTATATGATTCTTTAGTTAGTATAGTTGTTGATAATTGGAGGTTAAAGGACGAATGTAGCTCTAAATAAAAAAGAAAAGAAAAAAGAACTTTATATTAGTGAATCATATTTCTCAAAGCATTACAGGGACTAAAGAACATGGTCTTGATTTTCAAAGATTTACTAAAAACCTTGTATGAGTCTCAAAAATAGTAGGTAAATGAAAAAGGAGAATTGTTCAAATGATTGGCTAGGTATGTTGATGGCATGGTACTTAGACTTGATTTGAGCTAAACTAAGATTCTTGACTTGTAGCCCTTTTGTATTAATTACTAATATTGATTGGCAACTTCTGAAATTTCTAGAGTTTCCTTAACAAATTAAGTAGTAGCATCCCTCTATTTAATTACCTCGTGATCTACAACCAACCTTCACCTACAATTTCCAAATTCATGGACTATATATGCATATGCATCAATATGACCTAGTGTGCTAAGCTTGAAAGATATCTGTTGAAGTATAAAGTAACTGTGAGGAAATGCTAAAGTCTTCCTAGTATTGATTTTTTTTATAATTATTATTGTATGACCTCAAACTAAAGCATGGTTTTCTCGCACTTGTAGACTAAAGGGCTTCGACCAAATGATACATGACTACATTTATTCTTGATAATCACATCACTAGTCATTTAGAAATAAAGATTCAATTTTTTTTGTTTTGTTTTGTTTTGTTTTTTTTTTTTGTGGATTATAGATTGGTTGTTAGCTTATATTAGGAATGTTCTTAATCAATTCAAAAGAAGAATGTCAAAGGATGTAGAGGCATGATTCATTGAAGTGTGATGCCTCAAGTCTTGGAAAGGGTTCGCATAGTTGTCATAGACATGCTATTGATCTAAGCAGGTTATTTTAGTTTCATGGGAAGATGCAGTTGAACACTTAATTTTCTTATTTGGTTTAGTGTGAAAGATATAATATAATGAAATTTTTGTTTCAAATTCTATGTTTTTGTATAAAAAAATATTATAATTGAAAGAAAGATGAGACGAAAAAAATTATGTTTAAATTTATATTTTATTTACCCTTGATTTTCATTTTTTTTTCTCACTAATATTTTTTTATTCATCTTTACTTGAACTTTGTATAATTCAAATAAAGTCTTATAGCATGTATTTGCTAGTTATGTGTTAGTGCTAAGACTAGCTCTAGTTTTACATTCTCAAATGTGAACTCATAACATTCCTCATGATAATGGTAAAGTGCAAAACGTTTGCACTCACTCAAAGAACTCTTTAGTAGAGGTTAACACAATTTGAATTTGAAATAGCAACACTTATTGGCTTAAGTCACACAAAAAACTCTTTGGTAGAGTTTAATACAATTTGAATTTCAAATAGAATCCCCTTATTGGTTTAAGAATGTTTAATTTATGTATATTTATAATTCGAATAGATCACTTATTTAGCATTTGGATATGTCCATGATGTAGAAACATGCATGGGAACGTGAATCAAGGTAAGGGCCCAATCAAAGAGACATAGGATCAATAGGTTGTTAACTTACTAAGGAAAGTAAGGATTAAATTTAAGTTTTATGAAAATTTAATATATATGTATGTATGTATGTATGTCCATGACATAGAAACATGCATGGGAACACAAATCAAGGTAAGGGCCCAATCAAAGAGACGTAGGATCAATTGGTTAACTCACTAAGGAAAGTCCATAACCCAAATTTTAAGTTCTATACATTTATATATATATATATATATATATATATATATATATATGCTTGTATGTAGTATGTATGTGAATATATAACAAGAAAAAAATTGTTATTATGAAAGAAGGAGATGAGGATTATATAGTAGAAGTGATCACTTTTATAATTATAGAAATTTGTATGTATGTTGCATTGAAGTAGAAAAATTGGTTCATTAATTAAGATAGAAAGAAGAAGAAAAGAAGAATAAGAAAGGGAAAAATAATGGTTGATGTTAGTATTGGGATTGATCCAACCATGAGTTACTTCGTGAAACTTTCACCCCCACAACTAAATGGGAAAAGTATGTTTGGGTATACTATTTTGAGGAAATAAATAAATAAAAATCCTCTAAAAATAATTCAAATTTCATATAATATAATATTCATTCAAGTTAAAGATACTGCCTTTAACCTAAAAGTGCACAAAATGCTAAATATTTTGAGTTGATTGTATTAAGTTTGAATTTTATAAATCTTAATCTTTTTTTGTATTTTTTTTCCTAAAAGAATGTACCAAAACATACTTTTCCTTAACTAAATACCTATGCAAAAGGAATGCCATGGTGAGCGTTCTTTAACTATCATGCAAATAAGGATATTGGAAAAGAAGAGGGAAAACAACGGAAATGATAGAGAGATTGAATATTACCACCCTATTCTAAGAACATACTAGATATTTACAACAAAAGACATGGCAATCCTTATCTTTGATTGATGTTTGCCTTTATGAGGCTCTACAAGAAAAAAAGAATTAATGACATTTTTAAAACATCATGGAATAGATATAATGATGCTTCATAGAAACATAATATTATTGACGGTCAAGAAATGAATATAGCATATGCTATCTTTTGTGTCACTAATAAGAGTCATCGTTTATCGAAAGTGTTTTCCTTGATACTTGTAATTAGTGTCATTGTTTTGTAGTCAATTTACCAAATTGTCACCACAAATTAAAGTCATTGTTTGTTTGATTAGTAATCTCGACACTTATAGAAAGTGTCATCATATGTGCAATAACAAAGACAATGATGTTTTTTATAGGCACTATATATATTCAATTGCTTTTTTACCCTGACACTTATAGAAGGGTCATTGTATTTTATGTTTGTTTTTACATCAACCTTAACACTCTTTACAAGGTCATGCTAGGGTGATTAATAGTTGTCTTCTAAATTTCTAACAGCTTGCTAGTAGATCGTTGATATCTTGTTGGAGTGTGAGAGTGACTAATGTAGTTTTGTAGTTGTGTTTTCATGGGCAGATCTTCAATGTATCTTGTCGAGGTATGAGAGTGAAGGGAACTCTATTTGGTGGGTCTATTTTGCAGTGTGAAGCTGAAATTTTAGAAAAAGGTATATATAGGCTATTAGAAGATGGCGCTTCACAAAAGTGCCAAGGATAAGAAAAGGTAAATTATTTAAGGATGCTTGTACAAATTAAACGCCAAGGATTCCAATAACAAGCGTTATTATTATCTGGCTATCAAACGCCATTATATATTACACATTACACTCAATATTGACACTCTTTTTAAGAGCCATGGAAAAAAGCGTCATTGTTTGTCTATTTTGTAGTTGATAAAATAATAATAATAATAATAAATGCACTACGGAAAGAAGTGTTGTTTATCTATTTTGTAGTGGTTAGATAAAGGGAACTAAACACTAATTAGGCTTTTGTCTCTAATTTAGCATTGAATTGCTTGCACAGCCCCATGTTCCTTGAAAGAAAGTTGCCTTAGTGCTTGGTTTGAAAGACATACGTCCATGGACGATTTGATGTCCTTCTGGTTAAGAAAAGAAAGAAAGGCACACATGTGTCTTGTGTACATGTACGTGTTTGTGTGAAACTTAGCAGCATATTAAGAGAGGTTAGGAGAAGGGAGAGAAAGAAGGAATAAAAATAAGGAATTAAGAGAGAAAAAAAAAAAGCCAGCGGGGTTCCATAGGTTGATAATTAAAGAAAACGATATCACCATTAAGAGAGTGTAGAAGGGGAAGAAAGGAGAAAGCATACTGATAAGTAAACAAGAGATAGGTGCCATGGAGGTGACAAAGATTGATAGAGAAACAAAAATAACAGATCAAAAGCCATGATTTCCTAATCAATTATTATAAAGACAATGATAGTGATTGTGTTTGAAAATAAATTTGGTTTGCAATAAAAGGAAGCACACAACAATAATCTAACCTGGCTGGAGTCCACATAAAAAGGAAGCCAAAAAAGGAGATTCCACAATGAACAAATTAAGACAAGAAAACATGTCCTAAACCCTAAAAACAAAGGAAGATCAATAACAGGAGTGGAGATATTTGAATCATAAGGGGAAAAAAAGAAAATTATTCTCTATCCCCACCATCATGGCTGTTTGAGTTTTTGATCATCATTCACATGAATCCCATTTTCCAACTGAACATTCCTCTACCCTGGATTTGCTGTTGTTGAAGCCTGTAAATCTCCTTAAGCCTCCTCACTTCCTCTCTTTTCTGTTCCACTACAGCTGCAAACAAAAGAAAAGACGTTAATTTTTTAAACCATATACTTTTTCTCATTGATCAATAGGGTTTCTGTGTGGTAGAGAAAGGGGGTTGCACTCCAACCATCTTTTATCACATTCTTCTCTTCCACGGAAGCCAACTTTTGATTCAAGAAACTGTTCTCCATTTTCAATAATTCAACCCGGTGTTCCTGAACTGCTACTTGAGGAGTGAGCAAAGATATTTCAGCCTGTTTATGTAGAAAAGATTGATGAATAATTAAATATTATTAGTCATTGTTTGTAGCTTTGAATATCATGGTGTTATGTTGAATAGAGAGATCTCTGTTACCTCTAAGGCTTTCACCTTTCTTTCCATTTCATCAATGTATTGAAATTTTTTCTGCCTAGATTTTTGAGCGGAAAGTCTGTTTGAAAGGATCCTACAACCAAAATCAACATTAAAAAAAAAAAGAGAAAAAAAAATTAATAGAGAGAAAGTTGGAAACAATATAGAAATGGAACAATTTCTACAAACGAACTGCAGTATTGATCATAGCAATTAATACAAGAAAAAATCCTTCACCTTTTGAGCTTTTTCGGATCCATGTTAGAATTGTTCAGGTTCCGATCCCATTTGGACTTTGGTTCATTTCCAGGCTTATCAGAATTCAAAGGCAAACCACTGCTAGAAGATGCTGCTACTCCATCACCCGAGATTGGTGCCTTATCTGATGGTTGATGTTGCATCAATATTTGCTTGTTTCTATCATCTGGAGTACTGAGCTTACCTTGGGAAGGCTCTGGATATTGCTTCATAGTCCCACTGCGGCCATCTCCAACATGGTTCATGAAGGAGGGTTTTTTGAATAAAGGAAATGGAGGAGTACCGCATGGAATATCCACCGGAGAAATCATCTTAAAGGCCTGGCTACCAGTGGAAGAAGGCCCTCCATTCGGGTTTTTGCTTATTGTTAACTGTAGCCCCATGGTGCAAGGCTGCTTCCCATTCTCCATTTCTGCAACACGTCTTCACCTGCAAAAACAAAGCAGTAAATGCAAATTTTAGAGGAAACCCAAGAAGATCTTGCAAAGATAATTCACTTTCTACTTAGTACAATTAGGTACCCACATTCAAGGGAATGATACAAAAAATGAGACTGCATTCTGGTTATATTTATACAGCATTTTCCATGTTCAATTGTCCTAAAATGTAACAATTGGCAAATATAGATCTCTCCTTATATGGTTTCTGCCTTATTTTCCTTTCATTTTCTCCATTCATTGTACTTGAAACCAACTTGAACGAAGCTCACCCACTTGACTGCGGATTCAGAACTGAGAGCAAGACTCTTCTTGAGAGAGAGAGCATGGTCAGAAAACAGAAACAAAATCTATGTTCTGATTTCAAGTAGAACTGTGTTATCACTTTCGTAAGGTTTTTGATGATGGTACTGAAAGGACCGGAGCACCACAAGTCATAGGATTCAAACCTATCAAATTTGTATTATACATAATTTAAAAATGGTTTGTGATTTCTAATTAATTTTATTTTTCTTTAATTGCTCATGTTTCGATCAATTCTTTGAAAGCAAAATAGGTAGTAACACAATTGGTCAAATGTATATAAATATATATTAAAGTTCTAACATTAGACACATAGTATGTCTTTGAAAAAAAGCCTACATCTAAGGAGCACTATTAGAGAAAAAAAGATCTATATCTTTTAGAAGGCAAGAATAAAAAGATAGGGTTAATTTTATCGGGACCTCTGAGGGTTTGATATAAATACACTCAATTATCATTTGTTTCAAATTTCATCAATCAGGATCCTTATAAATTTATTTCGCTTATTAAATTTATTTTCTAAAGAGATTTTAAGTAAAAATATTTTAAATAGGAGTTTTTAACAATTCTCTAAAAATTAAATTTTATTCTTTAAAATATAAAATTTAAATATGAAATACATTTATAAAAGTACACGAAATTGGAAACCTATGGTGACTTAGTATATTTAACTTAGGAAATCTCAATAAAATTAACCCTAAAAAGATATATATCTCTTGCAGAAGAGAAGAATAAAAAGGTATCTATGTGGTGGAGTCCTTGCAAACTAATATGAGACCATAATGACCATTAATTCTATCACAATTAAAATGTCCCTCATTTAGTAATAAAAATAATAATAATTATACCTTGATTTTGTACAATATTTTTCCCATATGTGGCGCACTAAACAATTGTGATATACTCATTATATCTCATAATAAGGGCCTGTCATTCAATGAATTTAAATGTTGATATGACAAGTCGATAATTATTTGCACTTATAAGGTATGTAATTATAGCCTAAAATCTAAAAATAAATCCTGCATTTAATTTAAATATTTTAATTCTGTGTCAAATTTTATAACAATTTTTTTGTTATACTTATTGACCTCTTGATTTCTGTAAGTAATTAATGGTGTTGGAAGCAGGAAACAATTAGCTTCTACATGCTATCATATATGCATTGAATCTTAAGCATGAATTTGTTGAACCCCAAGGCATAAAAATAGTACATGAGGCCTATATGGACTCTTTGTGATAGCATTTATATATAGACTCTTTGTGATAGCATTTAGAGATGACAAGAAAAAACAAATGGTTCAATCTATAGACTAATAATAGATTCCTTTTTAAAAATATTTTATGATGTAATTTAATAGTGAATTTATTTTGAAATCATTTTCTTTATACATTTGATTTTAGTACTATTGAATGGAGAAGGAAGTACAAGACAATTAACTTCTAGATGGTATCATATAGGCATTGAATCTCAAGCATGAATTTGGAAAACTCACTCTTTGTCATAGCATTTGGAGGTGACACGATAAACCCAATTGCACAATCCATTAAATAATCGAATATTCACTTTTAAAAATATTTTATGATGTAATTTAATAATGAATTTATTTTGAAATCATTTTCTTTCGCTTACCTATACATTTGATTTTGGTACTACTTAATGGAGAAGGAAGTACAAGACAATTACTTCTAGATGGTATCATATAGGCATTGAATCTCAAGCATGAATTTGGAAAACTCACTCTTTGTCGTAGCATTTGGAGGTGACACGATAAACCCAATTGCACAATCCATTAAATAATTGAATATTCACTTTTAAAAATATTTTATGATGTAATTTAATAGTGAATTTATTTTGAAATCATTTTCTTTCACTTGCCTATACATTTGATTTTAGTACTATTGAATGGAGAATGAAGTACAAGACAATTAACTTCTAGATGGTATCATATAGGCATTGAATCTCAAGCATGAATTTGGGAAACTCACTCTTTGTGATAGCATTTGGAGGTGACAAGATAAACCCAATTGCACAATCCATTAAATAATCGAATATTTACTTTTAAAAATATTTTATGATTTAATTTAGTATTGAATTTATTTTGAGTTTAATATATGCCGGTAAAATTGAAATCGTCTTCTTTCACTGGCATATAGATTTGATATAATTTGCATCTAGATGCTATCATATATACATTGAATCTTAAACATGAATTTGTAAAACATAAAGCATAAAGACTCTTAATTTATGATAGCATTTTAAGGTGACAAGACAAACCAAGATGTGCAATCTATACTCATATTCACTTTTAAAAATATTTTATGATTTAATTTAATATTAAATTTATTTTGAGTTTAATATCATATCATATGTCGTGAAAATTGAGTAAGTAATTAATGGTGAATATATATATAGAAAACAAATGGTGCAATAATTACTCAAATAATACTCAACTTTGGGTAATGCCATTGGTTGCTTGTTCGATGCCATGAATTCATGAATTAAGATCTGATCAGAGAAGTCATTTGCAAAATCAATCATCTTTATTAGAAGTCAATGGCACAATTTGGTGGAGGAGAAAACCTTGAACCTTCCAATGTTCTATGATTTAACTTAACATTTACTGTCAAGAATGGAACTCCACATTTATTCCTCAATTTTTCATGATTATGTACTCCCAAAGAGAAACCTTTTATTCTCTACTTTGGCAACCGAGAAAGAGGCTGGAGGAGAAAAGTGCTTTCATCAGATACAGCAGAAATTATGAATTCAAACTCAAATTCATCATCTCTCCCACACCAATTGGGTAGAAGCTAATTCACATTCCCAATCTGTTGAAACTTGGACAGTTCAGCATATTCTTAGTCCCTGGAGGCTGGTTGAAGCTCATGTTCAGAACAGGCTGCAACCCAGGTCTGATAAACCGCTGTGGCCCAGCTTGGTTCACGTTCATATTCGCCATTGTATCCACACCTTGCCCCACCATCTGACCATGACCCATCAATTGACCAGGACCCACCAGCTGCCCAGCTCGTGGTTGGTTCCAGTTCATGTTGTTCATGGCCTGAAGCCCAGGATCGGGCGGCGCCATGCTTGACTGTTGTAGACGGCGTTGGCGTTGCAGCATATAAAGCTGGGTCAGCATCTCCCTCTCCAGTGTCAGATTCTCGTATTTAGCTGCAAAATTTTATAATACATAAATTATGATTGTCTCAATTTTATGCAAATGTGGGAGAAGAGATATCTAGAGATGTATAGCAAACCTCTTTTGGACACAAGTTCATCAGTATAGACTGAGATTTTTTGCTCAATCAAACTGCTTTGCATTTTCAGAGAAGAATTATGCCGATCAAAATACTTGATCCTTGTGGGAGCAATCGCAACCTCGATCTTCATGTAACAAGCAAACAAACAGGCAAAATAATATAGTAGATGCTTTGGATCGTGTTAAGAGTCTAGAAAATGTACAAAATTGTAGACTTAGTTACTTCGAGAGCTTTCACTTGACCCTCAAGTTCCAAAGCATACTGGCGCTTTCGAAGACGAGTTCTCTGCGCGGACTGCCTCTTAGCCAGCATTCTACATGCCACAAAAGGAGAGATATCCAAATGTTAAACCAAAAATAAATAAATAAATAAAAAGAAAAAGAAAATATTCCATTTTATTTCTTTAATTGGAGTTTGAGAATTCAGTGGAAAGGATAACAGAAAGGTTCAGGTATATGTATATCCACCGTCGAAGCTTCTTGGGGTCCTTGTCTCCATCTCCGCTTCGACCCTGGTTCATCTGGGGTTCAGTCACTAGCTCAGTTTCATTCTGAACTTCTCCTTCCTCTGGGCCCTCGGTGCTCTCATTCCTTGGTCTGGCAGAGGGCATTGCCGGCACCACGGTCTTTTCCTCACCACTTACTCGCCTGAAAGACCTCCACCAAAACCAATTACCACTAAAAAAGAACCAAAAACAACTCTACAAACACACATAAGATGCAACATTTTTTATGTTCATATTCTGAAAAACGCATAGAAGGGTTCCTCCACCTCTTGCGCTTGGGTTTGGTTTTCGCAGTGCGGCCTTTGTTAGGGACAGGATCCGGATTCTCCTGAACCAAATGGGTCTCGGTCTCCTGCTCGGTTTCAGTAGACACCACCTCTTTTTCTTTTCCAGGGCTTTCAACCTTGTTCTGATCCTCCAACCCATTTTGGGGTCGAATTTGGCTGATTCCCATGTTCAAAATCCAGGTCAAATCCTCCATTCCTTCAATACTGAAACACCTGGACAAACACAACCCATATCACTAGAAAGGAGATGAATTTAAGAAGGAAAGTGAAATCCAACTCAAATCATTCAGATCAAAGCTTTTCGGGTTTTCAAACACTATCCCTACCACAATCACCAAATGAATCTTGCAGTGACGAACTCTCCCTTTATATAGAAAGAAACATTTCCCCCTAACTCACCAGCCAATCCCTGTTGTCCGGTCGCAAACACACAGCCTTTTAACAATCGTGAATACCAAATCTACCCCTGCATAAATGGAATATAAAAATGCTAAACATATTTTGGGTTGGTTATTTTGGTCATTACATGTTAATCCCTGAATGAGAAATGTCCTGGATGGTGGGGTATTATATTGCGTATTTTGGGAGATTACATCTGGGGGGTATTTAAAATATTGTCAAAGGGAAAAATGAGTCATTTAAAAAAAAACAAAAGGACAAGCATTAAAAATAAATTTTTATGCAAAAATGAATGAGACATGGGTCGATGCTTCTAAAACTAAATCAAAGAATGCACCATTGTTTGAAATATAGGAGAGAAATTTAACCCAATTTAACTCTTTTAATCATTTGAGTTAATTATTTAAAAATAATATAAAAATATAGAGGTATTTTTTTTATCACATCTTGACGTGATATTTACAAAGAAAAATATTATAAATAAAAAATTGTGCAAAAAGTTTATATAATATAAGATGAACAAAGTCGTTATGATTAAATTAATTTTACTTTAAAACAAACAATAAAAATAGTATTATTTTTTTTTTATGCAAACAATAATATAAAATCTTTTATTTGTATATGTAATATTATTTTTCCATTATTATAAAATAAAATTACTAAGTTCATCAACGTCTTATAACTAATATTATAAAGACACGATGATACAAATTACATATTTTTTTTTCTATTTATATAGATAGCATTGTTGTTTGTTCTAAAATCGAATAATTGAACTAATTATTGTCTTGTAACGGGTACTCGTATTATTTTTCTGTTATCATAAAATAAAATTATTGAGTTTGTTAACATCTTATAACTAATATTATAAAGATACAATTGATATAAACCACATAATTTTTTTTTTTATTTATATAGATAGCATCGTTGAATGTTCTAAAATCGAATAATTGAACTTGTTATTGTCTTGTAATGAATATTAAAGTTCTATTAATTTTTAAATTATTGAAATTAATTGACACTATAAAAATTTAATTGGTTATAATTAACACTAGATTTTTTGCGTTAATTTTAACTAGATGAAATTAATTATTTTTTTAACCAATACTTTTTTTTTTTAATAATTATCAAATTTGGTTCAAATTTTATTTTTCTTCCTGGTTCCTTATCAATAATTTTTAATAGTAATTAAGCCCTTTTCAGCCCACTGAAATCCCAACTACAGGATATGCATGCACTTATTTTTTCAAAGTGCTATACATTCCCCCTTCCCCCCCCCCCCCCCCCCCCCCCCCCCTCTTTTAACAAGGGGCAAAAGACCAAGAAAAGCCCAATATTGCTTATGAGTGACATTTCATTTGGTCATTATTTTTCATATCTTGGACCACATGATAAACATACTTTATTATTTGTTATAGGATGTTAATTTATCAGTGATAATTACATGCATATTTTTGGTTATTATATTCATTTATAAATGAATCAAGGCTCTAGATTTTGTGATTCTCTTAATAAGTTGTGTAATCAATTATAACACATACCTTTTATATACCTCGCCCAGTTATAAATAGAACAATATCTCTTCTTTTGGAGAATCTTATCCTTCACAATCTTAAAAGATCTCAACTACTACTTTTGCAAATGTATATGATTAATCTATAACACATATGGAATGCCCTCTAAATTTTTTCTTAAAAAATAAAAATACCAAAATTAAAAAAAATTAACAAATTAAAAATAGGTCATTGATATATTCAACTTAAGAGTAGATTATTAATGGAGTGCTACTACTTAGGCCCGATATATTTCCATTGATATATTTAATCAAGTGTAATACATATATTCTTGCTACTCTTATACCTATGGTGTAATGATCGACTCCCAATTGTGTAACTCATACTTATATTGTATTAAAAAAAAAATTCTTATCCGATATAAAATATTACTATAATCACCTCCTCCTCACAAGGCTAAATAAACCCGCATACGTAGTCAAAGATTAACGCTCTAATACCCCATGTAGAGGTTCAAGGGACCCTCACAACTTAAAAATATGTTTACAAGGATAAGAAGAGTATTCATACTTATATAACACTAAAAAAATTCCTTTTTATCCATGTTATATTAAGAAAATTAATTATTAATCATATTTTTTAAAAGATGTGATGATATATCATATGGTATCTGTAGATGCTTCAAAAAAAAATCCCTTGCCTTTTCTCTCTCTTTTCCTTTTATAGCCAATCATACCGTTCAACAAGTCTCCTATTTCACGATACAACAAATTATGGGACCTTTTAATAATTGGGCATCTTCCTAATAAATGGTAAGAATTCACCTCTTCACCACTTGGAGGACCCTAACTTCAATCATTCCAAGATTACTCTAAATGTATTCTCATTTTCACGTAGGGCTCAGCCCCCCATTTCACCCACTTATATGGCGGTTTCTCCACTTTTTCGAATCTTTCCCTGCCAATTAGTTCACCCAAATGTGTTTAGGTTATTAAGGGGGTGCTTGATTTTGATCCAAATTCAAAACCTAGACATTGGGCTAGGTGATATTTTATTTTTATGTATACATTCTAAAGCGTCTTTAAAGAGGTCATACTCCCTTATTCATAATCTCCTAGACTACAACAAAGGATGAGAGAATGGGGGTATGGTAATAGGTAAGTTGGAGCTCGAGGCTTGGATAATGAAAAGTAGGACAGCCCTCACATTTTCTATTGAGTAGATGGTTATCAAACCACTATTTAATTGTCTAACTTTGTTATTTTCTTGAAAATAAATGACATGAACCATAGGGGTCATGGGAGGTTTTGGTACTCTTTGAAGAAGGATAGAATTTGAGTTATTATCTCTGCTTGGAAAAGGTTAGACAAGCAGAAGAAAGTTCATTAGTCTTAAGGAAGATAATTAATAGAGTTTTGGTGGATTTTCCTTTTATTAACTCTGATTTCTCCAATTCTAAAGAACTACCAAGGTATAAGAAGTTCAAGTTATTGCCTATATATATATATTTTCTTCTTATTCCCATTATAATAAAATCCTTTGTCATAGTAAAAACTCTTGAATAGAATCTAGACAACCAGATGCAAGAAATAAAGTTAGAATTTCCAAGTCGTCTCCAAGTGAGTGACACCCCAAATCCCTCTTTAAAAATTGACTAAGAGTACCTGATAAATAGTGAATTGTTTGACGAGAGCCTCGTCAAGATGAAGTTAATTAGTTGAATGAGAGTTCTTTGTGTACCCTAAGCGCACATGGAGTAAACTAAGATGTGCAAACAGCATCAAGTTGACTCCTTTATTATTCTAGTGCGCGCTGACTCTAAGGTTACAAAGTTGATGGAGATTTTTTAGGCCATTGTTAACCCCAAGGTTACAAAGTTGATGAAGATTCTTTAGGCCATTGTAACCACAACTTTTCACAAGTTTGTTGTAGCCTACCAAAAGTCCATTCTACAGTACTTTAAAAATGAAAGTTTAGCACAAAAAACTATTTTTAAAGAAAAATAAGGTGTTTAACAAAATTTACAAAAACGCTTTTAAAGAATTGAAATACCGCTTATAGTGTTTTTTGAAAAAATACTTGATAAATTATTTTCTCAAAAACACTTCCACTAAAAGGACTTTAAAAGTGTGTTTATAATTGATTATAAAAAACGTTTTTAACACTTATAATACTTGAATGACAAAACTTTTTAAGTATTAAAAAATTTAAAAATACTTTCTAAAATAACTATCAAACAGGTTATAAGAATGTGTTTAACAGTGATTCTATAAAGTGTTTTTAATTTTTTTAACACTTGAAATTTTTTATTTTTAAAATAATAAAAATGGTAGAAATAGTTCTTAAAATCACTATCCAACATACTCTAAGTGTGTTTGACAATGATTTTAGAAAATATTTATAATTTTTTTAATATTTGAATGATAATTTTTTTTCCTAAAATCAATGTCAAACAAAATACTACCAAACACACTTTTTAAGTCTAAACCCAAAGGGTAGGAATATCTCTAGGAATGTTTCTTTGACTTCAAGGAGAATGGGCATCAAAGGTGGCACCAACATGTATATTTGTTACATTTACCTTAGATGTCCTACATAATGAAGTCAATTACTTTAACCATAGTTCAATTAACAATTTTTCCTTGGTAATTTAGATTCTGGCTATATTTTTTTACATGATGTCAGAGCTGGAAAATCACCATACTTTTTGCCCAAACAAAGACAAAGTTATTACCAAGAAGAAGCAAAGCATTGAAAATTATCACAAAGGCTAAAGAAGTAGAAACTCCAAAGCCAAAAACTTCAAGAAAAGTTATCCAATTTGAAAAAGAAATATGCTAACTTGTAGGAAGTCGTTCATAATAATAAGGGAGAATGAGAAGATTAAGTCTAAAATGAATTAGATGTTTGAGAACTTTGAGAAAGAGAAAGAAGCAACTTTATTCTAGCTTCATGAGGAGTATATTAAACAACGAAAGTAACCTCAAAAGAACCAAAAGATGCAGGAAATGATGATGTTATTATTGTGATAAGAAAAGAATGAGTAGTAGTTGACCATTCCTTGATCACCTTATATGGATTTTGGACTCAACATTAATTTGTTTGAATTGTAGAGTTCACAACAATTCTCATCAAATTAGGAATTCTCTAGTAAGTATATATTGTCATGCATGCTTTTACTTAGTCATTTGCTTAATCTTTTCTTGGATAATGTGACTTTGGAACATCAAACTTTTGTGTTGTCACTATATATTAGTGTTCAAGAACTTTTGGTGGCTTGTATATTCAAGTGCTTTACTTTCTATTTATATGACATTGGAAAATTTCTTTCTCCTTTTAATGCGGCAATTTACTTTACTATATGTGTTTTTTTCCAATATTTTAAAAATCAAACTGGATCAACCAATGACCTTTTTGGTCTGATCCCCCATTTTGAAAGGTTTATCTATTGAACCAATATCAAATCGCATACCAGCCTTTCCAATCTAGCTCCCCCTTTTGAAAGGTTTATCTATTAGACTAATATGGAATCGCTTAAACTAGTGGTTGGACCAATGAACTAGATAAGTCGGGCGGTTTTTAACCAAATGATTCAATGGCCCTTTTATTTATTTATTTATTTTGGCAAAATAGGCCAAACTGACCCTCACAACCCAACATTCAATGCCTCCTTTTTTATTTTGCAAAATAGATCACTACCCATGTATTACACCTCACAACTAGTTGTTTGAGTTATAATGAATGAATAAGAACCACAAACAACAAGTTCAAGGTAAAATGGTTGCACCACTCTCCTACTATTCTATTTATGTTAAAAATTATAGAAATTTAAAAAAAAAACTATATATTTTATTTCAAAAAATAATATATATATATATATATATATATATATATATATATATATAATATGATTTTCTTCCATTTTCAACATATTTTCATATTTAAATACTATACATGTTTAGTTTAATAAAATTTAAAATATTAATACATTTATATAAAAATGAAGAAATAAATATTATTAATTTTGAATTATATATTTATTATTAATTTTAAAAATTATTTTTAATTTTAATAAATTATAAGTTATATATTTTTTATGTCACCGATTCAACCATGATTCAACCACCGATCTAACCATTGAACTGTGAATCGATAACTTTTCCGATTTAATGATTAGTTCGGTTTAATCATGTTGTTTGAGGCTTTAAGTTGTTAATGTTAAGAAATTAAAAGGCTTTGAAAAGGCCTAAGAAGACATACTTACTAACTCATAATAACAAAAAGGTAAATTTTTCTCTAAATAAAAGTCACTAATACTACAATCTACTAAGAAATCCAAGGAGTAAATGGTTATCGCACAGTAAGTAGAGATTCAATAGTTATAACATATAAAGCATTAAGAAAGAGTATTGATTCAAATTGAATATTCCATGTCTTTACAAGTTATTTGTTGTCCAAATTAAGTTTGTAAACAACATACATCAACCCCTACTACTACTTTGTACATTTATCCCTAGTTTTTCATCTTTGGGGTATTGAAAACTCATCTCAAGAAATTTTTTTTGTATTTTTAATACTCTTCTATTTCATTATTATAGTTTAAGGAATTATAATTGCTACAAGTATATGACGTGAGTGCATTAAGAGTTGTACAAAATATTCAAGTCATAAATTTCTTACAAAAAGATAAGTTGTTCACTACTGGTTTGTAGACTTTGATAATCTATTAGAACTATAGTGCACTACCTCTAAAGTGGTGAGGTGATTTGTCTTAGTCGTTAAGATGGTTTTATTATTATGATTGTAATAGTGTGTATGGTATTTTATATATTGAACTAGATCTACAAAGGTCCTAACTAGATAACTATTGGGTCGTTATGACTTCTCTAAGTTACCATGTTGTATGAGTTCTTAAATTTGAAAGAGTATTGCACCAGTGCTTGGGTCATCAATGACTTTTACCTACAGTCAGATAAGGTCCTAATGTGATCATATATCTCATGGGTTGAGACAATTTGTCCCCTTGGGTGATCCTGAGTATTTATGATCCTAGAATACGTTGTCATAGTAATACCTTTAGTTAATTGGCATATGTCCTTTGTGGACAAGAATATGTCATTTTTGTCATGATATAAATAAATTTGAGACTCAAAGGACCAAAAAGATAATCTTGAGAAGTCAGTAACTATTACCTTGTAGGATTATAAACATTGATTCATAGGAACTTGAAATAAATAATAGGTCTTGAACCCAAGAAATTAATTAATTGATTATCTTAATTTAATTTTTATATGATACTAGAATACAATTGACTCTTAGTGAAATATTGAATCAAATTTAAAATTTGATCTAAGAAAACAATATTTTCTTATGGGTTTTAGTAATCCTTACTCGATCTTTTATTCTTTGGTAACACTTATATTAAAAGGATTATTTAATTAATTATATGTGTACAAACACGAGGGTACGTATACATGAGTACAAGATTGCACAAATGTTTATAATTTAGTGATATTATGGTTTCTACTTTAGCTATTTAATTAATAGGAACTTATCTAATTGGTTAATTAATAAATAAGATTCAATAGGTTGAAATAAGTGACTTAAGCCCATATGATGGACCTTAGTCACTTAAGTCCAATACTAGAGGTCTATATAAACCCTCTCGGTGTTTAAGTCTAGACAACCTTTCATTTTCCATTCCCCAAAGAAAAAACCTTAGCTACCCTCCCAGCTCTCAAGGTAAAAGAGAAGCTTACACTTTTCTTTGTGTCAGGATCTAAAGAGAGAGTCATCAAGTGATAGATGTTTGGTTTGTGAGATATTCTTAATCGACTTGGAAAAAAGATTTGAGAACATCTAAATATAAGGTATATTATGAAACATCCTAGAAAATAAAAATTAAAAATTGGCATATTTTTGTTGTGCCTAAAATCTAGTAACGTACTCCATCTTTTCAATTTAACACCACAATGATAATATAATGACTAAAATTATGTCCTTATATGGATTAAAGTGAAAGTTTGTAATTATTGTAATCCTGTTGGAACTCTTGAAGAGTTCATAAGAACTGATTAATTATCTAAAGAAAGAATTGAATTAAAAGGTTTTGAAAAATCAAAATTTTGTCTTACCCAACAAATAAGTATTTTCCAAGTGGCTTATTAGTTCATTAATTTACATATATTGAAAGTTTTAATGCGATTTCATATGAATAAATTATACTACTTAGTTTCCCTATGGTTGTTCATTCACCTAAAGTGAATAAAAATTGGTTTCCTCCTAATTAAAGGAAAAAAAAATGACTTGGTTTAGAAGTACCTTATCTTAGTGTTATTGGTATACTAGTATATCTTGCAAATTATATATAATCAAATATACAACATTCTCAATCAACTTGTTTGCAAAATATAATTTTTCAAAAACTTTGGAATTAATGAGGTCAAACATGTACCACAATATCTTATAGAGCAATCAACATGAGTTTATTTCATTCAAAAGAATCTCAATCTCCATTGTTTGGATATGTATATGTTTGATATCTTTTGGATCTAAGCAAAGTTTGATATTCAAACAAGGTATGTATTTACCTATAGGAGTGTAAAAATATTGTGGAAATAAGTTTAAAAAAAAAAAAACAATAATGCTACATCTTCAAATTATTCAAAGTTATTCACAATCCATGAAATAAGTCATGAAAATGTATAGCTAGATCAATGATTTAACATTTTGAGAATTATGTGGATTATCTAACATGAAAGATAATCTGATCAAATTATATAAAGATAATAATGTTTATATTGCACAACTTAAATGAGGATTTTTAAAAGGTGACAAAATTAAACATGTTTCCCCTAAGTTCTTTTATGCTCATGGGCTTTAAAAGAGTGGTGAAATTGATATTTATCATATACAATTATATGATGATCTAACAAATCTATTCACAAAAATATTATTATTTACTATATTGAAAAGTTAAGATACAACATTAAAATGCAAAGATTGAGACACCTATAAGTTGAAGCATTGAAGAAACTATAATCCATGTCTACCATTTTTATGATAGCGCATTGCTCATTCGTGGCCCAAGTACGCATCCACTCCCATTCTAGTCATTCTCTATGCATGTTTTGATTCTCATATGTGCATGATCGATTTGAGTATCCATTAATTTTCTTATTAATTGTCACGTCAGCTTCATTTTATTAGTAGAGACTCGACTTTAGGGAGTTTTGCTAACAAGGTTTTAATGAGGAGCACTAATGATCAAATCATTTAAAGAATATTGTATTTTTTTTTTCCTTTCAATAAGATTTTTTATATTCATTTTTTTTCTAATAAGGTTTTAATAAGATATATTCTTAAGATTATTCAAGAAGTATTATAAAATTAAAACCAATGTATGTGAATTTATTTCATTATGGGCCCGTGGATGATATTTCTTGATATAGATAAAGAATATAATATTAATGTAAATTTATTTCTAATTATTTATAAAAGGAAAAATCTATTGGTGAAATAATAATTTTTTTTATGAGGATTCTAGTTTATCCTTCTTTTAATTCCTTTTATCCACGGAAATTTTCAAGAAAAAAATTCAATCATGCCCTTAATCTCATTTGTTGAATCTTTATGGATTTATCATATACATGGAAGGCTCTTATAGAATTTAAGAGTCATGCCCAAGTTTTTCTGTTATTACTTTTGTGACAAATATTACAATGAGGCTATGTTTGGTACGGGGATGGGAAGTGGGAATGGGTATTTCATTCATCTTCTCGTCCATTCCCATGTTTGGATAACTCAAGTGAAAATGAAATGAAGTCAAGAATGTTTCCAAAGGTTATCTTTCGATTCATCCCTTATTAAGAGGTATTTTGATTACCTTAAAAGCACTTTTTAAAAATTAAAAAATCAAAAACTTTTTTGGATAAATTATGGAAGATGGGCTTAAGGAAGGGTTATATATAAACTAACTTTATTTCAAGTCTTATTAAATATATATATATATATATATATATATATATATATATATATATATATATATATATATATAGTTTTGTAATTATAAATAAATTAAAAAATAAATAGTTTTTAATAAAATATGAAAACATGAATATTAATATTATAATAAAATCATAAATTATATTTTTATGAAAAATTATAAAATATGAATATTAATATCTTATTAAAGCATAATTGATTTATTTTGTTAAAAATAAATAATAATAATGTAAAATTAATAATTGATAATACTATTTTAGTTTAAATGAATTTAAAAACAAACAAAGTTTAATTTTTTTAAGGTATAATTAAGTCAAAATTTTCATTACATGCATACCTTTAGTACTAGATTAAGGACATGATATTTTTAAATTTTTTATTTAATTTGTAATTAATTAATCAATTTTTTAATTTCAAATTATTTTTAGAAATGGGAAGATTTATTAAAGAATTTAAAACATTAATTATTTTTATTAATTTTTATAGTCATTATATATGTTTTTGAGTTTCAAATTATTTTTAAAAATTATTAAATTCTTAGTTTTTAAAAATTATTTCTCAAAAACAATAGTGAACACTCGTATAAATTTGTAAAACAAATATGTTTTTAAACCACACACCAAAAAAGTTTTTTTTTTTAATTATTGAAAACTAGGTATAATGAGAGTGTTTTTTTAAATAAAAATAAATGTTTTTAACATTGAAATAAAAATAAATAATTATTTCAATCTTACATTCCTAAATACATACAAATGCACAAATTGAAATCACCAAATCCATTCCCCAGTTAAGGAGGAAGGGGAATGAAAAATTTTTTTGGCAAAAGCCCATCATGGGACCTATAATTTTACAACAAAGTCCAGCCCCACCTTAGTCATTTTATGGGCTGAGTCTTGAGCCCACAAGATGTGGTGATGCTTATGTCTTCTATGAGGATTTTTTTTATAGGCGATTCCTCTCATGTGGGATTGCTAACATTAATCAATGAAAAATAGGACACACCAATCAGCTATAAACCTTTCGATATCTAACATGTTCAAACAAAACAAAATATATTCTATTTTAAACAAATTCATAATATTAAATAAAAATAATATAATATTTTTAAAAATTATAAAATTAGTTTAAAGTAAATAATTGAATTTTTTTTCATTTTTAATATATTCACATTTAAATATTATACTTATTTAATAAAATTTAAAATATTAATATGATTTAATTTGATAATATTAAATATATAAAATAATATTATTGATTTTTAATTTATTTATATGTATTTTAAATTTTTTATAATTATTTTTAATTTTAATAATATATGAATTACTTATGATCTCACCGATTTGATTCTGTTCCATCAATGAACCTAAACCGATAATTTTTGGGTTCGATTGTTCGATCCAGATATGAAAACATCGGGAAAAACCAACTTGGCTGTCAGGAAGCTGACGTTGAACCAAAATGTTTGGTAGTAGGCCACTAGGAGTATAGACTGCAATGGGTGCAGCAACAACGTCTCAACTCTACGTGCCTCAGCTGCCGTCGCTTACTCTACAGCTGATTTCCGCCTCGCTGGCCGTCCGCCTCTGAAGGTCACCTTCTCCGCCGGCGTCACTGCCACTACCGGTTTCCGTGTACCCAACGGGGACGAGCTCACTGGGGTTTGACTTCCTCATCGGCCTTGATGCTGCCTCAGAATCCGGTCGCCGGCGACATCTGCGCCGCAGCTCTGACTGGCGGCACTGTTCTTTCGCTGATTCAGTTTTGGGGAGAGATTGCGAAGCGAGGATTCACAGGCCAGGTGCGGACTGTTTGATTTTCTATCTTCTGTGTAAGGAATTTTCTGTTGTGACTGGCCCTCACTTGGTTTGGTGGCAGAAAAGGGAAAGGAATGAAAAGTGAAGTCTGAGTATTAACAACTTTCTCTTGTTTCTCTTTGTTCTTTTTCCAAGAAACGGAGAGAAATCTAACTGGAACGGGATTGACTTTGTTTTTCTTTTGGTGATTCTAGAGCGATTTCAACTTGAATAGCAAATAAACCCTACTATTTTTAATCTGGTGTCAGAATTTACTGAAATTAGTAGCTCAGCATGTACAAGGTGACTGGATTTAAGGCTTTGTTGAGTTGAGTTAAGCTGCAGTGAACTTTAATCCCCTAGGATGTCGAATTAAGAATCATTTACACGAGGCTTTGCAATAGAAATCCTCAATTTTGGGATAGGGAGTTCATAGGTTGTTTCATGTATGTAGAATTTAGAAGTACTGTGAACACCATGGTCATTGAGCTTCTTGAAATTGGTTAGTATTAGCAGAAAATTGAACTCGGAATTGTTTGATTGAAAGCAAATTGGTTTATGGGTGCTAAACCTTCGCTTTAGTAAGTGAGGAATGGAAAGATTTCATTGAAATTGTTGGTTTGGAAATTTCCTTAAAAGCTTAATTTTTATCATTGAATTGATGCCCTTGACATGCTGAGGCAAACCTCAGATTGAACAAGAATCTAGCTGATCTCCAAGATTGTCTGTTGCATTCACAGCTTATGAGACTTTTGATGTTAGATGTGAGTGCCTTAGAATTTATCTCATCTCGTTCTGCGTTGAATCATCAAAATTGAGTTTCTGCCTATGGAAATCAGGAGGCTTCTATCTTATGAACTACATGCCTCCTCTTTTTCCTTGCCTCCTCTTTTTTAATGGATCCATTGCAGATCTTTCCATTAGTTTTATCATAATAATAATAATAATAATAATAATATTTATCATCATCATCATCATCATCATCATCATCATCATCATCTATGCAGGAACCCTCCACAAGATCTTTACAGATTCCAGAAGGGATTAATTATTCTATGAGCAATTTGTTAGTTTTTAAATCAAGTGCCATATCTTGGGAACATCATTATTCATCTTCTACCTTTCTATAAAGGTTACTCATTCTTATATTCTCTTGTTTAGACAGTGAGTAGGAAACTTGTCCATATAAGCGTTGGATTGGTTTTCATGTTTTTCTGGCCTTTGTTCAGGTAAAGTCATGTGACTAAAATTTTTTTCCATATTTGATCTCATAACTGCCTGATGAATTGGTATTACTAATTATTGGTTTACTACAGCTCGGGCTGTCGGGGAGCACTTTTAGCAGCTCTTATTCCAGGCGTCAATATTATACGAATGCTTCTTTTAGGACTAGGAATATGGAAGGATGAGGCTGTTGTCAAGTCAATGAGCAGATACGGAGATCACAGGTTACAATTTTGGAAGAGATCTTATTTCAGGATGTTTCTATTAAAATCCCATTTGCATCTTACAACTAGCTGGCCCTCAAGCCATTCCCACTTAGTGACGTTTCTGTTTCCACAAACAAGCCTGTCTGGACTTATAAACCAAACTTGTTTGGACCTTTTTCTTATTTTCTCTGGTCATAACAAGGAACGGATTTGGTGATTCTAATTACCAGAAATGTTGCCACTTCAATTAAGGATATTTCTGGACTGGGAACCCATTCTACAAGCCATGTTGTAACATAATGGTGGCTCTGTACAGAGAGTGAACATTTTAATTAAGCCATATTTCTTTCTATTGGTTAGTTGTTTGTTCCTTGACACAAGTTGCTCAATATCTCATTAGCTTGTTCCATGCATCAGGGAACTTCTCAAGGGACCACTATGCTATGCCTCAGCTATTACTCTTGCCTGTGCAATCTATTGGAGAACTTCCCCCATTGCAATTGCTGCAATTTGCAACTTGTGTGCTGGAGATGGTATAGTCCACAAGAAGACTTGACTTACAACACAAATGAAAAAAAGGAAGGCCATGCTTGGAACTTTCCTGAACTTATCTTTTTCGATACAACTTGGGCTTATAGACTTTTTTCACCTATTAAATTTTCAGGTTTAGCTGACCTTGTGGGAAGGCGGTTTGGCGTTCAGAAAATTCCCTACAACAGAAACAAGTCCTTCTCTGGTAGCCTGGCAATGGCAGTTGCTGGTTTTTTGGCATCTATTGGGTAACTTTGCCTGGCTCCTTCTGTTGCTTTGTTTTTTTGCCACCAAATGAGTCTCTGGATTTCCTAGTAATTAATTAATTAATAATGTTGTAACAGGTACATGCATTATTTTGCCTCATTTGGGTTTATTCAAGAAAGTTGGGAAATGGTTTTCGGTTTCTTGGTTGTTTCTCTTGGCTCAACATTGGTGGAATCGCTCCCTATAAGCAATGAAATTGATGACAACCTCACAATTCCTGTGACTTCTCTATTGTTGGGTACTCTGGTTTTCTAATCTTGAGCATCTTCATAGTCTGTGGCTATCTTTTCATTGTGTTTCACCCACTTGATTTACAGAACATCTGAAAACTATAAGCTTTTTCTCAATATCGAAAGAGATAGAAAGATAGACATTTAGATGGATGGCTGCACCAGGATATGGGGGCTTTAATTCCAGAATGCTGATCAGCATCTGTTAACAACTTCCCAAATGCAGTGACTTGAGAAGATGCTCATTTTCCTTGTTGCATTGCATAAAATTCTTCTTGGGACACAATAAAATGTGCAAGTTTCTTACTATCAAATCCAATTGGACTCCTTTTCCTCTCATAAATGATATTATATCTTTTAGGAGCCTCCAGGATTGACAATGAAAAGCAGCAGGACAATAAACTGATGAATATTTTCCAGCTTGTGTATAAACAGCCTGTACAGGAACTATATACAGCAAAGGGTAAGGTAAAGAATCTTTTGTAACAAATTGTACATGTGGCTAAGTATTATTGACTGAAGTAATACAATTATAGGGTCTGTAATGGATGAGTTTTATTTTGTCTAACATCCCCCCTCAAATGCCCAGGGTGAAGGAGCATTGTGAGCTTGCTTCAAAGATAAATGAACCTTTGAGTGGGGAGTGCCTTAGTCATGACATAGATGGGGTGAACTGAACAAAGAGCAGATTTTGAGCTACCCGTTCCATCACAATTTGGTAGTCAATTTCCACATTCTTTGTATGTGTGTGGAGAATAGGATTGGCAGCTAAATATGTTGTAGTCAGGTTATCATAGGGAATTATTGGACCTTTAAAAGGGACTCAATCCAAGTAAGTTCAACAACATTGGCCACTCCACGACATTTAAATTCGGTGCTAGAGACAACACATTGCTTAGAAGACGTCTAGGAGACAAGGTTGGGATTTTGGAAAACATGATAATCACTCGTGCTTCGACGGTCATCAGGGCAACTAGCCTGAGCAGCATCTGTGTAACATGTTAAAGATAGATTAGAGAAACCTTGGAGAGAGATGCCATAATGGAGAGTGCTCAACGAATATATGAGAGCACGCTTGACAACTTGCCAATGTGTCTCTGTAGGAGCATGGAGAAACTGACTAGCTTTATTAACTACAAAGCATATCTCAAGTCTAGTAAGAGTGCAATGTTGGAGTGCTCCAACAACACTTCGATACTCAGAAGAATTAGATAATAAGACCCTATCATGAAGAGAAAGGGAAGGCTAGAAGAGATAGGGGTTGATAGGGGTTTAGAGGCTTGCATGGATGTTTGAATAAGTAAATTCTTGATATATTTGGTTTGATAGAGATGAAGACAAGTTCCAATCTGATGAGCCTGAAATCTCAAAAAATGATCTGTCTCCAAGATCTTTCAAAGTAAATTTAATGTTAGAGGGGAAAGATGAGATCTTGTATGAGGATAGGGTTGCTTCCTGTGATGACAATGTCATCCGCATAGACTAAGATGATGAGGACACCATAGAGGCATAGAGGAATAAAGGAATGAAGCCCCAATTAAGAAGAAAAGAGCTCAACTAATTAGTATACCAAACTCATGGAGATTGTTTCAAACCATAGAGAACTTGAAAAATTAATTAATCGGTACCAATAGTCCTTGCTTAATCTCACATTCTTTGGTAACACAAGGGTGCTTATACATCAACACAAGATTGCACAAATGCTTATAATTAAGTGATATTATGGTTTCTATTTTGGCTATTTAATTAAGGTTATTTGGTTAAAAGAATTATTGAAAACCCAAATTTGGAAATCTAAGAGTATGTTTGGTTGTTGTTTTCAAGAACTGTTTTCTGTTCTTAAAAACAAAAAACACTAAAAACTTGTTTGATAGACGAAGCTATTTTTGTTTTTCTTGTTTTCCATGTTCTCAAAATGGCACTTTTTAGAGAACAAAAAAAGGTTGTTTTTCCTGTTTTTTTTATTGTTTAGAGAACAAAAAAAAAGGCACAAGAGAATAGTTGTTCTCCGTGTTTTTCTTCTCCCCGTTCTCAAATTTCCTCTCCTTCAGCACAGTGGCGACATCTCCAGCAGCACGAAATGAAGGTAACTCCACCAACACATCTATGCTTTCTTTTTATTTCTACACATGTTGAAGTTCTTTTTGGTAGATCTAGTAAAATAAGCTTATTTTGGTAACATTTGTTGAGAAAAATGTTAGATTTGGGTAAGAAAAGAATTTATTTTGGTATTGTAGAAGCTATTTTGTTTGTTTTGAAATCTAATTTTTGTTTGGAATAAGATTGTTTCTTAGTTCTATTATTCGAATGAGATCTGAGTTTTTTTTTTCTATCATGTGTTTTTAGTTTTCTGATTTTTCCCATTTAGATATTGAGAAAACTGGAGAACGAGAAAGAAAACAAATATATATATATATATATATATATATATATATATATATATATATATATATATATATATATATATATATATCTATTTTTTCTCGTTTCTTAGTTTTTTTTTTTTTTTTTTTTGAGTTGTTTTGTTCAAGAAAAACAAATACTTGCTTAAGAACATGGAAGTTGGTGAAAACAAGTGGCTAGGAAATTTAGCATTAATTAAATATGAAATTCATCTTTAATGAGAGGGTTTTGCAAGTAAAAGTCATTTTCAGTTTTCAAGAAAGGGAGAGACGAGAGAGAGAGAGAGAGTTGTAACTTGTAAATAATAAGGTAATCTTGGGTAAGAGTTTTTTTCAAGATTGGCACGCTAACCCTCATTTAAAGATATTTTTAAGGGACATGAGGGTCATTTGTATGAATAAAACTATTTGGTGAAATAAAATTTCATAAATAAAGAGAAAATACATATATTGGTCAAAGCATTTTCAAACTTCAAACTTCACAAATAAGAACACCATCTTCAGCTATGCGTTGGAATCCCCTTAGAAAGTGAACACCATCAATTAAAATTTACCTAACTCATACGTCAAACAATAATGAACAAATACAGTGTCAATGTAAACAATTATTGGTCAAAGCAAATTTATTAAAATAAAAGTTTGGTTGCTTTGACTTCGATAATCCAAATAAAAATTATATTTAGATTAATTACTAAAAATAAAATTTAGAATAAAAATTTTGTTTATATGAAAACTAAAACTTATTTTGATGGTTTCTTTGCATTCTTTTTTCTACCTCTCAAATGGATATATTTGCATCTATTTTCATGTCCTATATATCACCTCAACAGCAACAGGTGCCCTCCACTACTCTTCCACCCAAGATCCACCAAACACTGATGATGAGGATGAGATGGATGACAATTTGGAACATGGTGGAGTGCATGTGGATGTAGATCTCTATGACCAAAGATGGTAGAAGTGACCACCCGTTTTGGAAAGCGTGCAACTAATCCTTTATTAGAGCGTAAAGGTAAGAAATAGTCCAAATTAAGTCAAATGGGAGATGCTTTGAAAGTTTGGGCTGAGACATCAAAGGCTAAAATAGAAACATCTCGAGTTAGAACTGAGGTATTGTTGGCTAGAGTGGAAAGATATAAGAGTGGAACTAGTAGTGAAGCTACTAGTGCAAGTACTAATGATTTTAGCATAACAAGGTGCATGGCAACCTTACAAACCATTGAATTGCTGAATAATGACAAATATTTAAAAGTTATTGAGAAATTCACAACATCAGAGTGGAGAGAGATATTTATGAATAAGTCTAATGAAAGGAAAAAGGTATAGCTTGATAGGCTTTAAATGTGAATGTCTGGATGAATAATTATTCTGATGACATTATAATATGTACTATTTCTATTTTGGTTAGAATCTTTTAGCATGCTTTTTAGTTTGTCATTGTATGGATGTTATTTATGGTTATGAAACTTATATTATATCTACTTTAATGTTCATTTCATTCTAATTATATTGTGAGTTAATTTGTTTTGCGTAGTAACCAATGGATGATAATAGCACAAACAGTGGTTCACTATATGAGTCACCTTCATCTTCTGAAAGGGACAATGATTTAGATGAAATTTTTATTGTTCACATAATAAATGAGTATGAGGAAATATTTTTATGCAAGACACCTCAAAGGATATCAATGTTAAGCAGTGCACAAATTGTAAGAGATATGATAGAAGGTCATTCTTAAACATGCTATGAACTATTTCGAATGGATAAAGAAACATTTATGAACCTTTGCGATCATCTTAAGAGGCATGAAAACTTACAAGATACACCATTAGTCACAGTTGAAGAGACAATTACTATGTTCTTACTAATCGTAGGATATAATGTAAGAATGAGGGTTGTAGTAAACCGTTTTCAACACTCCACAGAGACTGTCATTCGACACTTTAAAGAAGTTAGACGTGCATTCTCATACGTCCTAGCAATATGGTCAATGAGGTTTCTTCATATGTTGCTAATAATCCTAAATATTTTTCGTGGTTTAAGGTAAGAGTTTATAAAAAAATATTTATAAATGTGAATTTCATGTACAAAAATAGTTTTTATGACCATTGTTTAATTTATTTCCTCAATAATAATAAATGTTTGTTGTTGTAGGACTGCATTGGTGCAATTGATGACACTCATATTAGTGCATAGATCCCAACTGATAAACAAACTAGTTTTAGGGGTAGAAAAACAGTTATAACACAAAATGTTATGTGTGAATGTGATTTTGATATGATGTTTACATTTGTTTATGTTGGTTGGGAAGGAACGATAAACGATGCACATGTCTTTTTGGATGCATTAACTAGACCAGAAGTCAATTTTCCTTGGCCAAGTAAAGGAAAATATTATTTAGTTTATTCTGGTTATCCTTGTATATCTGGATTTTTGCTACCATATTGAGGTGAACAATATCATTTATAAGAATATGGGGGTAAATGTAATCAACCTATCAGGTATAAACAACTTTTTAATTATAAACATTCATTTCTTCATAATATTATTGAAAGATGTTTTGGTATTTTGAAGACTCGATTTCCAATATTAAGGATGATGCCTTGTTATAAGCCAAGTAGGCAACCATCAATTGTTGTTACATGTTGTACCCATCATAATTGGATTCGTCTATCAACCCAAAATGATCGGTTGTTTAGAGAATATGAGGTAGAAGACCCTTCAGTCTAAGGTGAAGAAGAGAACACAAGTAACACAAACCATTCAATTGATTTATCATATGAGAGTGCAGCAACTATGGCAGCTTGTAGAGATCAAATTGCTCAAGTGATGTGGGCAAATTATATCAATGTCAATCCATGACTTATCCTATTTTTAATTTTAAATATTTGTTAATACTTTAGTGTTTTGTTAGAATTTATATATATTTGTTTACTTAACTAGTTCTCATTAGTGTATGTGATGTTTGTTGTAATTTCTAATGATTAAATATTGCTCATAAATTTAATTTATAATTGTAAAAGTACGATGAATAAAAAACCCATGTGTTATTGTGGGTATGGACGAATGTGTATTTTTATGTCAAAAACATAGAAGAATAATGGTTGTTGGTTTTATCGTTGTCCATTATATCATGTAAGTATGTTTAATTATAACATGAAAACATATTGATATTAGTGAAATACATACATCATATTTTATTTTATTTTTAATAATTTATGTATTGTAAGAACATCCTCATTGCTTTATATGGGTTGATGAGTATAATTTACAACAACTTCAACAACTAGTTGTCAACTTGTGACACCTAATGTTTGCCACAAATCCTCAAAGTCGTCTTCTTCTTATTGGTGGTTATGAGTGTAGCATTGTCATGTGTTTTTTTATTATTTATCATATTTCTTCTTCTTATTTTAATTATTGCTAAGTGAATGTATATGTTATCTAAAAAATTATCATCTATAAACTCTAGAACTTTAATATATTATATTAAAATATGATGTTGGTATCATAATACTTATAGTATTTATTTGTGTTAATATTGATTGTGTTAGTATACATATAATTTGAATGATTTTTTTATTGAAAACATGTATTAGTCTAATGCATTTATAATTAAAATAAATGTTTTCAAAATGATTACGAAGTTTACCATATATACAAATATAAATATTATTGAAATGAATATAGTTACACATGGTTACAAAGTTACCATTTAAGAAAATTATAACTGGTATAAAAAATTTTAAATGAAATAATTTTTTTAATTTAAATGAATTGTGTATATAAAAATTATTTATATATTTAATATCAAGTTACTTGAAGAAAACACTTCATTAATAAATAAATAAATAAATAAAATAAAAAACTTCCAAGCATGTTTTTTGTTTTACTTGTTCTAAAAAACTTTTTCATTAACTCAACCAAACATGTTTTTTTTTTTTTAGAACAAAAACCGTTTTCCAAAATTCAATTCCCAAACACATTTTTTTTTAAATACCAAATTTTTTTTTAATAATAGTTAACAACCAAACAGGTTCTTACCCTTCTTTTTTTATCTTTTTTTTTTTTTACAAAAATATCTTTATTTTTTTGTTATAAAAATAACATTTTTTTTAACCTACGTATAAATACATGAAATGATAAAAGGCATTTTTGTCAAAAATTAACTACTTTTTTCAATTAAAAACATAGGAGGGATTAAATCTACAAGGTTGATGATTATTTTATCTCTTTTAAACAATTAATTCTTCAATCAATTGAAGTTCATCTAATTGGTCAATGGATAAATAGGATTCAATGAGTTGAATCAAGTGATTTAAGCTCATATGATGGACTTTAGTCACCTAAGTCCATGAGTCGTCAATATAAACCCTTTGAGTTCTATGTCAAGATCCAAACAGAGAGTTAACAAGT